>NC_083602.1:22258006-22566408 GCF_029168945.1 Cannabis sativa | reverse complement strand
GATAAATCTAGGAAACTTTATTCACATAGTCATGTTTACTTTCCAATGTGTTGACGGCACAATAAACAGGATCAAGTATGTGAAAAGGGTTTCAGATGAATTTATACATTATGTACATATAATCATGAAATAAATCATGTGAACCATGCAACATTAAATGTTATTTCTGATCTATATTAATAAGTAAATCTGATTATATTGAAATAAGTTTTATTTAGGGCATAAAACCCAACAAACTCCCACTTGCACTAATATAAAACAAAAAGTGCGTTTCAAATAATCTCAACACCTTGATATACAAATCAAGTGTAGTAGTAGTAAACTCCTCGTAATAGGATCTGAAAGGTTGAATTAACCACAACCTTTCCTCCACCATTACTCTTCCTTTAATCACAAAATCATTGATAATGTGAAATTCCTCTCCATATGTCTACTCTCTTGGGATACTGGATTCTATACCTTTGGCAACTACTTTTGGTTAATCAGGAAATTAACACTAGTAGTTTAAGGCAATTTGGAATGGTGCCAAAGATGTATAGAACTTTCCTTAGACTGAATAAGTACCTTTCCTGCAGCTTTAACATTCAGTCTCTCTCTGGTAGACCTAGAGACTTCAGATAGGTTTTTACACTTCTCCAAAATCACTATTCCACCCCCAGAGTAATCACCATCTTATCAGAAAGATTTTCTAGCACAAAGGCAAATTTCGAAATCTGATATGGTGTAGTCTAAGAGTTTTAAACACACCCTTATAGACTAACATATAGTTCCTCTTCTTAATCTTAAAATTTACTTGATTGTCTTCCAATGTTCTTCTCCTGGATTAATCTGATACCTACTCATTACTCCCACTCAACAGCAGGTGTCTGGTCTAAGGCATACAAAAGCATATCTAAGACCTCTCACTGTTGATATAAGAAAATTCTTTCATGGCTTTATATTTTCTGGAATAGTTGAAACTTTTCCTTAGATAAAATCTATGTCTAAGAAGTTGTGAAGCTTCTATAGATTGCCATTAGAAAGAAAATGCTTCAGCATCTTACTAAAGTAAGTTGCTTGTATTAGAGTAAGTAATTACCATGTATACCACAAGCCATAGGTTTAGATAAACTCAAACCTATAATACTAGGAACAGGAAGTTTTGTTAAGTCCATTGAATGGACTTATAAACGAAAATTTCCTTTTATGTCCTTGTAATAGAAAACTTTAGGTTACTCCATGTGAATGGATTAAACCATAGTTCTATTGGCTTTCTTCTTAGTTTCTTATCTTGACAATCCATTACTTGTTTAAACTCACAATGGATTTTAATCACTAGTGTCTCCCAAGTCATAAGAAGGTGAGTTCCTAGAAACTCTCCCACTACGACAAGGCACCGTGAATTATGTCTAAGAAAACTAAATGGTATTGATCTCTTCTGTTGTGACAAGACAACAGAGGCAGTGGGATCATCATATGTTATATAAGATGATAGAACACTTTTGGAATCAAGAATTAAATATCTCCTTTATTTGCTACTTGTTTTTCAGACTTAGTCATTTTCTTAGAAAAGTAGTATTTGTTTGAACAAACACTTTCTTATCTATTGACAATGGGATGGTCCACCCCTAATCACTTAGAATAGCTAAGAAACCATGGTTAACAGTTCTAGCTTTTCTTAAGATTTTGATTAGGTCATCCATGAATCTAGTAATGATTTACATTAAGTATACAACCATTACATCATTCTGAAATTGTATTACCATAGAAGGATTTAGGCAACGACTAGTAACTAATCATCAACATGCAACTCGAAATTTCTGGGGAGGTAAGTTTGGATATAATTCAAAAATCAAATTAATGATCTTTGAACTGCATATCAACTAACAATTTCTCCACCCCTATCAGTTCGCAAGATCTTTAACCATTTACCTTAATGGTTTTAACCATTGCTAGAAATTTAAGAAATTTTTAATACATTTCAAATTTCTTTGCATAAGGTATAATCTAGAGTGATCGTTTTAAGAATACAACGAAAAACTCATATCCACCCCTGAATGTACATCCATCTGCGAATGAGATGAACTACTTTCAGTGGATATAGGCATATTAACTCTTTGCAGAGATTGATCTTGTCAAATCCACTATGAACAAGATACAAATGCCATAGATTAAGAAAATGTGGTAGTGTCTATGATGACATAGGTTTAGTTACATCAAAGAGTTCTTAGAATACTGCAAGTGGATCCTGGTCACAGAATACCTAACTCATATTCCATACAGTTTTAATCCAATAATAGAAGATGGATGTTAAACACTTTAGAAAGTGTAACTGTATTGTATTCTGGAATTAGAAATATAATAAAATTTCTGTTTGGATTCTAAAATTAAAGTCAAAGACTTAAATTTATACCAAATATTATGAGTAATTCTATCTTGGACCACCACTACTAAACAAACTCTAAGTCAGATTTGCCCATACAAGTAGGAGATTTCTAAGATTGAGGATTTATATCAATTGGGAATAGAATTTCGGGATTATAATCATATGTGTCATTTAATTTCTTAAGAGAAAATATAATGACATGAAATGATTTATAGACCATTCATCCAATGATATGTTTTGAAGCTAATTCGAAATGAATAAGCTAAGAGGAATTAGGATAATTTCGTTTATAAATAAGAATCCAACGATGCTTCGATTAGCGAAAGTCAAAGTAATCTTATTTATGTAATCTTCTTGTTTCATATTGTAAAAATACTAGTCTAAGGTGTCATCAATTGATGAACAGCTAGATGTCGCATATACAATATTTATCTTTCGAGATCTAACACTATTATGTATGTCTAATGGTGAAAATCCACTAGGGATTTATCTCATTAGATAAACAAACATGTTGGACCAACAATGAAGATTCAAAATTAAACTACAACTTAATAACAGAAAATAACATGGTTCAATATAAATTCATACACAATTCAGAAATTATAAGCATATAGTAAGTAGGAATGACAAGTGAAAATACTAAAACATACAATCCTAAATAATTTCCAAGGTTTTTCAACAAACTGATACAGTGTCCCGTTTAGGCGAGAGTCAAAGCATCATCCATTGAATAGAGTTGTCAGCTCATCTAAAATGATAACCATTCTAGCAACCTTTTATTCGATCAAGATTGGAATTCAGCGTTGTCCCATTTAGGCGAGAGTCAAGGCAATTCTATCTTATGCGCTTCCACCATTGTTTCATAATTTGCAAGTCAAGTATGGTCGCCACCATTAGGGTGATCCACACCATACAAAACACTTACAAACTACTTATCATGCGAGGTTAAACGGTGCGAAATTGCTTATGAACGTTCCTCCATTAGGGAGGATTACTCACTAAAACAAACGCGGTGTAAAACCCACAATGGAGATCGAATATCTTAATAATAATCAAGCTCATTATTTAAAGTGAGTTGTATTTTCTTTGATTCTCTTTATTTATTCTATTTATTTTAAATATATATTTATTTAATTAAAATTTCTAATTTAGAATGAAAAATTCTAAATATAAATTTTAATTTAATATTTATAAATTTTACTTAGATGGATATGAAAATAACATGAATTATTTCCATCTTAGTAATAATTTCCAATAAATATTTAGAAAAAATATTTAAGTTGTTACAAAATTAATTTAAATTAATTTACAACTCAAATTTAATTTTCTATAAATATATATTGCATTTCGAAAAATTAAAGTATTCAAGGATACAATTTTCAAAAATGCAGGTTAAAATAAAAAATAAATCCTGGAAAAATTATTCTAATTTGATGTTGGCCCAAAATTAATTAATAAAATTAATTTACAACAAAAAATATAATTTTCCTATTTAATTAAATATATAAGAAAAATTTCAAATATTTAAGTATGATGATGAAAATCAACTTAAATATTAATTTTCTATTTAATTAAATACACTAGAAAAATACTTCAAGCAAAAATATCATCTATCTAGATTTTCCTTTGACCAATTAATTCAATTTCTAATAATATACTTTAATTCAATTTATTTTAAATTAATCAATAAATGAAAAAATCATTGATTTAAGTTGATCCAAGAATTAATTAAAATAAATAATTAATTTACAACTTAATCTATTTTTCAAGATAAAATTCGAAATTCTAGCATTTAAGAAATGCAATTTCGAAAATTGATTAATAAAATAAAGAAAAATATATTTTGAAAATTATTTAAATTTAGTTGAAAAAATAAATTTCAACTAAAAATAATTTTCTATTTAATTAAATGTCATGAAAAAGAAATATTTAAGTATCATGATGAAAATCAACTTAGATATTTAATTTTTCAAATTAATTAAATGTATTAAATTCAAGAAATAAATAATTAAGTGTAGATAAGGCTTAATTATTAATCTCTAGTTTAATACTAGGAAAAATATACTTAAAATAAATTGTACCAAAATTAATTATTTAAATAATTAATTTCACAATGTATAATATTTTCCTATTTAATATTAGAAATAATAAGTAGTCTAGAAATAACTATCTAGAAAATATCTTATTTAACTAAGTATCTTTTCCACAAAATTTGAAAAATATCTAATTTAAGTTGTATTAGAAAAAAATCTAGAACTTAAATATTTTCAAATTTAAATTTAATTAAATATCAAAAATTAAGTTGTAACCACTTAATTCAAAAATATTCCATTTTAAGTTAATATTCGAAAAGATATTAACTTAAAAAATATCTAAAGAATCTTAATAACCAATGCCTAAAATTCCTCAACTTAATTTTGAAATTTGAAATTCAAAAGATATTCAGATTTAAGTTGGTTAGTTGTAGATAACTAAATATCAACTTAAATAAGAATATTTAATGAAAAATTTAAATTAAGTTCCAGAAAGAATCTAGATGGTTATAATTCTATATTTAATTAAATACAAGAAAATACATATAGTTTAGCTTAGAATAAAAAATTCTTTAAACTATAATTTTCTTAAATTAATTTCAAAATAAATGAAATTAATTATGTTGCTAATCAATTTTATTAGGTTAAACTAGTGTAATTAACCTAGTACAGTCATTCAAATCAGGCAAATGGGCCTTCACAATTGGGGTGGTTTGTGTGAGGGGGTGCTGGGTTCAGTATGTCGTACCCACTTCTATGGCTCCCAACTCTCACACAAGGCCCAAAAGAGAGGAATTTAACCTTAATAAGAACAACTGTTATTAATTGAATAAGCCCAATAACTAAATGGGCCTAAATAAATTCTATCAAAAACTATGATAATTTATTTTAGCAACATTAACCTATATGCATCTATAATAAAATTAAACACATAGGCTCATACAGGCACACTTTGGATGGGTCCTATCATGTTGCTAGGTCATACACGGATGAAAGAAGATTGTAAATATACCTGTTACAAATTATTATCTTGACCAAGGGAGCCATCAGATCATTAGATCTGGCAAAAAGTAACCATGGCTATTTGCAATCAAGTAATAATAGGTTTTGAAAACTTACAAACAAGCTAAAACGCATACTCCTGCAACAGGGTTAGCTGGATAGTTGGATGTAGGATTTATTTAATTTTAAATTAAATAATTAATTTCGAAATATTATTAAAAAATATTTTCGAAAAAAAAATAAAATAAAAAAATTTAAAAAAAAATTTCAAAAATTAATTAAATATTTAAATTTAAAATTAAACCTACAATTTTGAAAAATTAGGTTTGAACCAACCTAAATATCATTTCAAAATTTGCTAACTACTTTTAAAAATTAAATGTTATTTTAAAAATAAAAATTAAATAAAAATTAGAAAAGATAAATGAAATATCTTTTCAGATTTTAAATTTAATTTAAATAAATAAAATAACAAAATTTAAAAGTTAGCAAAATATCTTATATCTATTTAAAATTACATGATTATAAATATCTTATTTTAAATTTAAATATGGTCAAAATATCTAAAAAAATTTAATTAAAAAATCTTAAAAGATAAGATATTTTTAAAATATCTTAAAAGATATTATAAATATCTTATAAAATCTGACCTTAAATTTTAAAAAAAATATAATCAAATTTAAAAATAAGATAGATTTTTAAGCAAAAAGATAAATACTAATTCTATTCCAATTCAAATTACACTAATATCTAGAATTAAATTAAAAAAAAAAATTAAATTAATTCAAAATGATAATTAGAATTGAATTAGGAATAGTAATAGTATAAATACAAAACTATACAAAAAATTGGAAGTTAATTCCATGAAAAAGCATGAAAAATTGAAGAAAAACAAAAAATTTCGAAACTGTACGGACAGATTTGCGAACGCAGGAAAATATCAAGACAAAATTTCCGATTTTGTCAAATCTTCAAAAAATCATAACTAATTCAAATAAAATCCAAATTAAGTTCTGTAAAAGGCTAACTTGCTTAATTTTTTCCATACTATCCAATAAAAATAATTCCAGAGATAAAATCGCAATTATTTTTCACGAAAATTTCACAATCATCAAATAACACTCAATACAACATGATACCATCCAAAGAACATACAAACAATCGTTTTAAAGTCCAAATTTCTTGCAAGTAAATCAATTACCATGGCTCTGAGGCCAGTTGTTGGAAATTATTTTACCAGGATCTTAGATCTACTCACAAGTATGTTTATTAACATCCTAAATAAGAACTTTCTAAAACGACAAATTAAACACATATAAAGTTTAAGAAACCTTACATTGGGTGCAGCGGAATAATATGACTCCTTCCGTTCAGATATCTAGCCCTTGATTCCTTTCTGTAGCAGAGCATTATCAATATCTGAACCTGGATCTCTTTCTCTGAATCTTTGATGCTGAATCTCCTTTGCTGATGATCTTTCTTCACGATCTTCCTCACTATGATTGAGGTATCACTTGCTGTGTGTGGGCACTACTCATACACTAAGTATTTCGAAATCTCAATGAGGAAGAGAGAGAGAGAGAGTGGGTTCAGCCAAAGATAGGGAGAGAGAAGGCTCAGGTTTTTCTCTGAAGGAAAAATAGAAAATTTAAGTGTGAATTTCCTGAAGCCTTCACTATCTATTTATAGCATTCCACTAGGGTTAGGTTTGAATTATTTGGCATTAAAATAATGAAAATATCAGTTTAAATTTCCTACAAAAGTGGCTGGCCCTATACTAGTGGATTTGGGCCTCACTTTTTGCAATTTTGCAGTTTTACCTTTTCTGCATCTGATTTTCTCAAAAACGCCAATTTTCTAATTCAACCATTTAAATGCCAATTCTAACTATTTAATAACTATAAATAATTATTAAATAATATTGTCATTTATCATATTTATTAATTGAACCATACAAAGTATCATAATTAACAAATATGCCCCTATAAACTCTTTCTTTACAATTTCGCCCTTACTTAGTGAAAAATTCACAAATAGACATAGTCTAATTTGAGAATTATAATTGATTAATCAAAACCAATTACATGAGTCTTACAAGCAATATTATCTCAACTAGTGGGGGGACCATGGGTCTATATAACCGAGCTTCCAATAAGTAGATCAAGAATTTAGCACTAAAATTCACTAACTTATTAATTCTTCGTTGAATCCACGCATAGAACTTAGAATTGCACTCTCAGTATATAGAATGCTCTATATGTTCCACCATATAGACACATCATTAATTATCCATTGTTATAATCCTAATGTGATCAATGATCCTCTATATGAATGATCTACACTGTAAAGGGATTAAATTACCGTTACACCCTACAATGTATTTATTCCTTAAAACACTTGACCCCGTATAAATGATATTTCAGCTTATGTGAAATGAGTACTCCACCATTTATGTTCGTTTGGTCAAGCTCGAAGGAGATCATCCTTTGCTTACTATTCGCCAGATAGAAGCTATAGATTCCATGTTTATGCTAGCGCTCCCACTCAATTGCACTACCGTGTTCCCAAAAAGTACGTATCACCCTGACCAAAAGGTAGGCTTAACTAATAATTCAAGGAACACGAATAGCCTTTCAAGATTGAGCCTAATCATAACAGGATTAAGATCATTTGATCTAGGATCAACTAGGCGATATTGACTTGAATAGATATTACGGTAAGTTTAATTAAATCTAAGTCAAAGTTCAATATCGGTCACTTCCGATGCATACTCCATGCATCCAACCTGAGCTTTACTTTAACCAATGCTCTGGAAAGAACATAGCACTTCTCCAAATGCAAGTAAACTCTGTTGTAGATTATCATATCAGTAAAACCCTATGTCTGATAAATCTAGGAAACTTTATTCACATAGTCATGTTTACTTTCCAATGTGTTGACGGCACAATAAACAGGATCAAGTATGTGAAAAGGGTTTCAGATAAATTTATACATTATGTACATATAATCATGAAATAAATCATGTGAACCATGCAACATTAAATGTTATTTCTGATCTATATTAATAAGTAAATCTGATTATATTGAAATAAGTTTTATTTAGGGCATAAAAACCAACAGAAACTTATTGGGCTGAAGTTGGTTGTTAGAGGGACTTTTTTGGGTTTTATTTGCTTTTTCTGTTGGAAAAACCTAACCATTTTCGTTACTGCCATTAGAATAGAAAAGAAAAACAGTTACAAAATTAGTGTTTTCGGCTGTAGCAAGAAATAAGAAAAAGAAGAAAAGAAAAATATTAGAAGAAACCTAGCTGCCATTAAAGGAGAAAAAGAAGAAGCTTGAAGAATTTTTGAACCCTAGGAACCCTACTGTGTTCTTGAGAGAAGAAGAAGAGAACCATAACCCTAGAATCTTGTTGTGCTGCTGCCGTTAGAGAGAAGAAGACATTTGAAAAAGTTTGAATTTTTTGTGAGGTAATATTGTGGCTGTCGTGTGTGTAGCGATTTAGGGTTAGAAAAAATACATCTTTTAGGGCTTGATTTAGTTTCTTCTTGGGCTGAAACTTATTGAGCTGAAGCTGGTTGTTAGGGGGAGTTTTCTGGGTTTTATTTGCTTTTTCTGTTGGAAAAACCTAACCATTTTCGTTACTGCCATTAGAATAGAAAAGAAAAACAATTACAAAATTATTGTTTTTGGCTGTAGCAAGAAATAGGAAAAAGAACAAAAGAAAAATATTAGAAGAACCCTAGGTGCCATTAAAGGAGAAAAAGAAGAAGCTTGAAGAATTTTTGAACCCTAGGAACCCTACTGTGTTCTTGAGAGAAGAAGAAGAGAACCCTAACCCTAGAATCTTGTTGTGCTGCTGCCGTTAGAGAGAAGAAGACATTTGAAAAAGTTTGAATTTTTGGTGAGGTAATATTGTGGCTGTCGTGTGTGTAGCGATTTAGGGTTAGAAAAAATACATCTTTTAGGGCTTGATTTAGTTTCTTCTTGGGCTGAAACTTATTGGGCTGAAGCTGGTTGTTAGGGGGAGTTTTCTGGGTTTTATTTGCTTTTTCTGTTGGAAAAACCTAACCATTTTCGTTACTGCCATTAGAATAGAAAAGAAAAACAATTACAAAATTAGTATTTTCGACTGTAGCAAGAAATAGGAAAAAGAAGAAAAGAAAAATATTAGAAGAACCCTAGCTGCCATTAAAGGAGAAAAAGAAGAAGCTTGAAGAATTTTTGAACCCTAGGAACCCTACTGTGTTCTTGAGAGAAGAAGAAGAGAACCCTAACCCTAGAATCTTGTTGTGCTGCTGCCGTTAGAGAGAAGAAGACATTCGAAAAAGTTTGAATTTTTGGTGAGGTAATATTGTGGCTGTCGTGTGTGTAGCGATTTAGGGTTAGAAAAAATACATCTTTTAGGGCTTGATTTAGTTTCTTCTTGGGCTGAAGCTTATTGGGCTGAAGCTGGTTGTTAAGGGGAGTTTTCTGGTTTTATTTGCTTTTTCTGTTGGAAAAACCTAACCATTTTCGTTACTGCCATTAGAATAGAAAAGAAAAACAGTTACAAAATTAGTATTTTCGGCTGTAGTAAGAAATAGGGAAAAGAAGAAAAGAAAAATATTGGAAGAACCCTAGCTGCCATTAAAGGAGAAAAAGAAGAAGCTTGAAGAATTTTTGAACCCTAGGAACCCTACTGTGTTCTTGAGAGAAGAAGAAGAGAACCCTAACCCTAGAATCTTGTTGTGCTGCTGCCGTTAGAGAGAAGAAGACATTTGAAAAGGTTTGAATTTTTGGTGAGGTAATATTGTGGCTGTCGTGTGTGTAGCGATTTAGGGTTAGAAAAAATACATCTTTTAGGGCTTGATTTAGTTTCTTCTTGGGTTGAAACTTATTGAGCTGAAGCTGGTTGTTAGGGGGAGTTTTCTGGGTTTTATTTGCTTTTTCTGTTGGAGAAACCTAACCATTTTCGTTACTGCCATTAGAATAGAAAAGAAAAACAATTACAAAATTAGTGTTTTCGGCTGTAGCAAGAAATAGGAAAAAGAAGAAAAGAATAATATTAGAAGAACCCTAGCTGCCATTAAAGGAGAAAAAGAAGAAGCTTGAAGAATTTTTGAACCCTAGGAACCCTACTGTGTTCTTGAGTGAAGAAGAAGAGAACCCTAACCTTGGAATCTTGTTGTGCTGCTGCCGTTAGAGAGAAGAAGACATCTGAAAAAGTTTGAATTTTTGGTGAGGTAATGTTGTGGCTTTCGTGTGTGTAGCGATTTAAGGTTAGAAAAAATACATCTTCTAGGGCTTGATTTAGTTTCTTCTTGGGCTGAAACTTATTGGGCTGAAGTTGGTTGTTAGAGGGACTTTTCTGGGTTTTATTTGCTTTTTCTGTTGGAAAAACCTAACCATTTTCGTTACTGCCATTAGAATAGAAAAGAAAAACAGTTACAAAATTAGTGTTTTCTTACCGTAGCAAGAAATAAGAAAAAGAAGAAAAGAAAAATATTAGAAGAAACCTAGCTGCCATTAAAGGAGAAAAAGAAGAAGCTTGAAGAATTTTTGAACCCTAGGAACCCTACTGTGTTCTTGAGAGAAGAAGAAGAGAACCATAACCCTAGAATCTTGTTGTGCTGCTGCCGTTAGAGAGAAGAAGACATTTGAAAAAGTTTGAATTTTTTGTGAGGTAATATTGTGGCTGTCGTGTGTGTAGCGATTTAGGGTTAGAAAAAATACATCTTTTAGGGCTTGATTTAGTTTCTTCGGGCCGAAACTTATCGAGCCGAAGCTGGTTGTTAGGGGGAGTTTTCTGGGTTTTATTTGCTTTTTCTGTTGGAAAAACCTAACCATTTTCGTTACTGCCATTAGAATAGAAAAGAAAAACAATTACAAAATTATTGTTTTTGGCTGTAGCAAGAAATAGGAAAAAGAACAAAAGAAAAATATTAGAAGAACCCTAGGTGCCATTAAAGGAGAAAAAGAAGAAGCTTGAAGAATTTTTGAACCCTAGGAACCCTACTGTGTTCTTGAGAGAAGAAGAAGAGAACCCTAACCCTAGAATCTTGTTGTGCTGCTGCCGTTAGAGAGAAGAAGACATTCGAAAAAGTTTGAATTTTTGGTGAGGTAATATTGTGGCTGTCGTGTGTGTAGCGATTTAGGGTTAGAAAAAATACATCTTTTAGGGCTTGATTTAGTTTCTTCTTGGGCTGAAGCTTATTGGGCTGAAGCTGGTTGTTAAGGGGAGTTTTCTGGTTTTATTTGCTTTTTCTGTTGGAAAAACCTAACCATTTTTGTTACTGCCATTAGAATTGAAAAGAAAAACAGTTACAAAATTAGTATTTTCGGCTGTAGTAAGAAATAGGGAAAAGAAGAAAAGAAAAATATTGGAAGAACCCTAGCTGCCATTAAAGGAGAAAAAGAAGAAGCTTGAAGAATTTTTGAACCCTAGGAACCCTACTGTGTTCTTGAGAGAAGAAGAAGAGAACCCTAACCCTAGAATCTTGTTGTGCTGCTGCCGTTAGAGAGAAGAAGACATTTGAAAAAGTTTGAATTTTTTGTGAGGTAATATTGTGGTCGTCGTGTGTGTAGCGATTTAGGGTTAGAAAAAATACATCTTTTAGGGCTTGATTTAGTTTCTTCTTGGGCCTGAAACTTATCGAGTCAAGCCGGTTGTTGGGAGTTTTCTGGGTTTTATTTGCTTTTTCTGTTGGAAAAACCTAACCATTTTCGTTACTGCCATTAGAATAGAAAAGAAAAACAATTACAAAATTATTGTTTTTGGCTGTAGCAAGAAATAGGAAAAAGAACAAAAGAAAAATATTAGAAGAACCCTAGGTGCCATTAAAGGAGAAAAAGAAGAAGCTTGAAGAATTTTTGAACCCTAGGAACCCTACTGTGTTCTTGAGAGAAGAAGAAGAGAACCCTAACCCTAGAATCTTGTTGTGCTGCTGCCGTTAGAGAGAAGAAGACATTTGAAAAAGTTTGAATTTTTGGTGAGGTAATATTGTGGCTGTCGTGTGTGTAGCGATTTAGGGTTAGAAAAAATACATCTTTTAGGGCTTGATTTAGTTTCTTCGGGCCGAAACTTATCGGGGTCAAGCCGGTTGTTAGGGGACTTTTCTGGGTTTTATTTGCTTTTTCTGTTGGAAAAACCTAACCATTTTCGTTACTGCCATTAGAATAGAAAAGAAAAACAGTTACAAAATTAGTGTTTTCGGCTGTAGCAAGAAAT
This sequence comes from Cannabis sativa, assembly GCF_029168945.1. Classification (NCBI taxonomy): domain Eukaryota; kingdom Viridiplantae; phylum Streptophyta; class Magnoliopsida; order Rosales; family Cannabaceae; genus Cannabis; species Cannabis sativa. Next base: position 22,553,795 of record NC_083602.1, on the reverse strand, counting down.
AAGAAAAAGAAGAAAAGAAAAATATTAGAAGAAACCTAGCTGCCATTAAAGGAGAAAAAGAAGAAGCTTGAAGAATTTTTGAACCCTAGGAACCCTACTGTGTTCTTGAGAGAAGAAGAAGAGAACCATAACCCTAGAATCTTGTTGTGCTGCTGCCGTTAGAGAGAAGAAGACATTTGAAAAAGTTTGAATTTTTTGTGAGGTAATATTGTGGCTGTCGTGTGTGTAGCGATTTAGGGTTAGAAAAAATACATCTTTTAGGGCTTGATTTAGTTTCTTCTTGGGCTGAAACTTATTGAGCTGAAGCTGGTTGTTAGGGGGAGTTTTCTGGGTTTTATTTGCTTTTTCTGTTGGAAAAACCTAACCATTTTCGTTACTGCCATTAGAATAGAAAAGAAAAACAATTACAAAATTATTGTTTTTGGCTGTAGCAAGAAATAGGAAAAAGAACAAAAGAAAAATATTAGAAGAACCCTAGGTGCCATTAAAGGAGAAAAAGAAGAAGCTTGAAGAATTTTTGAACCCTAGGAACCCTACTGTGTTCTTGAGAGAAGAAGAAGAGAACCCTAACCCTAGAATCTTGTTGTGCTGCTGCCGTTAGAGAGAAGAAGACATTTGAAAAAGTTTGAATTTTTGGTGAGGTAATATTGTGGCTGTCGTGTGTGTAGCGATTTAGGGTTAGAAAAAATACATCTTTTAGGGCTTGATTTAGTTTCTTCTTGGGCTGAAACTTATTGGGCTGAAGCTGGTTGTTAGGGGGAGTTTTCTGGGTTTTATTTGCTTTTTCTGTTGGAGAAACCTAACCATTTTCGTTACTGCCATTAGAATAGAAAAGAAAAACAGTTACAAAATTAGTATTTTCGGCTGTAGCAAGAAATAGGAAAAAGAAGAAAAGAAAAATATTAGAAGAACCCTAGCTGCCATTAAAGGAGAAAAAGAAGAAGCTTGAAGAATTTTTGAACCCTAGGAACCCTACTGTGTTCTTGAGAGAAGAAGAAGAGAACCCTAACCCTAGAATCTTGTTGTGCTGCTGCCGTTAGAGAGAAGAAGACATTCGAAAAAGTTTGAATTTTTGGTGAGGTAATATTGTGGCTGTCGTGTGTGTAGCGATTTAGGGTTAGAAAAAATACATCTTTTAGGGCTTGATTTAGTTTCTTCTTGGGCTGAAGCTTATTGGGCTGAAGCTGGTTGTTAAGGGGAGTTTTCTGGTTTTATTTGCTTTTTCTGTTGGAAAAACCTAACCATTTTCGTTACTACCATTAGAATAGAAAAGAAAAATAGTTACAAAATTAGTATTTTCGGCTGTAGCAAGAAATAGGAAAAAGAAGAAAAGAAAAATATTGGAAGAACCCTAGCTGCCATTAAAGGAGAAAAAGAAGAAGCTTGAAGAATTTTTGAACCCTAGGAACCCTAGGTCTCCTTGGAGCAAGATTAACTTGTTGATGTATCTCCATAGCACCAGGGGCTCTCGGTGATCATTACCTATTCCTTGATTACCCCAGTGACCTGAGAAATCCACCTGAGGCCATGATCCATAAGATGGTATCTCTTAACTCGCTTCATTGAGAACTATTTCCCTAGCCTCCATACAAGTACCGGAGTCGTGTCCAATACTCCCACAAGTGAAACACATATATGATAATCGATCGTATTGGAATTGAAGCTAAACTCTCATACCTAAGCTAGGAAACGCAAAGCCGAGAAATAATTTGGATCGAATGGAGCTCCATATTTTAAATTTAAAGAAGTCGTTGAGAGAAATATGATAGATCTTCAATTCTTGGACTTCAATTGGTTCCGCAACAATGGCAGCCAACCTGCTCATGTTCTGTTTGGTAATTGTTTTGACAGGGAGGTTCAAGATTTGTCTGGCAAGAGGAAATCGCACTAATTAATTTTTCGTGATGGGGGAATACCTTGCATTTTCTCTGAAATTAAGAATCCTGAGTTTAAAACCCAATGACTTTCCGACGATGATGACAATACTAGTGACTTTCCAACGTTGATGAGAAATTTTGATGATTTTTTCGAGGACGATGATAAATTTTGGTGATTTTTATGATGGCGATGACTACTCTGCCGACTTTTTCAGCGACATTTGTTCTTAGAGATTTTGTTAACTTTATTTATGGTATTTTGTTGGGGTTCTCATTTTTTTTTTTTTTAATTTTCTTTTCTGTAAAGTTATTACCATATTTTGTAAGAATATATTGTATGCCCATAAAAATAAAAACTAACTTATATGTTTTTGTAAATTCTTCCAAAATTATTTATTATAGGCCCAATAAAAATCTTGCCCATTTATTTTAAGAATAATTACATAAGATGTCATTTTTTGTAAAAAAAAAAATACATTTTTACGTTTAAAGAATTTTTTTTTATATTTTTATGATTTTTCGTAGAAACAACACAAAAACAACAAGAAAATTACATAAGAGTAATATTAAAATAGTATCTAAATAACATCAAAACAATAACAAATAATAACATACAAATAACAAAAACTTAACAACAAGAGTATAACATAAAAAGACCGTATTTTTTGTAAATAAAATTAACAAAATCGTAAAAATATTTAAAATTCCATAAAAGCGTATTTTTGTAATTTATTTGTTGTTTTTGTGTATTTGTGAAATAATCCCCTTATTTTAATTAATACATCCTAACATTTTTTTTTCTGGCGAATAGCAAGTATCCTAAGTTTGTATTCCCCTCTTTCAATATACAAAATGAATAAATAAATAAGTAAACAAAAGTCCCCAGTTGTGCCGATTGTAAATGAATATTAGTAGAAACAAGTGAATAGCTTAATATAATAAGATGTATATAATTTGATATAGTTATACATATATCCTTTGTTTGGTACTCACGTAAATGTAATCAATAATCTCAACTGAACTGCAGGATTGGCAATGGAATAGATGCTTTTGTTTTGTTGAGTTTTAACTTAATTATATATCCAAATCTGACAAACTCAGTGAGCTCCCAACTGTCTTACCTAGGAATTCACGGGAGACCTAAGTAAAACACACTTTCATCCCAGTCAACTGTCCTCATGATGATCCCATCTGGAATTCGTAGCCACCAACACCACCACTTGTGTTAATTTTATCACTAAAACTCACCTATCTATGAAAAGTAATAATAAAGAAAGACTTGATTTAATGATAATAATAATAATTAAAATACCAAAATTGAAGTATTGTAATCTTTTTCTTAATTATACACATGTTATCACGTACACGTAAGTATTAAATTTCAAACTAATTTAATCTCTTTACTTAAGACAAAATCATATCTTAAAATTTCTATATATTATATATATGTTTGGAGTTGGTTGGACCGCTACTAAGCATATCTTTATGTTAAGCAAAAAAAAGAAACATATCTTTATAAGAAAGGAAAGTAAGTGCAATTAGCTAGTGAAGGAGAAAAATGTACGACATTTTAGATAATGAATACCCAAATCCTCACTTGTTATTATACAATGTTCTGGCATTTTATAAATTGCACTCAATCCTTTTATGTTTTTTAATCTATAAAGACATGATATTCTAAAGAAATAGTTTGTGCAAAAAATATGATAACGTGGGTGATGATCAGTACTAAATATTGGAAGAAGTTGGTAAAAGAAAAGAGAACGATAAGGAAAGGAAAGGAAAGGAAAGGAAAGGAAAGGAAAGGAGTGAGGTAGGGTCCACAAACTCTGGAGGTTGAGAATATGATCTCTCTCTCATTGGATAATATTAGTGATTGAGTAAAGAGAACAAGAGAGAGAGAGGGAGAAAAATGACACGTTTGTCTATCTTTCCCTTGTTTTTATTTTTCTTTCTTGAGAAGCTGAAACTGGTCAGTTTCCCAATGGCCATTTCTCTCCCTCTTTTGTCATTTCCCATTCTGATACAAAACCTATATTCTTTTCGGTTTTACTGAAATACCCACTTAAATTATGATGATACAAACCTCAAAATATCCCATTTATATATGAATATATTAATTGCCTGTTTTTGAGTCTTATCTCTCCAAATCCAAATCAGTTTATTGTCGTTTATGATATATATATGTGTCACTTTGCATGGTGTGGTATGGTATGCTGTAGATTTATAGCCCACTTGTTTAGTTACTCTCTTTCTCTCTCTCTTTTCTCTTTTTTGTCTATTCGTCCAAGTGTACGTTTCATTTTCATTTTCATGTGATTTAAATTTGAAGATATATTTAAAATAATTCAAGTCATTGAAAGTATCTTCCCTTTCCCTACTTTTTCTGCATGTACGGTTTCCCTCTCTCACTCTATATTTCTTTACCAATTTTTTCTCTCAACTATGGAGGTTTTAATCATATAACATTTGCTTCTGCCACTTTCTCTTTATAAAAACCTTAGACTGTCATTTGTCTAAGACAGTTTCTGATTATGAAAATGATTTTTTTTGTTTTCTTAAATTTTGTTTGTGCAGCATGGGAAGGACAATATATATAGAAGTGGACCACTAAATGCAAAGGTGAAATAAATGGTTATGAAGACGTACGATGACAATTCTGTAAAATTTGTTCCTTGTTTTGAGTAATAGTTGGAGCTAGCTAGCCATGGAGGAGGCTTTAGTAGTAGCCTTTAGCCCATACTCTTTCTTAGTCAACAAAAGAAAGTGAACTCTTCATTTACTTCTTGTGACAAAATAGCTTGAGTATTCTTTCTTGTGATTCTAACTATTATTTGTTTAGTTAGAGAAGAGGGAAAGGTAAGAAAAGATCAAATCTTTTGAAAGGAAAAAAAAAAAAAAGATGATGGAAGCATTAAACCAGAAGTCTCTTGAGAGAGTTGTGTCACAGAAGGCATTGCAGATGGGAAATTCATTTCCATGTCAAATTTGTGTGGTGGGTTTTCTAAGTGGAATATGTCTCACAACTGTGTTTCTTGCTGCTCTTACATCTCTTGGTACTTTTGAGCTTGGTGGGTTTTCATTTTCTGCCATTTCAATGGGGACTTCAACCTCAGATATGATCAGTGAGTTAAATTATAGTTTCCTCTTCTTTTATTTTTCTTCTGATAATTTCTTCACTTCTTGATCATTTTCCTATTTCTTAGTGTTCTGATTTATTTATTTTTATTTAAAATTGGGACTTTGCTTAAATTCAAAGGAAAATTAAGAATGGATTGATTATGCAATGATAAGAATTTTGGGTTTTTTAAATTGGCCATTATATTTTATCTTGATTTTTCCCCACTTTTCATGAAGTTTCTTTAAAATGTGTCTTAATTCTGAAGTGAACAATTGAAAAGCAATAACAAGAATGATTAAAAGGTGTATTCAAAGTAAAGTCAAAGCTAGAATCACTTAGTTTTCAAAAGGAAAAAAAAAAGTTTGTTGTTTAGCTTCTCTAAGACTAAATTTAATTGGCATTTCAGTTCTTAATAATACTTAATTTTCTATTTACTTTCAATAAAAGCCAATATAGAAACAATTAATGTGTTGTACACTATTTCCTTGGAAAAATTAATTTGAATCATCAATCCCAGCCATACAAAATAACTGGTTTGCATTAAATTGACTGATCATTCACTCTACTTGAGTAGAATTTATTGACATTATTGAAATAAATGAACGAACTCATCAACAGACTGCGATTTTGTACCGAAAGCAACAGAGAAAATAACTGATTCAAGGTTAAGTAAAGAAAAAATCAATGATGAGAGGGTGGCACAACTCTATTCAGCTTGGAGTTCCTTACTTACTACTGGCATTTCATTAGAAAAGAATGAGCATCACCTCCTCAAACTTGGACTGAATGAATCTGATGTCCCAAATGCTCCTCACTTGATGAATTGCAAATTGAAAACACAAGAGAATGAGCGGCTTGATAAGCGCGGCGGGAATGAGAATTTCCCTCCTTGGACAAGTTGGAAGGGCCAGTTGGATTCATTTCCTGCTGCTGCAAAGAGTGATCAGTTTAAGAATTTTAAGCATCAGGCTGCATATGAAGGTTCTCATCCTCCTTGGGTATGGTTCTATTTTCGAAACCAATGACTCTTTATGTGAAAATCCTAATATTTGATTGGGAATTTGGCAATTTCTTTTTTTGGATAAGTTAGCGGCATAAACAAAGCAAGTATGTGTTTTTGTACTAAGTTCAAGCATTTTCTGCTGCAGATAACCGGGTCTGATGAAGATAATTACCCTTTGACTAGAAAAGTGCAAAGAGACATATGGCTTCATCAGCATCCTTTAAACTGCAGAGATCCTAGTGTGAGATTTCTTGTAGCTGATTGGGAAAGAGAACCCGGCTTCGGTATTGGAGCTCAGCTAGCTGAAATGGCTGGTGTTCTTGCCCTTGCAATCAATGAAAAACGAGTCCTTGTGACCAACTTCTATAACCGAGCTGACCATGATGGTTGCAAAGGTAGTATGTCTTAACATATCATGGCAACGAATATACTAGTTTCTTATAATTTAAACTGCAATCTTATCTCTGATATGTTTACTGAATTCACAGGCTCCTCTCGCTCCAGCTGGTCTTGCTACTTTCTCCCAGAAACATCCCAAGATTGCCGAGACAGAGCGCTTGAGCTTCTTGAGAGTAAACAAGCATGGCAGGAAGGAATTGTAAGAGTAAAACAAAATTATAGCTCTAAGCAAATATGGGCTGGACATACTCCAAGGTAAGAAAGATAAAGTACAATTGGTGAAAATAGACATTTTTTTTCATAATGCATACAAAACCATTTTGATTGAGTTTACACCAATGATATCATGCTTAATTAATATCATTAAATATTTTACTAAATGTAGGATATGGGGTGATCCTTGGAATAATCTGCAGCCAACTACAGAAATTAATGGAACTTTAATGGCATATCATCGCAAAATGGATCGGAGATGGTGGAGAGCACAAGTAAGAGTTTTTGTTCAATGAATTCCCTGGAACATCTAGTCAAAATGTATGTTAAAAAAAATAGAAACATTATATGATAAGTTGATATACTTTGATTGCATCAGGCAGTACGCTATTTAATGAGATTTGAAAGTGAGTACACATGCGGCTTACTCAACAATGCTCGCCATGCAGCATTCGGGAAGGAAGCTGCCGCTATGGTTCTTAAGAGTTTTGCTGGAGAGTGGCCTAAGGTTGGAAATTCTAGTCCTTGTTCTCTGTATTGGTAGTTGAACAAAACAAACAATCATAAGAGGTTTCTGTCTTAATTATTTCTTTCTTGTCACAGATACACAGAAATTATAGGTCTCAATTCATATCCAATTAAAACTGACCAAATTGACTAGTCCTCTCACAACCGATTGTCAAAAATTGGATTCATAATTTTGGAATCCAATAAAATTGACCAACCCAATTCTATATATATGTTGATTTAGGGTTGATGGATTTGTATAATGAATATTTAATATTTTGTTAGACTTGTTTTAATTGCTCTTGGTGCAGATGGTCTGATGGCCTAGTTATTGTTTGTTTAATTAATGTTGAACTACAATAAATTTATATATTAATTAGGACTTATGATTATGTTGGACTTGTGTAATTTTGAACTAATCAAAATTATTATTTACCCTTTGGTACTGGCCTAACTTACAATAAATTCCTATCTAATTATATGAAAATTGGGTCTGATTGGATTAGTGATGAATAAAATTATTAGATTTCTAACCATTAACACCTCATTCCAATTCATTCCTTTTGTGCAGCAACCAAGATGCTAATCTGAAGACCTTTTCTTTTGCAGGATGTTAGGAATGACAAAAGATCAGATATTGAAGAGTTTGTATGGTCAAATCATAAGCCTTGGATCCCTCGGCCATTACTGAGCATGCATGTGAGAATGGGAGACAAAGCATGCGAAATGAAGGTTGTTGAATTCGAAGAATACATGACTCTAGCCGACCGCATCAGAAGGCGCTTCCCACACCTCAACAGCGTCTGGATCTCCACTGAAATGCAGGTACATAGTTGGTTCAAACTTATTTCCTTTAGCATTGTTTTAGCAGTATTTTAAAAAAAAAATGTATGGATTACAGGAAGTTATTGACAAGTCCACAGGGTACTCTCACTGGAACTTCTACTACACCGATGTGAGAAGACAAGTCGGGAACACGTCCATGGCTGCTTATGAAGCCAGTCTCGGTAGGGAAACTAGTACAAATTATCCAATTGTCAACTTCTTGATGGCAATAGAAGCTGACTTTTTCATTGGGGCACTTGGTTCCACTTGGTGCTTTCTCATAGATGGAATGAGGAACACTGGGGGAAAAGTCATGGCTGGATACTTGAGTGTCAACAAGGATAGGTTTTGGTAAAGATTCAAAAGAGAAGATTAGGTAGGTATGTACGTATGTAAATTTGACTAGTGATTCTACCATAACCATTATTGGTCGGCCCATCAACTTTAGTCCAATCACATTCTGTTATACAATTAATAGTACAAAATGAAGAATAGGGTGCTCAACAGCTCTGTTATAAGTAACGGCCTACTGATTTGTTGTCCATAATCTAAAGTGATGGTAAATATGAAAATCTCTTTATATTATTCCTTGTTGATGTTATTGTTGACTGCTTCAAATCTGTTGTTCACATGGTTTTATGTCATCTTTAAAGAAAACATAAGAAAAAATAAAAGAAAAAATAAAAGAAACAGCAGCAGTGCCTACTCTGAGGACAAACTCAATCACAGATCAAATATTTTCTAGTATGTCAAGAAGAAAAAAATGTAATAGTAACATGCACATAAAAAATATTACAATGACGTGATGAATTCTTCACTTAATTGTTGCATATTTTATTTGCATAAATCATTACTTAGAAAGAGTAGGGGAAATTTAGTTTACCAGGCAAGAACTAACGAAGTAAATTCACCTGTTTTCAACAATTTTAGAGTCATAAAACATGTACACGTACTATATGTTAATGCCCACAAGTTCTGAAGTCCCTACTATTAAACATATTATCTAAACATCATTGAGAGTAACTCCAAAACTGTCAATTCTTAGTAAACTCTAGTGGTGGCTACTGGCTGGTGGCTTCAGCAAAACAAAGCAACAAAATCCAAGTTTTCAACAAGATTGACAATCTGTCAAATGTGTGGACCTGCACTACAAGACACAAAAGCCAAGCTTTTTTCCAAGTACGAATTGAATCTTTGTGTTGATTTTTTAATCATTTTTCTTCCAATCTTTGTCGTTTACTAATCTATATCTTGCTTAAAGAATGATTAGAAGACAATACGACAATCCTATCAATCTTTTTTGTTTGGAAAGTAATGGCAGTATCCGACTCTAATATTATAACGTTAAATCTTTCATAAGAGGGGTATAATAATAAAAAATAAAGTGAAAGATGAAAGTGACCAATTTTGACTCGCATAATAACAAACTGAAGAGAATGACAATCACAAAAATGATAAACTTGAAGAGAATGACAATCACAAAAATGATAAACTTTAGATACAATGATTCGTGTTGAAAGAAAGAAAGAAAAAAATCAGGACGCAATAAGCTATTAATAAAAGAGGAGGAGCCTGTTCCTCTCAAATTTCACATCACATAACAATTCAACAAAATAAGATAACCCTTTTCTGAATGAACGCCAACTGATCCATACCCAAAGAGATTTCTTTCTTTCTTTCTCTCCTGTAAATCCTCCAACACAAACTCAGAGGGAAGAATTATAAAGTCAGATGTGGGCAATGAATGTGCTTTCTATTTTTACCTCCTTTTCCTGTTGTCAGCTCTTCAAATTGGGTATTTGGTAAAAGTAACAAATTTTAAGTCTTTAATGCCAATTACTCTTCCACATCCTCACTCACCTGCTGTTGTCCTTGTCCCCCATCAGCAGCGGCTCTGGCCGCTGTGTGTTTTTTATGCTTCTTGTTTTTGGCTTTCTTAGCCTTCATCCTGCGTTTCTTCTCATTGGCGTCAATCCAAGTATAATCTGATGGTATGTGGAAAGGGTCCACTTCATCTTTAAACCGGTGGCTTTCGCCATCGCTTGATTGCCCACCTCGGCTCCCTCTCATCCATGAAATCCATGAAGAAGATGCTTCTGAATCTTTTGATTTTGCATCCTGAAAATGTGCTGGACTGGAGAGAGGTGTTGAGAACTCCTCGATTGGCTGTAGCTCCTCAAATTTTGTAAAAGTGACTAGGACTCTAATGGTCGGCACGATAGGAATAGCAACCTAAGGCAGGGGAAAGAAAGTCATGATCAATACTCAAATAGCAAAATAGAGAATATTTGTTCTTGAGAGAACTATCAGTATGAAATACTAGAAAACAATTTTTTATATACTATCAAGATATAATTAAACCGTGTCTAAAGTAATAGAAAATCAGTCCCTACACCGTTACTAGAGAAGCTCACTGTCATAAAACAATTCTTAGCACATTCGGGTGTAACAGAAGATCCAAAAATCAAAAGACCAAATGCATTTTTAAAATCATGCGAGACAAATTGTCAATAAAATTTCAGCCATTTTAAAATGCTGGAACCACATGGCCAACACCTGCAGATTGCAGCATGAACGCTACAAGTGACATGAACTAAGCAAGAAAAAAAATGACACGACAAACCTTCTATTTAATAAAAAGAATCTGGTTTTATGTGCTTATAATAAAATAATGAATTCACAAAAAAAAAATGACTACATGATTGTTCTTTTATTTCTAAGTTAAGCTTGAAAGTATTTCAATGCTTAACTGACACCTCAATGGTCCATAAAAATCAAAGTGTGTTCGGGATTACAAAAAATACAAATATTTAGTTACCTTAACAGGAAAAGTGCCGAGTGGAAGTTTGGTAGTTAGAAGCTCCCTTAGTCTTCTAACAGCCTTGACTTTGTTAGCTAAAATGTCTAGTAAAGGCAAAAGTTCATCTGTTTTCAAGGGGAAATCAGGAGTTAACCACAATACAGGTCTTAAACCCTTCTTGTACTCACTCTCGTGCTTAATTTCACCAGGCACTCCTTTCTTCTTCTTCTTCTTGCTGTTCTTTTCTTTTCCCTTTTTGGCATCTGTCGTATCCTCCCTATATGATTCAGATGTTGGTTTTTGATGATCAAGTGACTTCTGGTTGCTGCCTTCTGTAGCTAACTTTGAGACCTTCTTCAAATTCTTCGAATCTTCAGAATCATCACTGTTAGCCTTGCCACCTTTCTTATTCCAACCAAACCAACTTTTCTTCTCCTTAGACATACCATTAGACTCACCATTTTCATAGGCACCTCCTGAACCATTTTCTTGGCCATCAAGAGCCCCGTGTTCTTCATCCTCACAAATACCATCAGGGTTCCCCATACGAAGAGCAGAATCAAGCTGCATTCTTTCCTCAGCTGTCAATACATCATCATACTCATCATTATCACCCCCATTGGCTGTCCTTTCTTCATCATCCACAGCAAAGAGCTCCTCATCAGTCATAGCACCCGGAACCCTTCTTGATTTCACACTAACCATGACATGAAGCATATCATAAACTTTAGCCTTCCAGCTTCCAACCATCTCTGTCCTCTCCTGTCTCCTCCAGTTTAGATGGGGAACAAGCTCAGCCTGAGTTACATCAATCCCAGGCCTATACATATTTGTCTGTGACATCAAGGCCACTTCATGGGCAACTTCTTGTTCAGTTGGTTGGGCACCAGCTCCTTCCAAAGCATTAGTAATTTCCTTCTCTTTGTGGGCAAGAACAATTAGAGTACCAGGTGCCAAATTCACATTGTTATCTTCCGAAGTGTAGCCTTCTCCAAGAAACAGAAACGTTTGATCAGACCTTTGAATGCGAAATCCATCAAACCCAGCAAGGGTCATATCAGCACGGAGATTAGAACCCCGCTTCCAGATTCGATAAGTATCAGAAGGCGCAATTCGGCCTATGAAAGGGATAACTGAGCTCTCAAAATGAAACGTTATCTCCATGTAAAAATCACGAATTCTTGATGCAGACGCCACAATACGAGGAAGTCTACGACACCATTTGGCCCAAGCAAGAGGTTGGTAGTGTCGAGCAATGGTCATGGCAATTGTTTCCTCTCTCGTGCATACTGCTTCTTGGAGAGCACTCCAACCATTCTCATTCTGAAGACTCCAATCTGCACCAGCAGCCATTAGTATCTCAGCTGAAACTGGGTCCCTAAGCCTCACAGCAAGATGCAGAGGAGTCTCACGGCCAGGAACATCACGACGATCAATGACAGACGAAACAGAATCAGCTCGAATCTCTGCCTCAAGAGATTCAGCTTCAGTGTTAACCTCACCGGCCTTGGCAAGCCGAGGCAGAGAACCGATAATGCGCCTAAGAGCGGCATAGTCTCGACGAGCCACCGCTAAATGAACTGGACTATGAGCATACTTTGATAAATCTTCCATTGATTCTGTTTAATCTTTATATATTTCTTCGTTTCTAAGCCAGAAAAGCCACTTCCATCATCGTCTATGAAAATCAAGATTTTGAACTCTTAATTGGAAAAGTTTCTACTCTATCTTCAGCTACACACTTGCAAGAGCCAAAGATAACTTACTGGGGGTTTGAGACCAATGCCAAAATTATGGATTTTTAAACTATCTAAGCCCTAGAAACTAACCTACAAAAGAATTTAGCGCCAACCCTCAAAAAAGATTCAGTTCAAATTCAAATTACAACAAGAATCCTTCACGATTGCCAAAGCTTCAAACTATTCTGCTGCTCAATCACTGACACCCACTTTCGCCACCTGACCCTAAGCTCCATCCCCAAGTAGTCGAGTTACTACAGTACTTCAAAGCTGCAAAACAAAAACAAAAAAAATGAGTTCAAAAACCACCATTAAAAGAAGAGCAACAAACTTTCCTCAGCAGATAAACCTAAAGAAACAATCTTTCCGCACCAAAAATTTCTTTTCTGTTCTAAATCCAATATCTTCCCCAAAAGAAAATATAAAATTTTGGGATCTAAAATAAAAATCCAAAAAACCGATTCCCTAATCTAAATATATTTTCCACACATTGTTCTCACACTTTTAACCCACCAACAAATAAGACTGGAGAATTTCACCATCTTTACCGCCCCCACCCAGCAACCCCAAAAAAAAAAATAGAAAAGAAAATGAAGAGAGCGACAAAGTACCTGAAAATCTACAAGAAAACAAATTGGGTTTTGAAAAGCCCTCTCTTTCTCTCCCTCTGATTCTTTTGAATCTTAGGTTTAAGCTCAAAATTGAGCTTTCGCAGAGAAGAGAGAAAGCGAGAGGTGCAGAATCGAAAGGTAGGTATAGGTTATCCGAGATGGGATCTAACGGCCAGGATCTTCTTCTTCCTCTTCTTCCTACTTCTTCTTTGTTTTTTGTTTTAATTTTTAATTTTTATTTTTTTTGAATGTTTGACGGCTCAGGTAGAAAAGAAGTGATCTAACTCGTTCCCGCGACTCAGTGATCCAACTCAGATCTTCTTTCTCTCTCTAAAAACTAAACTCTATCTCTCTGCATTTTGCACTAAACAGGGTACAGTCCTTCCCTTTTTGCTTTTTTCCTCTGGCCAACTCTGTTGCCATTCTGGACTCCAATTTACAAAAATACCCTCCATTTTTTCATCTATTACTTTTCTTGCCATAACTTACAGTTATTTTTTCAGTTAACCTCTTCCTCCTCATTCTTCTGCCTTATTCACCCCTATCCGTATTCTAAATAAATTTTGTTCCGTTAAATTTCTACTTTTGTTATAAGTTAAATTTAAGTTTTGATTTATTTTTATTTTTGGATAGCTATTATATGATGATATTTTTATAGAAAAAAAAAATTAAATATTTAGATATTATTAAAAAAAATTGTGAGTAAATTAAGAATTATATAAATCATTTTAATTTTAAAAATAATTTCTCACAAATCTTTTGGAATAAGTTAAAAATTTTAGATTGACTTTTAAATTTAAAAAATGATTTTTTATTTTTTAATTTTAAAAACTAAAAAAAAATTACAGAAATTAAGCCAAAAAAAAAATTATTATCCATTGCTTTACATCATAAAAATTAATGGGTAATTCTACAATGCACTCATTTACAAAGGATGTACTGATACACATTTTATCTATTTCAGTATTTAGAAGAAATTTTTAGTCTATTTTTTTTTTTCATATTCGTGTACGTTATAGTTATTTAAGATATCTTACAAAATTTTATGAAATTCGGAGTAATTTATAAAATAAAATAGTCACGAGTGCAACGCACTGTTTGAATCTTGTTTTCAGTGTATTAAATTTTTTCAAATTTCTCAAAATTTTGCAAGATGTCTTAAATAACTATAACGTACATGACCATGAGAAAAAATTTGATTGAAAATTTATTTCAAATACTAAAATAAATAGAGGTATATCGGTGTATCTCTTTTAAAGTGATGCATTATAGAATTTTCTAAAATTAATAAGAACATAAAACAAAATATAAGTTTTTGGTTTTTGTTTAGTAAAAATTGACTAAAACTAAGTTGTATTACACCAATGTTAAATTTGTGTTATACAATTATTTAAAGGTGTTTATAGATTCAATGGGAAATTTATTTTGGTGGTTCTACTAAAGATTTAACATTAAATTAGAGTTTGATAATTTATTTGTTTACTACTTTATTAAAACAAATAATGATATTTGCGGGTCACCACCGACAGTTTTGCCAAGTATTGTTTTTGTTTATTTATATGAATTTAATGAGAGTTTTGCATATTACATGAGATATAATGACCAGAAGCCACCTAAGATTCACGTGAGATCTAATTAGCTTCTATGTACTTTTAATAGAATTCCCATGTGGATTATCATCTCTTACATTTTTTTTTTCACTCTTTATTATTAGTAATTTAGTTGTATTAATAATCAAGGAATTTTTTTAAAAAAAAAAATGTATAAACAAGGAAAGTTGGGTTTGTTATTTATAACATTTTGTGTTTGTATTTTCAATTTCATTTGATTCTCATTTCTATTATTTTAACACAACTAACGGCATTAAAAAAAAAACTTTTTGTAGACATGTGGTACTGAATGTTATATTATTTTTAACATATGTGTAATAAATCAATAATGTGTAACATACGATAGTACATATTTTTTTTTTGGTAAATTGTGACATAAATATCTAATGTTTCAGATTTTATACACTTAAATACTTTATTTTTATTTTTGAAGGAAAAAATACTCAATGTTACAATTTTCTTATACCGTTACTACCAGTATTTTCCGTTAACTCATAAATATAGACCCGTGGATGGTTCAGATGCATTATATTTATTTTTTTTTATTTTAAAACTTAATATTTTTAATATATAAAACTAAATACTACTTGTTTAAAAAACAAAATCAGTTCACATAACAATTTGTACATGATATTGGCACTTTAATTTAATAATCAAGTTCCATATACTGCACTGGTACTCAGCTATGGTATTGCATCTCTCTTATTTTATTTTATTTTTTGAAAAAAGTAGCATTTAGTTTTTTATATTAAGAATATTAAATTTTAAAATAAAATAAATAAATATAATGCATTTGGGCCCTCCACGTGTCCATATTTATATGTTAACGGAAGTACTGGTAGTAACAGTGTAAGAGAATTGTAACATTGGGTATTTTTGCCTCTAAAAATAAAGATAAGGTATTTAAGTGTATAAAATCTAAAACATTAGGTATTTATGCCGCAATTTACCTTTTTTTTTATCATTTTGTAACATATGGGAAAGTTGCTTGTTACTATGAGTAACCTCCACATTTATCACCAATATTAAGTGTGTAAAACACATCTTAATTTGAAAATCTTAATGTTATAGGAGTTATGGTGTGTGCATGAATTACATTTGAGTCCATAACATTCATAGGGGTTATCAGTTTGAATTTTAAATGGTAATATTACACACACTATATAAAGAGGTCTAAGGTGCTCATATTGAAATAGACAAAGTTTTCTATCAAAAAAGTACTTTGCTAAAAAATCCTATAAGGCTAGAAAACCATTCATGAGTAGGGGTGCACACGGGTCGGGTTTTCGAGTTTTCGGGGTTTCGGGTTTGGGTTTTCGGGCATCGGGTCTTGGAAATGTACAACCGAACCCAGTTTTCGGGTGCGTCGAGTTTCGGGTCGGGTTTTTCGGGTTGGTTGTGGTCGGTTTCGGGTCCTATTGGGCTGAGCCCGAATTAATTTATGGGCTGAAATAAAATTTAATTTTTAAAAATACCATTTTTTTTTAACATTAGTTGGACTTTTTTTTTATAATTAATATAGTAGAACAATATTAGACAAAAAGAGTAAAGTAATAATAATATTGACAAGTGAAATAATAAAATAGTTGCAAGATAGTTTGTAAGGTATATATTTATTAGTATATGCATATATGTGTAAGAATATATTGTTAGAAATTATTTTATCAGAATCTTAGATTTACTCACAAGTATGTTGATTAACACCCTAAATATGAACTTCTAAAACGATTATAAAATTAAACACATATAAAGTATGAGAAACCTTACATTGGGTGCAGCGGAATAAAATGTCTCCTTCCGTTCAGATCTCTAACCCTTGTATCCTTTCTGTCACATAGTATTATCAAGATCTAAACCTGGATCTCTTTCTCTCCTTTCTTTAGTGTTGAATCTCCTTCTTGTTGAATGTCTTTCTTCACGATCTTCCTCACTATGATTGAGGTATTACTTGCTGTGTGTGGGCACTACTCTATCACTAAGAGGTTCGAAATTATTCAAGGAAGAAGAAGAGGGTGAAGGTGGCGGCTAGGTTTAGAAAGAGAAGGCTCAGATTTTTCTCTGAAGGAAAACAAGATGTGAAAGTGTATATTTCCTGAAGCCTTTACTATCTATTTATAGCATACCACATAGGGTTAGGCTTGAATTATTTGGCATTAAAATAATGAAAATATCAGATGATATTTCCTATAAAAGTGGCCGTCCATGGCTTTATGGATTTGGGTCTCACTTTTGCAAATTTTGCAGTTTTACCAATTCTGCATCTTACTTTCTCAAAAATGTAAATTTTCAAATTCAACCATTTAAATGCCAATTCTAATTATTTAATAACTATAAATAATTATTAAATAATATTTTCATTTATCATATTTATTAATTGAACCATACAAAGTATCTTAATTAACAAATATGCCCTAAAAACCCTTTCTTTACAATTCGCCCTTAGTGAAAAATTCACAAATAGACATAGTCTAATTTGAGAATTATCATTGATTAATCAAAACCAATTAAATGAGTCTTACAAGCAATATTGTCTCAACTAGTGGGGGGATCATGGGTCTATATAACCGAGCTTCCAATAAGCAGATCAAGAACTTATAACCTAAATTCACTGACTTATTAATTCTTCATTGAATCCACGCATAGAACTTAGAATTGCACTCTCAGTATATAGAACGCTCTATATGTTCCACCATATAGACACGTCATTAGTTATCCATTGTTATAATCCTAATTTGATCAATGATCCTCTATATGAATGATCTACACCGTAATGGGATTAGATTACCGTAACACCCTACAATGTATTTTATCCTTAAAACACTTAACCACGTATAAATGATATTTCAAATATGTGAAATGAGTACTCCACCATTTATTTTTGTTTGGTCAAGCTCGAAGGAAATCATCCTTTACTTTCTATTCGCCAGATAGAAGCTATAGATTCCATATTTATGTTAGCGCTCCCACTCAATTGCACTACCGTGTTCCCAAAATGTCGTATCACCCTGACCCAAAAGTAGGCTTAACTAACAAATCAAAGAACACGAATAACACTCTTGAGATTGAACCTAATCATATCAGGATTAAGATCATTTGATCTAGGATCAACTAGGCGATATTGACTTGAATAGATATTACGGTAAATTTGATTAAATCTAGTTCAAAGTTCAATATCGGTCCCTTCCGATGCATACTCCATGCACCCAACCTAAGCTTTACTTTAACCAATGCTCTGGAAAGAACATAGCATTACACCAAATGCAAGTAAACTCTGTTGTAGATTATCATATCAGTAAAACACTGTGTCTGATAAATCTAGGAATCTTTATTCACATAGTCATGTTTACTTTTCACTGTGTTGACAACAAAATAAACAAGATCAAGTATGTGAAAAGGGTTTGAAATGAATTTATAAATCAAATAGACAAGCAATTGATAACATGAACCAAAACATACACAAATGAATAAAAAATACTTCTGTTTCTTTATTGATATTGAATAAAATGGATTACATTGAAATGGAGTTTTATTTAGGGCATAAAACCCAACAAACTCCCACTTGTACTAATATAAAACTAATCAGTACATATCAATTAATCCTAAATTCTGATGGTGCTTTTCAAATGCAGTTACTGCCAAGACTTTTGTGAATGGATCAGCTAAGTTGTCTTCTGTGTCCACTTTCTCAACCAGTACATCCCTCTTGCCACATATTCTCTGATGGTGTGATACTTCCTTTCTATGTGTTTGCTTCTCTTGTGGCTTCGAGGTTCCTTACTATTGGCTATTGCTCCATTATTATCACAAAGTAGGACCAGAGGCTTTTCCATTCCAGGCACGACACCGATACTGGTGAAGAACTTTCTTAGCCAGACAAGCTCTTTAGCAGCTTCTGCTGCAGCTATGTATTCTGCTTCCATCGTAGAGTCTGATATCGCGGTTTGTTTAGCACTTCTCCAAACCACTGCTCCACCCCCAAGAGTAAACACCATCCCAGATGTAGATTTCCTGTCTTCAAGACATGCCTAAAAATCTGAATCAGTATAGCCTATGGGATTTAAAGCACCACCCTTGTAGACTAATACAAGATTTCTTGTACTCTTTAAGTATTTCAGAATATACTTAACTGCATTCCAATGTTCCTGTCCTAGATTTGACTGATACCTGCTCACGATTCCAACTACACAGCAGATGTCAGGTCTAGTGCATAACATTGCATACATAAGACTTCCAACTGCAGAAGCATAAGGAATTTTCGCCATGTCCTCTATCTCTTGAGGATCAGTAGGAGACTGTTTCTTAGATAGACGAATACCATATCTAGAAGGCATGTTCGCCCCATTGGTGTTGTTCATGGAGAATCTCTCTAAAACTTTGTCAATATAGGTTGTTTGAGAGAGAGCAAGAGATCTGTTCTTCCAGTTTCTGATAATCTGAATACCAAGAACATAGACTGCCTCACCCAAATCTTTCATATCAAATTGAGTGTTAAGTCATTCCTTGATGTTAGTCATTTTCTTGATATTGTTTCGAATAATCAAAATGTCGTCAACATAAAGGACCAGGAATACTACTACTTGGTCTTCCTTGAGTTGGTAAACACAAGGTTCATCTTCATTCTGAAGAAAGCCGTAGGTCTTGATGATTTCATCAAACCTTTTGTTCCATGAGCGAGAAGCTTGCTTAAGTCCATAGATAGACTTATTTAATTTGCAAACTTTCTTTTCCTGCCCTGGAAGAACATAGCCTTCTGGTTGCTCCATATAGATGGTTTCTTCTGTTGGAAATTTATTTTACCATGATCTTAGATCTACTCACAAGTATGTTGTTTAAACACCCTAAATATGAACTTTCTAAAACGATAAATTAAACACATATAAAGTTAAGAAAACCTTACATTGATGCAGCGGAATTAATGTCTCCTTCCACTCAGATCTCTAACCCTTGTATCCTTTCTGTAGCAGAGTATAATCAAGATCTGAGCCCGAATGTCCTTCTTCTTCAAGTTTGATCCTTCACAGTCTTCCAATCTATGATTGAGTTACTGCTTGCTGTGAGTGGGCACTCACTCTTTCACTAGGGTTCGAAATTGATGAAGGAGAAAAGAAGAGAGAGGGTTTCGGCCAGGTATAGAAAGTGGGGAAGGCTCAGTTTTTCTGAAGAGAGAAATTTTTGTCAGAAAGGCTTGTGAAAACTTATGAAAGCATGTATTGTGACTGAGCCATCACTTTCTATTTGTAGGCAACTACTAGGTTTAGGTCAAGAATTATTTGGCATTAAAATAATGAAAATATTAATTTGAAAAACCTCATTAAGTGGCCGGCCATGGTGTTATAGTGGACCCCACTTGATTTTGCAGTTTTATCAAATTTTATCTCTATTTTCTCAAAAACGCCAATTTTCCAATTCTAACCTTTTAAATGCCAAAACTAATTATTTAATAACTAAAATAGATTATTAAATAATATTGTCATTTAATTTAATTATTAATTAGACATATAAAGTCCATTAATAAATAAATAAACCTAGAAACTCTTTTCTTTACAATTTCACCCCTGCTTAGTGAAAATTCATAAAATTAGACATAGTCTAACTTTAGAATTATAATTGATTAATCACGAATCAATTAATGAGTCTTACAAGCAGAATGTTCTCAACTAGAATGGGGACCATGGATCTATATGCTGAGCTTCCAATAAATGAACCAAATTTACCAAGTAAATTCCTACTTATTAATTCTTCGTTGAATCCACTCTTAGAACTTAGAATTGCACTCTCAGACTTATATAGAGCATATTGTATGTGTTGGGTTTTATGCCCTAAATAAAACTCATTTCATATAATCAGATTTACTTATTAATAAAGATCAGAAATAACATTTTATGTTGCATGGTTCACATGATTTATTTCATGATTATAGGTATATAATGTATGAATTCTTTTTAAGTCCAGAACATATGAGTTGGTTAAAGATTATAGTGTTGTCAGCACAGTGGAATATAATCTTTATTATATGTTCAAAAGTTTATTCCCTGATTTGTCAGAACACTGGATTTAGACTGACATGGTATAATCAGCGATAGGTATTCTTACACCTTGGAAAAGTGTTATGTCCTTTCCAGGACATTGGCAAAGTTTACCAGTATCGGATGTATGGAGTATACATCGGAAGGGACCGATATTGAACTTTGATTAGATATGTTAAAACTTACCGTAATATCTATTCAATTCAATATCACCTGTTGATCCTAGATCAAATGATCTCAATCCTGATATGGTTAGGCTCAATCTCAAGAGTGTTACTCGTGTTCTTTGATTTGTTAAGATAAGCCTACTTTTGGGTCAGGGTGATACTTACATTTTGGGAACACGGTAGTGCAATTGAGTGGGAGCGCTAACATAAATATGGAATCTATAGCTTCTATCTGGCAAATAGAAGTAAAGGATGATTTCCTTCGAGCTTAACCAAACGAAGATAAATGGTGGAGATCTCATTTCACTTAGGTGAAATATCATTTATACAGGGTTAAGTGTTTTAAGGATAAAATACACTGAAGGTGTAGCTGAAACACCCTAACTATCTTAGGCGTATTACGTGATTTTTAAACGTACTGTGCAGCTCGTTGCTAATCAACGAGGTTTATGGAAAAACGTGATTAATTAAAATTTTGCTTTTTAATTAAACTTATAAACCATATTATAAAAGTCTCGGGATCCCGATTTATAAAATCATTTACAAAAGTTTTAACTGTCTAACTATTACATCAAAATGAAAGTCGTCTAACGACAATTACAAAAATCCCAGCCTTGCTGTCCCGAGGATCGTACGCTCCAGGCCTAACCGCCCCGACATGTACAATCTCATAAGCTCGCTCACGGTCCATCAGCTACAGCCTTGCCTTTACCTACACATGAACATAAACTGTGAGTCGACGTACTCGCAAGAAAAGCATAATAATATCATACATAAAACCGATCGCCGTGTCTAACACGATGCGAGTCCCGCCATCGCCATGTCCAACATGGTACCGAGCTACTACCGCCATGTCCAACATGGTGCGAGTTTTGAACGTTCGGGGACGGTACTATTGACAAGTATCCTCCTGATCGGTCGAACCGGTCATACTCCGCTGCTGGTCATACTCCACCTGTACCGACGGGATAGGTCAATAACTTGAACCACCAACCAAGTGTCACTGATCGGTCGAACCGGTCATACTCCGGCTGCTGGTCATACTCCAGCCTGTACCGACGTGACAGGGTTGGATGGTTCGAAGCCTAAATACAAGACTAATGTAATCTAGCAGGCTTCCTACATGCACGCTAAACATGTAATCTACATATGCAAACTGTTATACTAATCTTACCTGGATTCCGATTTCAGGTGTGCCGGTCAACCTGACTGGAACTGAAGCTGAACGGCGGATTACTGGCTCCTAAACCATAAAAATCACAACGCTATAAGTGACACGCTAAATCACTTCCCGGGGACTAAAACTAGGAACTAAAAGTTTCCCTATCGATAAAAAGCATGGCAATACCCCTAAAAACCTAAAAACGAGGAAAACTAGGGTTCTGAAAAATCCCCCAACCGGTAGACCGGTTGCCCAACCTAATTCCGGTTACGGGAAGTCGGGACCCCCATCCGAATTCCGGATGCACAACCGGAATTCCGGTTCCTCGCAGGCAGCAACCATAAAAATTCATAACTTGACCAATTCAACCCCAATTGGTCCCAAACTTTCCAGACCTGTTCTATATGTCCCAAATAACATATCCAAGGCATCAAACCTACCCAGAAACCACAGATACAAAATTTGCCATTGGAGCTCAAGCTTGAGTTCTAAACTCAAACTTGAGCAAAAACACCTAAACATGCAATCAAACCCACTTAATTCTACATAATCAAGCATAATATCACCTCTGAACAGAAATTACAGCAACAACACAGAAACATAATCACACTATTTTCCTCCAAAAACCACATTTTTTCAAAGAAAACTCAAACTTTAAACAACCTATCCAACATGCTTTCAACACAGCTCAAACAACATCAATAATCATGCTTTGAATCACACAAATTAACCACAAAAACACAGCAGCAAAATCAACTAAAAAATCATGCAAGAATCAACATATTTCATAAAAATTCAAGAGAAAACTAAAGGAGCTAACCTAGCTTGAAGATTGCTTGGCTTTGGATGAGAATCCACTAAGAAATCAAAGCAAAAATCCCCCCTTTGCACCCACATGCACAAATGAGAGAGAGAGGAAAAGAGAGAGAGTTTGAGTGAAATTTTCTATTTTTTTCTCTAAGTGTTGAAAAATGAAAGAAATTTAAAAGAATAATGCCATTTAACTAAACTTATTTCAGCCAACTAAAAATAACCAAATAATATTTAATTTCCATTTAAAAGTCACTAAAAGACAAAAAAGTCATTGGGGCAAAAAGACCATTTTGCCCCTCCACCATAAAATCACATAAAACATACTAAAGGGGTATTTTGGGAAATTCTAAATTCCCGGCCATTCCCGACATTCCCAATGTCTAAAACCCGTCCCCAAAATACTAACATACTAAGTTGTGATTTCTACTGAGCCAAACGCCGAGTTCCAAAATACCGGACACCGGAAATGCGAAATATACAAACTACTGATAACATAATCATGCATTTCTGAATTCCATAAATAACAGTAATAAATTATTTAAATAGCTATAAATAATTTCATAATTTCAACATAAACAACTGCTAATTTCCAAATTAACTAAGCGGGCTTTACAACTATCCCCCCCTTAAAAAGGATTTCGTCCCCGAAATCTAACCTGAATAACTCTGGATATTGAGCTCTCATATCTGACTCTAGCTCCCAGGTGGCTTCTTCCACCTTACTGTTTCTCCAGAGAACCTTGACCAATGCTATGGTCTTATTCCGAAGGACTTTATCCTTTCTATCCAGGATCTGCACTGGTTGTTCCTCATATGACATGTCTGGCTGAAGCTGAAGACTCTCATAACTGAGTATATGAGAGGGGTCTGAAACGTATTTTCTCAACATTGAGACATTGAATACGTTGTGCACTGCTGATAAGGCTGGAGGCAATGCTAACCGATATGCCACTTGACCTATCTTCTCGAGAATCTCGAAAGGTCCTGTAAATCTAGGGCATAACTTGCCTCTTTTCCCGAAACGTTTAATCCCCTTCATCGGAGATACTCGCAAAAACACATGTTCCCCTACTTGGAACTCAACATCTCTGCGTTTCGGATCTGCGTAACTCTTTTGTCTGCTCTGTGAGGCAAGCATTCTAGCTTTTATCTTCTCTATCGCCTCATTGGTCCGCTGTACTGACTCAGGACCTAAATACTTCCTCTCCCCTGTCTCATCCCAGTGGATAGGGGATCTGCACTTCCTACCGTACAACAGTTCATAGGGAGCCATCCCTATCGTACTCTGATAACTGTTGTTGTAAGAGAATTCTATCAACGGTAGATATTTGCTCCATGAACCCTCAAAGTCCATAACACAGGCTCTCAACATATCCTCCAATATCTGAATTGTCCTTTCGGACTGACCATCTGTCTGAGGATGAAATGCTGTACTGAATTTCAGCTTCGTACCCATTGCCCGTTGCAAACTTTGCCAAAATTTGGAGGTGAATTTCGGATCCCTGTCCGAAACTATAGACTTCGGTACCCCGTGAAGTCTCACTATCTCCCTGACATATAACTCTGCCAACTGATCCACTGTAAACGTTGTTCTAACCGGCAGAAAATGAGCAGATTTCGTAAATCGATCCACCACTACCCAGATGGAATCATACAAACCCGTGGTCCTAGGTAACCCGACCACAAAATCCATCGTAATATCCTCCCATTTCCATTCTGGTAGGGTTAGGGGCTGCAACAACCCTGCTGGTCTCTGATGTTCAGCCTTGATCTGCTGACAAGTGAGGCATCTCGATACGAATTCTACCAAATTCTTCTTCATACCGCTCCACCAGAAGTACGGTTTCAAATCTTGGTACATCTTGGTGGTGCCGGGATGCAGAGAATATGGAGTAGAATGAGCCTCCTCAAAGATCTCATTTCTAAGTTCCGCACTGTTCGGAACACAAACCCTGGCTTTATACAAAAGCATCCCACTATCTGACACTGAAAAGTCTTTGGCTTGACCAGCCAATACCTCATCTCGGATCTTCACTAACTCCGGATCTGTCATCTGAGCAACCTTTATTCTTTCTAATAGATCAGATTGCAGCGTCAAGTTGTGAAGCTGACCTACCACAAATTCAATGCTGGATCTAACCATATCCTCAGCTAGCTGGGGTGAGATCTGAACCATGCTAGTTACCTGCCTGGGACCCTTTCTGCTCAGGGCGTCGGCCACTACATTGGCTTTTCCGGGATGATAGAGGATCTCGCAATCGTAGTCCTTCACTAATTCCAACCAACGCCTTTGTCTCATGTTCAAATCTTTCTGAGTAAAGAAGTACTTGAGACTCTTATGGTCGGTGTAGATCTCACACTTCTCTCCATACAGGTAATGCCGCCAAATCTTCAGTGCAAAAACCACAGCGGCTAATTCTAAATCGTGAGTCGGGTATCGCTGTTCATAATCCTTTAACTGACGGGAGGCATAAGCGATAACCCGATCGGCTTGCATCAATACGCACCCCAAACCCTGTTTGGATGCGTCACGATGAACTACGAACTTCTCCTTGTCCGAAGGCAAAGCTAATACGGAGCGGTAATCAACCTCTCGTTTCGGCTCCACGAAAACTAGCTTCGCATTTATCTGACCAGATGAATCGCTGATTCTTCTTTGTAAGCTCGGTTAGGGGCATTGAAATTTTGGAGAACCCCTCCACGAACCTACGGTAGTACCCAGCTAATCCCAAGAAGCTTCTGATCTCTGTCACTGTCTTCGGTCTCGGCCAATCCCTGACGGATTCGATCTTCCCGGGATCCACCTTGATCCCGTCTTTACTCACAATGTGCCCTAGGAAGGACACCTGAGACAACCAGAACTCACATTTCTTGAACTTGGCGTAGAGCTTATGTTCTCGAAGTCGTTGCAGTACCATCTGAAGATGTAACTTATGCTCCTCTTCTGACTGAGAGTACACGAGGATGTCGTCGATAAACACAATCACACAGATATCGAGGAAATCCTTGAATACTCTATTCATCGTGTCCATGAATGCCGCGGGAGCATTGGTTAGTCCGAATGACATAACCGAAACTCGTAGTGTCCATACCTAGTGCGGAAAGCGCGTCTTTGGAATGTCCTCCTCTCGGATTCTCAACTGATGATAACCCGAACGGAGATCAATCTTAGAAAAGACCGTCTTCCCCTGAAGCTGATCGAACAAGTCATCGATCCTAGGTAATGGATATTTATTCTTCACCGTCAACTTGTTCAACTCTCTGTAGTCGATGCACATCCTCATAGATCCATCCTTCTTCTTGACGAACAAATCTGGGGCTCCCCAGGGTGACACCGGGTCGAATGAACCCTATGTCAAGCAACCCTTGGAGCCGAATCTTTAATTCCTTAAGTTAGGGTGGAGCCATCCTATACGGGGCTTTGGAAACCGGATCCACCCCTGGTGCCAAGTCAATCACGAAGTCAATCTCCCGCTGAGGTGGTAACCCTGGAAGTTCTTCGGGAAAGACGTCCAGAAATTCCCGAACCACTCTGATGTCCTCTGGCCGAATGGTATCTGGCCGAGTGGTGTCCACCACCACGGCCAGAAACCCTAAGCACCCACCGTGCAATAATTCTCTCGCTGACATAGCCGAGATCACCGGGATCCGAGATCCCTGAACCGAACCCACAAATACAAACGGTTCTTCACTTTCCGGTTGGAAGACCACCATCTTCCTCTTACAGTCAATGCTCGCCGAATATTTAGATAGGAAATCCATTCCTAAAATAATATCAAATTCGACTAAGCTCATCTCTATCAGATCAGCGCTTAACTCTCTACCATCTATCCTGATCGGCATAGACCTAATCCACCTATTGGAGATAACCAATTCTCCGCCAGGTAACAGGGTTCCAAACCCTGATTCATATCTATCAAAGGGTCTACCCAACTTTCTAAAGACTTTGGCCGCCACATAAGAATGTGTAGCCCCAGAATCAAACAACACTGAATAAAGCGAGTTGTTAATGAAAAGCTGACCTGTGACTACTGATGGGCTGGCATCTGCATCAGCCTGCGTGATAGCGAATACCCTGGCTGGAGTGGGTATCGCTGGAGCTCTCGGTGCCTCGGCGGAGCGGGGACATTCCCTCTTGAAGTGTCCGGGCATGCCACAATGAAAGCATCCACCGCCCCTTGCACTCACCCCGATGATGCCTCTTGCGGCTAGGGCACTCGGATAGGAGAATCGGGTCTCGGTACCACCGGGACGACTCCTGCGTTGCGGTTCCCCCGGAACCTCTTGTTCGACTCGAGCCGCCGGAAGCCGGTGGGTGCCCTCTTCCTCGGTCAATGGCCGAACCGCTACTCCCCTGCTAAAGCCTCGATGCGGGGAGGGGTAGGAGCCCCGCCACCAACCGAGTACCGACCGAATCCGACATGCACCCCACCGCGCCCTCGGCTCGCGGTGCCTTCTCCACCATCCGAGCATAGGTGGTGTGCGTCGTCGGTGGTAATCATCGGGTCATGCCACGATCTTGGGATTCAACCCGTCCGGATACTTCTCCTTCCTGCTGAAGTCGGTCGGCACAATTCCCGAGGCTAACCTCGCCAACCGGTCAAACTGAGTAGTATACTCAGTGACGCTCATGTTCTCCCGCTGGGTCAGGTGGACGAACTCTTTCCTCTTGGCGCTTCTGACCGCCTCATTATAATATTTCGCGTTGAAGAGTTCCTAAAACCTTTCCCAGGTCATGGTGGTGACATCGTGAATCTAAGACACCATGTCCCACCATACCAGGGCGTCCTCCTGGAACTGAAATGTGGCGCACACCACTCTGTCGTTACCGGTGACACCCATGAAGTTCAGGATTCTGGTAATCACCGTTAGCCACTGCTCGGCTTTCATCACGTCCGGACCTCCCAGGAATACCGGAGGTGCTTGCTTCCGGAACCGCTCATATAAAGGTTCCAATCTGTGGGCCGCCACCACTATCTCGGCCTGGGCAGCAGGGGCAGGTGCCACTGGTACTATAGGCACTGGAACTACAGGAGCACCCTGCTGTCTCAACCTCTGGATCTCGAGGTCTTGTTCTTCGATCCGGGCTTGCATCTCCGCAAACCGCAACTCCCACCCGGGCTCCACGATCGGGCGGGGAGCACTGGGCAGCCTGTGGCGGGTTCTCATCACCCCGGCCACGAGCCCCGCCTCGGGGACCTCTACCTCGGCCCCTGGCGGTGGGGGAAGCGAGCTCCCCGTCCCCGATTCGACCCTACGGAGTTGCCACGACTCTGGTAGTCCGCCTGGCGTCCATCTAGTTAGAACCGCCTGCGAAACCAAGAGTTGGCATATCAGGTCGTATTCAAGGCGAGCTTACTAATGCCGCTTAATTTGGAAATTAGAAATGAAACATGCGCCTATTCTACTATCAGGCTACTAACATGCTTCCTAACAGGCTTTTCTTTTTCATAACTGAATAAAATAAACTACTAAAGCAATAAAGGCTTACTGAACCGTGAACCGAGCTAACTGCTGATGATGATTGTACATGTCGTGACGATCTTCGGAAGACAACCTGGCGGCTCTGATACCAAATTGAAACACCCTAACTATCTTAGGCGTATTACGTGATTTTTAAACGTACTGTGCAGCTCGTTGCTAATCAACGAGGTTTATGGAAAAACGTGATTAATTAAAATTTTGCTTTTTAATTAAACTTATAAACCATATTATAAAAGTCTCGGGATCCCGATTTATAAAATCATTTACAAAAGTTTTAACTGTCTAACTATTACATCAAAATGAAAGTCGTCTAACGACAATTACAAAAATCCCAGCCTTGCTGTCCCGAGGATCGTACGCTCCAGGCCTAACCGCCCCGACATGTACAATCTCATAAGCTCGCTCACGGTCCATCGCCCATGACCTTGCCTTTACCTACACATGAACATAAACTGTGAGTCGACAGACTCAGTAAGAAAAGCATAATAATATCATACATAAAACTGACTGCCGTGTCTAACACGATACTGAGTCCCGCTACTGCCATGTCCAACATGGTACTGAGCTACTACTGCCATGTCCAACATGGTACTGAGTTTTGAACGTTCAGGGGACGGTACTATTGACAAGTATCCTCCTGATCGGTCGAACCGGTCATACTCCGCCGCCGGTCATACTCCACTGTACCGACGGGATAGGTCAATAGATCGAACCACCAACCAAGTGTCGGCCTGATCGGTCGAACCGGTCATACTCATTCTTGGTCATACTCCAGCCTGTACCGACGTGACAGGGTTGGATGGTTCGAAGCCTAAATACAAGACTAATGTAATCTAGCAGGCTTCCTACATGCACGCTAAACATGTAATCTACATATGCAAACTGTTATACTAATCTTACCTGGATTCCGATTTCGTGTGTGGCCAACCCGACCGGAATCGAAGCCGAACGGCGGACATCGGCTCCTAAACCATAAAAATCACAACGCTATAAGTGACACGCTCAATCACTTCCCGGGGACTAAAACTAGGAACTAAAAGTTTCCCTATCGATAAAAAGCATGGCAATACCCCTAAAAACCTAAAAACGAGGAAAACTAGGGTTCGAAAAATCCCCCAACCTAGGTAGGCAGGTTGCCCAACCGAATTCCGGTTAGGAAATTCGGGACCCCCATCCGAATTCCGGATGCACAACCGAATTCGGTTCCTCGCGAGCGACAACCATAAAAATTCATAACTTGACCAATTCAACCCCAATTGGTCCCAAACTTTCCAGACCTGTTCTATATGTCCCAAATAACATATCCAAGGCATCAAACCTACCCAGAAACCACAGATACAAAATTTGCCATTGGAGCTCAAGCTTGAGTTCTAAACTCAAACTTGAGCAAAAACACCTAAACATGCAATCAAACCCACTTAATTCTACATAATCAAGCATAATATCACCTCTGAACAGAAATTACAGCAACAACACAGAAACATAATCACACTATTTTCCTCCAAAAACCACATTTTTTCAAAGAAAACTCAAACTTTAAACAACCTATCCAACATGCTTTCAACACAGCTCAAACAACATCAATAATCATGCTTTGAATCACACAAATTAACCACAAAAACACAAAGAAGAAATCAACTAAAAAATCATGCAAGAATCAACATATTTCATAAAAATTCAAGAGAAAACTAAAGGAGCTAACCTAGCTTGAAGATTGCTTGGCTTTGGATGAGAATCCACTAAGAAATCAAAGCAAAAATCCCCCCTTTGCACCCACATGCACAGCCGAGAGAGAGAGAGGAAAAGAGAGAGAGTTTGAGTGAAATTTTCTATTTTTTTCTCTAAGTGTTGAAAAATGAAAGAAATTTAAAAGAATAATGCCATTTAACTAAACTTATTTCAGCCAACTAAAAATAACCAAATAATATTTAATTTCCATTAAAAGTCACTAAAAGACAAAAAAGTCATTGGGGCAAAAAGACCATTTTGCCCCTCCACCATAAAATCACATAAAACATACTAAAGGGGTATTTTGGGAAATTCTAAATTCCCGGCCATTCCCGACATTCCCAATGTCTAAAACCCGTCCCCAAAATACTAACATACTAAGTTGTGATTTCTACTGAGCCAAACGCCGAGTTCCAAAATACCGGACACCGGAAATGCGAAATATACAAACTACTGATAACATAATCATGCATTTCTGAATTCCATAAATAACAGTAATAAATTATTTAAATAGCTATAAATAATTTCATAATTTCAACATAAACAACTGCTAATTTCCAAATTAACTAAGCGGGCTTTACAGTAGCGGTAACAGTAGTGCCTTTTCAATGTAGATCGTCTATATAGAGGATCATTGATCACATTAGGGTTATAACAATGGATAACTAATGACGTGTCTATATCGTGGAACATATAGAGCGTTCTATATGACTGAGAGTGCAATTCCAAGTTCTAAGTGTGGATTCAATGAGGAATTAATAAGTTAGGGAATTTACTTGGTAAATTCGGTTCGACTTATTGGAAGCTCGGTTATATAGACCCATGGTCCCCATACTAGTTGAGACCATACTGCTTGTAAGACTCAGTTAATTGATTTTAATTAATCAATTATAATTCTAAAAGTTAGACTATGTCTACTTTATGAATTCTCACAGTTTAAGGATGAAATCGTAAAGAAAAGGGTTTCTAGGTTTAATTATTAATTAAGAGACTTTGTATGTCTAATTAATAATTATTTTAAATGACAATATTATTTAATGATCTATTTTAGTTATTAAATAATTAGTTTTGGCATTTAAATGATTAGAATTGGAAAAATGACATTTTTGGAGAAATAGAAATAAAATTGAGGAAACTGCAAAATCCAAGTGAGGCCCATGAAACCCTATGGCCGGCCACCTCTTTGTGATTTTCCCAATTATTATTTTTATTTTTAATTGCCATGTAATTGCTAATCAAAGCCTAGCAAGAATAGGAAAGTGGTGGATCACACTAAATAAGGCAATTAATTGATTACACAGTAATTAAGGAAACTGTTTTATTTGGAAAGTTGTGCTCTCCCTTCTCCCTATATAAAGCAACCTTTGTTCTCTTCTCTTGTAAGCTTAAACCTACGAAAATAAGAGAGAAAAAGAGAGAAAATTTCAAAATCCTTGTGAGATGAGTAGTGCCCACACACATCAAGTGGTATCTCAATCATAGTATGTAAGACTATGGAATTTCTGCATCAAAGAAGGAGAAAAGAAGATCCAGGTTCAGATCTTGGTGATGCTCTGCTACAGAAAGGAATCAAGGGCTAGAGATCTGAATGGAAGGAGTCATAATATTCCGCTGCACCCCCTGCAAGGTTTTCTAACTTTATATGTGTTTATTTTCATTGTTCTAGAATTCATATTAGGTTGTTAATCCAAGATACTTGTTAGTAAATCTAGATCCTGGTAAAATAATTTCCAACAGTATGTTCCACGATATCAATACGCTATCTCATTTAACCATTGTTATAATCTTATTGTGATTTAAAGATCCTCTATATAGATGATCTACATCGAGATGGGATTTCTTTACCGTTCTCACCCCTCAATGTATTTTGCCCCTTAAAACACTTAGCTACCTGTAAATGGTGTTTAGTGATCTAATAATTAGTCAGTTAAACAAGAGCTCATCCATTTACTTCTATTTGCCAAGCTCGAAGGGAATCATCACTTGACTTCTATACACCAGTAGAAGCTATAGATTCCATATTTATGTTCAGCACTCCCACTCAATCATATTATCATGTTCCCAAAATATACGTATCACCCTGACCCAAAAGTAGGCTTAACTAATAAATCAAAGAACATGAATAACACTCCTGAGTTGAGCCCAAGCATATCAGGATTTAGATTCTTTTAATCTTAAGATCAACTACTGATATTGACTTGGAAAGATATGTATAACGGTAAGTTTGTAATATCTTAACTTAGTTGCAATATCGGTCCAGTCCAATGTATACTCCATACATTCGAAACTAGTATACTTTACTAATGTCCTGGAAAGAACATAACACTTACTCCAAGTGTAAGTACACATCATCGCTGATTATCACATTAGTGTAAATCCAATAACACTGATGAAACAGGGGCCAATACTTTTGATTCATATGATCACAATCACATTCCACTGTGTTGACGATACTATAATTGTGAATAAAGATATGATCTGGATTTAACTGATTCTGTGTGTAAATGTAATAAACATATTTAAACCATTAGCATGTAGAATTCATGCAAACATCAATCACTTCAAATTTCTTATATTGATAACTAATCAGATTGTAAAGAGTTTTATTTAGGGCATAAAACCCAACAAACTCCCACTTGCACTAATATAAAACAAACTGTGCAAATAGGTCAATCTGATTTCTTGATCTTCAGATCAAGTGTAGTATATTTGAATCCACCCAAACTTTTGGAAACTAGTTCATAAATTCACTTATGAAACATCCTTTACTATATGCTTTACTCATCAAGGGATACTGAAATCTTTACTGTTTTAAAAGTACATCTAAATTAACAGAAGACATATCTCTCATATTTTAAAATATGTAATTGAGATAATACAGTGTAGACTTTTCTTCAGCAATATAACTTTCTTGTATTTTCGAATAGACAAAGTTATAATTCTTCTCTGGTAGAGCTTGAATTATTGTTCAATAATTCCTCCACCCCCAAAGTAAGCACCATCTCATAGAAATCAAAATAGGATGGTGAGATACAAGGACAGCTGATACACAGTTCCTTAATATATATCATATAGATCACTTTCATAAATCTTTCTTGAATATCTTCTAATGTTCCATATTTGATTACATCTCAGATAGCTCCCACTCAATAGCAGATGTC
This sequence comes from Cannabis sativa, assembly GCF_029168945.1. NCBI lineage: Eukaryota > Viridiplantae > Streptophyta > Magnoliopsida > Rosales > Cannabaceae > Cannabis > Cannabis sativa. The sequence continues at coordinate 22,520,549 of NC_083602.1, read as the reverse complement.
TGGTTAAATAATACTTTTAACCTCTGACTGTTTAGAGAGTTACCTAGTTGTGACTTTTGTATTAGTCTAAAACTTTAAGTTAAGAATAAGTCATCAACATAGCAGACTAGTATTTGAAGTGCAAAATACATGCCAGAGATAAAGTAATCAAAATTAAGATACCATAAAATTTTATGAGGATTAAGAATTCTGGGTTCAAGTCATTCGAATGGACTAAACTAGAGTTCTTTATCTTATTCTCATAATTTTGATAAGCTATACCTATCCATGTGAATGGTTAGATTCGCTTTTCAGTAGTGTTCTTAAGTACCTATCACAAGTATCAACCTCATGAAGATGGGTATAGAATTTTAAAATTCTCCCACTCAATTAAGGTAGTGTGAAACTTTAACAAAGAACTTTTATAGGTATCAAAAACTTTTACTTACAATAGTAAAAACGAAATGGAACATACAATCAAGATCAAGAATTTATATTGATAATAGTTGACTCATTATATTACTTCCATGTTTAAAGAAGATATGTGTTATATAGGGAATAGTGGAATATACTCCACCCCTAAGTATATACATATAGGGTACTATGGATAACCTCCACCCTTAAGTATATAGAGATTATGATCTACCTTTAAAGGTTGTAAAGATCATGATTCTCTAAGTGTGATAGAGTTTATGTGGAGTTGAATACTATCCAGAGTTCATTAGATATAAAAGATCGTTGAACTGCATAGTTTTCTTAACTTTTCTCCACCCCTATCAGATCAAAAGATCCTTTTATTAAACAAATTCTTAATAATTGTATTAGAATGAACAATTATTAATAAACATAGAAATAGTTTCTAGTGTTTATTTAATATAACTCTATGAAGAGTTGTAAATATTATAGAATTTGCATCAATAATAAAAAAAAAACGCTTACACGTACAAACATATAAATATAATGTGGTAATAGTTGATGAAGATAAAATAAATGAAGCTCATTCTCATAAATTGCAATTGTGAATTTCAAAAATTAGAAACTTTATTAATTAAAAAAAATATATTGCAACAATATGAGAAAAACAGGGATAAATATCCCTAACTAAAATTTGAAATCCAAATTTTCTTTAAACTAAAACAATTAATTCAAAAAAAAAATGAAGAGCTTCATCTTCATCTGGACGATTTCACCCTTGGTCCAGCTTTCTGATCCAACTCATCTGAGTTCAAGTAGCTTGGCCTATAAGAAGAAGAAAACAAATAAACAAAGTTAGTCCAGAATCATAAATCCAGTTGGATAATAATTCACTAAAACTCTTAAAGTTTATAAAGGGAAATACCTTGTTTCTTTGCAAGAAGTTTAGGACATTGGGGTTTCCAATGACCTTTTTCATTGCAGTAGAAACACTTTCCTTTTAGTGTAGCATCTCCAGAAGGAACAACCTTTTTATTCTTCATGGCTTTTGTTCGCTTCTTGGTGTTCTTCCACTTCTTCTTCGATTTGGGCTTCGAAGCAGAGGCAACATTTGCTTCAGGTTTCATCGTCCCATTACCATTCCCAGGATTATGAGGTTTACTCCCTTTCTTCTTGGGTCCTCCAATCAAATTTTCATAAGTTTGAAGGTCATTGACTAATTCATGAAATTCAATTTCCTTCTTATTCATGACATAATTTGATGTGTATGGTACAAATGCTGGAGTCAGGCTATTCAAGATAAGGCTTACTTGAGTAGCACTGTCCATTTCAGCACCATGATCCTGGGCTTCTTGGAAATAACTTGACATTAGGAGAACATGGTCACGCACGTTTTGATGAGGTTCCATCCGTGCATTAATGTACTTCTTAGTCGCGTCAAAGCGTGACTGAAGTGATGCCTTACCGAATAGCTCATTTAACTTCGTCATAACTTCAGCACCCTTCTCGGTTTTAGAAAACCGAGTTTTGAGGGTGTCAACCATGCTAGAAAGCATAAAGTATAGAGCTTTGTCATTTGCTTTCTGCCAACGCTTATACTTTTCTTTCACAGCTTTGGAAGCATTGTCCCCAGGCACTTCAGGTGACGGCTCAGTTAAAACAAACAAGGCACTTTCTCCTATGAGAGCAATATTAATGTTCTCATTCAACTTATTAAAGTTAGATCCATTCAGCTTGTTTTCAGTCAACAGTGATAACATGGGATTCATTTTGATAATAATGGATACTACAAAATAATAGAAATCAACAAATAGAAATTAATAATGGTTTAACACAAAATCAATTCAGAAATTATAAGCACATAGCAAATAGGAATGATATGAGAAAATACTTAAAAATTCAATCCTAAATAATTTCCAAGGTTTTTCAATAAACTGATATCAGTGTCCCGTTTAGGCGAGAGTCAAAGCTACCATCTATTGAATAGAGTTGTCAGCTCATCTAAAATGTTAAACATTCTAGCAACCTTTTATTCGATCAAGATTGGAATCCAGCGTTGTCCCGTTTAGGTGAGAGTCAAGGCTATTCTATCTTATGAGCTACTACCATTGTTTCGCAATTTGCAAGTCAAATATGGTCGCCACCATTAGGGTGATCTATACCATATAAAACACTTACAAACTACTTATCATTTGAGATTAAACGGTGCAAAATTGCTAATGAACGTTCCTCCATTAGGGAGGATTACTCACTAAAACAAACGCGGTGTAAAACCCACAATGGAGATCGAATATCTTAATAATAATAAAGCTCATTCTTTAAAATGTATTTTCTTTATTATTCTAATAAATAAATTCTCATTAAATTCGAAATTAAGAATTAAAATTCAAAAATATGAATTTAATATAATATTTATAAAATTATACTTAGATGGTGATTGAAATAAAATTAATTATTTCCATCTTAACAATAATATTAAATATAAATATTAAGGAAATTAATTTAAGTTGAATTAAATTAAATTAATTAGCAACTTAAAAATTTCCTTTGAGAATATAATTATTGAGTTCGAAAAATTAAAGTATAAAAAATTATACAATTTTCGAAATAATAAAAATAGAAAAAAAATAATTCAAGCAAAAATATCACCTATCTAGATTTTCTTTTGACTAGTTAATTCAATTTCTAATAATAATATATATATTTTAAATTCATTTATTTTAAATTAATCAATATATGAAAAAATCATTGATTTAAGTTGGCCCAAGAATTAATTAAAATAAATAATTAATTTACAACTCAATCTATTTTTAAAGATAAATTCGAAAAATATTGCATAAATAAAATGTAATTTTCGAAATTGATTAAGAAAATAAAGGAAAAATATATATATTGAAAATTATTTAAATTTAAGTTGAAAAATTAAATTTCAACCTAAAAATAATTTTCTATTTAATTAAGTGTCATGAAAAATAAATAAATATTTAAGTATCATGATGAAAATCAACTTAGATATTTAAAATTTTCAAGTTAATTAAATGTATTAAATTCAAGAAATAAATAATTAAGTGTAGAGAAGGCTTAATTATTAATTTTTATTTAATACTAGGAAAAATATACTTAATAAAATTGTACCAAAATTAATTATTTAAATAATTAATTTCACAAACTATAATATTTTCCTATTTAAATATTAGAAATAATAAGTAGTCTTGAAATTACTATCTAGAAAATATCTTATTTGACTAAGTATCTTTTCAACAAAAATTTGAAAAATATCTAATTTAAGTTATATAGAAAAAATCTAAAACTTAAATAATTTCAAATTCATATTTAATTAAATATCAAAAATTAAGTTGTAACCACTTAATTTGAAGATATCTTTTTAAGTTAATATTCGAAAAGATATTAACCTAAAAAATATCTAAAATATTCCATTTTAAGTTAATATTCGAAAAGATATTAACTTAAAAAAATATCTTAAGAATCTTTAATAACTAATGCCTAGGATTCCTCAACTTAATTTAAAAAATAAATCAAATATTCAAAAATTTAAGTTAGATAAGAAAAATCAGTTGATACAACTAATTTATAATTTTTTTTTTTTGATGAATCAGGAATTGTATTAGCTCAAAAACAATTGATTACACCCAAATAGCACCCAAAGAAGGGCCTAAAATAAAGAACAAATATACAATGATAATATATTTACAAACTTTGAAACCATTGTGTATCTCTCTTTGAAACTTTTTTTGGCCAAAACATCTCAATTCTAATCTTCAAGTTGGCTTTTAACTCCTTGAGTAGAGCTGGGATTAGTTGCTCCTCTTTGGTCCATAGAACCTTATTCCTCAGCTGCCATAAGCTGTAAACTGACGAGCTACATTTCTTGTGTACACTTGCAGCTTGAACTTTGACTCCTTTGATCTTCCTAGCCATTTAATGATGTTGGTAAGACCTGTGTCTATTGTTCTCCAACCCAGCCACCTTTTGATTTCCTGCAAACATTCCTTTGTTCTCAAACAATCAAAGAAAAGGTGCTCTGGAGTTTCAGCTTCATCGCAACAAAGCAAGCAACTTGGATCGGTGATGATCTTCATTTTGCATAATCGGTCTCTGGTCTTTAGTCTTTGGTGCATTGCAAGCCAGAGAATAAAACAATGTTTTGGAGCATTAAACCGACTCCAAACTTGCCTTGTCCATTGAATTTTAGATGGGGTTTGTACCAAAATCTTGTACCCTGCCGAGATATTGTATTGTTGTAGTGCAATGGACTGATTATTTGCTTTGAACTGGTCCTTGAGCCTCACTAAACACCTCCAATACCAGCTGGTTTGGCTTGGTGTTTCATAGGCCCACCAATCACCATCATGAAGGTAAACACTATTGATCCATCTCATCCACAAGCTCCAGAAAGAATCTTAGTTAGTTAAAATTCTATATTTAATTAAATACAAGAAAAATACAAATAGTTTGTCTAGAAATAATATCTAAAACTAAAAGTGTTTTTCTTAAAATTAACTTTAAAATATTAAAATGAAAATAAATTTTCATATATTTTAAAAGTTAATTATGTTGCTAATTCAATTTTATTAGGTCAAACTAATATAATTAACCTAGTACAGTTATTCAAATCAGGCAAATGGACCTTCACAATTGGGGTAGTTCATGTGAGGGGGTGCTGGGTTCAGTATGTCGTACCCACTTCTATGGCTCCCAACTCTCACACAAGGCCCAAAAGAGAGGAATTTAACCTTAAAATGAATAACTGTTATTAATTGAATAGGTCCAATAACTAAATGGACCTAAATAAAATCTATCATGGTGTGACATTTTATTTAGCAACAACCTATATGCATTTATATAATAAAATAAACACATAGGCTCACACAGGTACACATTTGGATGGATCCTATCATGTTGCTAGGTCATACACAGATGAAAGAAGATTGTAAAATTTACATGTTACAAATTATTAACTTGACCAAGGGAGCCATCAGATCATTAGATCTGGCAAAAAGTAACCATGGCTATTTGCAATCAAGTAATAATAGGTTTTGAAAACTTACACACAAGTTAAAACCACATACTCCTGCAACAAGGTTAGTTGGATAGTTCGAAGTAGGATTTAATTAATTTTAAATAAATAAATTTCGAAATTAATAATTAAATAAATAAATAAAATAAATATTTAATTTTGAAAAATAAAATAAAATTAAAATTAATTTTCGAAAAAATTAAAAAATAATTATTTATTTTTCGAAAATAAAAAAAAATATTATTAATTTAAATTTCGAAATTTTTAAAAAAATATTTAAAATTAAACCTACAATTTTGAAAAATTAGGTTTCAACCAACCTAAATATCATTTCAAAAATTTCCTAACTACTTTTAAAAATTAAATGTTATTTTATAAATAAAAATTAAATAAAAATTAGAAAAGATAAATTAAATATCTTTTTCAGATTTTAAATTTAATTTGAATAAATAAAATAACAAAATTTAAAAGTTAGCAAAATATCTTACATCTATTTAAAATTACATGATTATAGTTATCTTATTTTAAATTTAAATAAGGTCAAAATATTTAAAAAAAAAAACAATTTAATGCAAAAAGGTTTAATATCTGACCTTAAATTAAAAAATAAGATAAGATATAATCAAATTTAAAAATAAGAAAGATAATAAGCAAAAAGATAGATATTTACTAATTTCAAATTCAAATTACACTAATATCTTGGATTAAATTTAAAAAATATTAAATTAATTCATAATGATAATTAGAATTGAATTAGGAATAGTAAATCTATAAATACAAAACTATACAAAAAATCGGAAGTTAATTCCATGAAAAAGCATGAAAAAACGAAGAAAAACGAAAAAATTGTGAGTTGTACGGACAGTTTTCGCGATCGCAGGAAAATTTCAGCACAACTCCGATTTTTTCGAATCTTCAAAAAATCATAACTAATTCAAATTAAATCGAAATTGAGTTCTGTAAAAAAGTAACTTGCTTAATTTTTTCCATACTATCCAATAAAAATAATTCCAGAAACAGAATTGCAATTATTTTTACACGAAAATTCACAAACATCAATCAATCATCAAATAACACTCAATACAACATGATACCATCCAAAAACAAACAAACAATCGTTTTAAAGTCCAAATTTCTTGTAAGTAAATCAATTACCATGGCTCTGAGGCCATTTTTTGGAAATTTATTTTACCAGGATCTTAGATCTACTCACAAGTATGTTGTTTAAACACCCTAAATATGAACTTTCTAAAACGATAAATTAAACACATATAAAGTTAAGAAAACCTTACATTGATGCAGCGGAATTAATGTCTCCTTCCACTCAGATCTCTAACCCTTGTATCCTTTCTGTAGCAGAGTATAATCAAGATCTAAGCTCGAATGTCCTTCTTCTTTAAGTTTGATCCTTCACAGTCTTCCAATCTATGATTGAGTTACTGCTTGCTGTGTGTGGGCACTCACTCTTTCACTAGGGTTCGAAATTGATGAAGGAGAAAAGAAGAGAGAGGGTTTCGGCCAGGTATAGAAAGTGGGGAAGGCTCAGTTTTTCTGAAGAGAGAAATTTCTGTCAGAATGGCTTGTGAAAACTTATGAAAGCATGTATTGTGACTGAGCCATCACTTTCTATTTATAGGCAACTACTAGGTTTAGGTTAAGAATTATTTGGCATTAAAATAATGAAAATATTAATTTGAAAAACCTCATTAAGTGGCCGGCCATGGTGTTATAGTGGACCCCACTTGATTTTGCAATTTTATCAAATTTTATCTCTATTTTCTCAAAAACGCCAATTTTCTAATTCTAACCTTTTAATTGCCAAAACTAATTATTTAATATCTAAAATAGATTATTAAATAATATTTTCATTTAATTTAATTATTAATTAGACATATAAAGTCCATTAATAAATAAATAAACCTAGAAACTCTTTTCTTTACAATTTCACCCCTGCTTAGTGAAAATTCATAAAATTAGACATAGTCTAACTTTAGAATTATAATTGATTAATCACGAATCAATTAATGAGTCTTACAAGCAGAATGTTCTCAACTAGAATGGGGACCATGGATCTATATGCTGAGCTTCCAATAAGTGAACCAAATTTACCAAGTAAATTCCTACTTATTAATTCTTCGTTGAATCCACTCTTAGAACTTAGAATTGCACTCTCAGACTTATATAGAGCATATTGTATGTTCCACGATATCCATACGCTATCTCATTTAACCATTGTTATAATCTTATTGTGATTTAAAGATCCTCTATATAGATGATCTACATCGAGATGGGATTTCTTTACCGTTCTCACCCCTCAATGTATTTTGCCCCTTAAAACACTTAGCTACCTGTAAATGGTGTTTAGTGATCTAATAATTAGTTAGTTAAACAAGAGCTCATCCATTTACTTCTATTTGCCAAGCTCGAAGGGAATCATCACTTGACTTTTATACACCAGTAGAAGCTATAGATTCCATATTTATGTTCAGCACTCCCACTCAATCATACTATCATGTTCCCAAAATATACGTATCACCCTGACCCAAAAGTAGGCTTAACTAATAAATCAAAGAACATGAATAGTACTCCTGAGTTGAGCCCAAGCATATCAAGATTTAGATTCTTATAATCTTAAGATCAACTACTGATATTGACTTGGAAAGATATGTATAACGGTAAGTTTGTAATATCTTAACTTAGTTGCAATATCGGTCCAGTCTAATGTATACTCCATACATTCGAAACTAGTATACTTTACTAATGTCCTGGAAAGAACATAATACTTACTCCAAGTGTAAGTACACATCATCGTTGATTATCACATTAGTGTAAATCCAATAACACTGATGAAACAGGGACCAATACTTTTGATTCATATGATCACAATCACATTCCACTGTGTTGACGATACTATAATTGTGAATAAACATATGATCTGGATTTAACTGATTCTGTGTGTAAATGTAATAAACATATTTAAACCATTAGCATGTAGAATTCATGCAAACATCAATCACTTCAAATTTCTTATATTGATAACTAATCAGATTGTAAAGAGTTTTATTTAGGGCATAAAACCCAACATCTTCAAGTACCCCATTAAGGAAGGCAGTCTTGACATCCATTTGCCAGATTTCATAATCGAAAGCAGCAGCTATGGAGAGAAGAATTCGGATGGATTTGAGCATGGCAACAGGACTAAAAGTTTCCTCATAGTCCACACCTTCTCTTTGGGTATAACCCTTGGCTACAAGTCTAGCTTTAAAAGTTTCGACTTCGCCTCCAGCGCCTCTTTTCTTCTTGTAAACCCACTCAAATCCGATTGGACTATAGTCATCGGGTGCGTCTACATATTCCCAGACTTTGTTCTTTTTCATGGAATCCATCTCTGAATCCATTCCGGCTGACCATCGTTTCCGTTGCGGACTTGCCATTGCCTGTTTATAGATTAATGGGTCGTCATCAATACCATCACCAACGACCATATTGATTTCACCATCCAAGACATAACGAGCTGGTTTTGTGAAAACCCTCCCACTACAACGAGGAGCAGTGATCTTCTGAACAGGAACTTTGGTAGTAGTTTTCTCAGTTGGTTCGACTGAGGTAGTGGGATTATCCTCTTCTTGAGTGGAAGAGGACGGAACAATGGAAGGAGTTATATCTGAAAGTATTTCCTCTAATACAACTTTACTTTTCGGTTTGTTGTCTTTAATATAGTTTTCTTCAAGAAAAGTAGCATTTGTAGAAACAAACACTTTATTATCCTTGTGACTATAAAACAGTCCACCCCTAGTCTCTTTAGAATTTCCGACAAACATGCATACTTCGGTACGTGATTCAAGTTTGCCTTCTTTCTTTCTTAAGACATGAGCAGGGCACCCCCAAATTCTGTAGTGGCGTAAACTAGGTGTACGACCATTCCAAAGTTCGACGGGTGTCTTAGGGACTGCTTTGGATGGAACAACATTTAAAATGTCATTTGCCATCTGTATAGCATATCCCCAGAAAGACGTAGACAGAGTTGAATAACTCAGCATAGACCTAACCATTTCCAAAAGAGTGCAATTTCTTCTTTCTGCAACTCCATTTTGTTGTGGAGTGCCTGGGGCAGTGTATTGGGATACAATTCCAAGTTTAATTAAATGATCTTTGAACTGCATATCCATATATTCTCCACCCCTATCAGTTCGCAAGATCTTTAATGATTTACCTAATTGGTTTTGAGCCAAAGCATGAAATTCTTGAAACTTTTCAAATGTTTCAGATTTCTTTTGCATTAGGTAAAGAAAACTATATCTCGAGTAATCGTCAAGGAAAGTGACAAAATACTCATAACCACCTCGGGCTTTGACATTCAGGGGTCCGCAAACATCTGAATGCACTAACCCTAGGGGTTGTTTGGCACGCTCTCCCTTTGCAGAGAAAGAATGTTTGGTCATTTTTCCTTCTAGGCAGGACTCGCATACTGGCAATTCACCTAAGAAGACATTTTTCAATGGACCGTCTTTGGTTAGCCTTTTGAGTCTATCAAAGCCTATATGACCTAAACGTAAATGCCATACATAAGTTTGATCATCATTATTAATCTCTTTTCTTTTAAGGTTTCTAGGTTTAGCTACATTGAAAAGTTCACTACTTAGTGAGATTTGTGTATTTGGTCTTAAAACATAAAGCCCTTGTTCCATGGGAGCAACACATATATGAAATCCATTACGAGAAATTGAACAATAAGAACTCGAAAAATTCAATATATAAGATTGTGTTTGCAAACATGAGACACTAATCAAGTTTCTACTAAAGTTTAGAATAAATAAAACATTTTCTAAAATTAAAAATCTTTGTTGAAACTTGATACGGGCTTTTCCTCTAGCTTTGACCGACACTAACTCGCCATTCCTAACTTTAAGCTTTAACTCTTCTGGAAGCAGATTTTCCCAAGTTTCAAGCAGCTGCAATGAAGAACATACATGGTTAGTAGACCCAGAATCAACAATCCAAGTGGATTTGTCGTTCTCTAAAACACGTGATTCAAAGACAAAAGCATTACCTTCGTTTGAATTATTTAGAAGCCGGGGACATCGTTCTTCTTGATGTCCCTTTTCATTACAATTTGAACATAGAAGATTATGTCTGATAATTGTACTTGAAAAAGCAGCTTTTCTAGAGCTTTCATACTTAATTCTTTTCCTCTGATTAAGATTTGCAAACCCATGAGGTCCTATTGCAATCAGATTCCGTTCATGAGCTCGTAATTCTGCTTCGAGCTTGTTCATGTCGGAGGAGTTAAAATTGTTGATCATGTAAGATACAACAAATCCATTATACTCTGGAGGAAGACTATTAAGAATGAATTGTACCCATTGTTCTTTTGATAAATCAATTCCTAGTAGATTTGCCTTTTGGAACTTCAGATTCATCATCAACAGGTGCGAGTTTATGCAACTACCAGAATGCATTTTCACACTATAGAAGTTCTTTTGCTAAGATATTAACTAGGAGTGGATCGAGGTGAGGGTTATTCATATTGGCTCTACAATACATCAATAAAACAGAAGTAAGGTTTTGGTTCAAATAAATTCATACACAATTTCAGAAAATAACAAATAATCACATATGTTATAAAAATACTAAATCTAACATAGTTTGTTTTCCTAGGTTTTCAACAAACTAATACAGTGTCCCGTTTAGGCGAGAGTCAAAGCATCATTTATTGAATAGAGTTGTCAATTCATCTAAAATGATAATCATTCTTGCAACCTTTTATTCGATCAAGATTGGAATTCAGCGTTGTCCCGTTTATGCGAGAGTCAAGGCAATTCTATCTTATGAGCTTCCACTATTGTTTCATATTTTGTAAGTCAAATACAGTCGCCACCATTAGGGTGATCCATACTATATAAACACTTACAAAGCTACTTATCTTTCGAGATTAAACGGTGTAACTTGCTAATGAACGTTCCTCCATTAAGGAGGATTACTCACTAAAACAAAAGCTATGTAAAACCAACAATGGAGATCGAATGTCTTTTGATTAAAGCTCATTATTTTAAAATATGTATTGTATTTAATCATTTATTCCGTATTATAATAATGAAAAATTACAAATTAAAGTTGGTTTAAATAAAAAAATCAACTTTAATTAAATTTCAATTATTATTTAAATTCAAAAAATAAATTCAAAAATAATGGAACAAATTTGAAAATATCTTGTTTAAGTTATTATACATATATATGTGAGATATATAATATATAGCATGCATACAAAAGTGGAGGGATTTAATATATAGCATGTATACAAAAGTGGAGGGAGGATTCAATCTTAAGGGGCCAATTATTAAAAATTTATATTTTAAATAAAATATTTTTACATATATTTCAAGTTACAAAAATTATTTATAATTGAGGTAAGGAATTTACTTATAGACTAAATTTAACACACGAAAAGTTCACATATTGCAGAAGATCTGAACTCATTGGTTACTTCTTAAGTCATTCAAGCTGAAGCTTCAATCTTAATGATAGTGTTGGATTGGTTTTACACATTGTTCTTTCTCTTTGTTATATTGAGTGTATTTATTTAATTTTGGTTTCTGTTATTCAATAACGCTCTTTTTTTTTAAAAAAAATGAGCTAGGTTTTTTGTGTTTTTTACTAGTTTGCTTTCCAATTTTCCTAAGGCATCCCTAGTTCATGTTCGTTTCTCATGAATTAGTTGTGCATGCACTTAGGGTAGATGGTGAATTAGCTTAGATTGAAGATTATTCTTCTTTTCTTATTGATATGTATTAAACTCTTGGTTGTTGTTAATAAGAGTTTAATTTCAAAAAAAAAATATTTATAATTAAATTTGTCCTAAATTTTTTAAATATATTTTTTCACAGCAATTAGTTAGTCAAAACTCAACCTCTAAAAATATTAGTCAAAAGGCATCATCTATTATTGTTATTCTTTTTATGAATGAGAGGTATATTATTACTCAAACACATCTATTATTATTATTATTATTATTATTATTATTATTATTATTATTATTATTATGAAAAGAAAAATATATATTTTATTACAAAGTGTATGAACCATTAATTCAAAAAGATTTTGTAGTTATTGTAGAGAAAATAGAAATTACAGAACAACTATTATAATTTTCATAAAAAAGAAGAAGAAAATATTATGTACTGATCCATTTTGATTTAGTGAATTTCAATATTTAATTACATAACTCATTAAATGATGACAACTATTCAGTATTTATAATTATATTTCAACCAATTTTTTTTTGAAAAGGGGTAAAAATTTATTCATCTTGAAAAGCTATCATCCCTTACAATAGAAAGCAAATCTGATGGAGCAGAAAACTCATCAAACATACAATTTGACATAAAACAAGACTGTCTTGCAATGCAATGAGCAACCCTATTAGCATATCGTTTAATAAAAGAAATAAAGACATTTTGTAATTCAGAAAGAAGCAAACGACAATCTTGAACAAGTAACCCAAACTGAGATGGCATTTGAACTGAGCCATTAATAGCCTGAACAGCTACTAAAGAATCGGTTTCAATTTCCACTTCAGTTAGGTGCTTCGTCTTGATCCAACTCAAAGCCTCTTTCATACCCACAACTTCAACAATCTCAGGGGAAACCACACCAGTTTTACTGCTTGAGACCGCTTCGACAAGCTTACCATCCTTGTCTCTAACTATGAAGCCAAATCCAAATCGATTCTCAGCTTTAAAGAGGGCCCCGTCGACATTGATCTTGAACTTAGTAAAAATTGGTTTCGTCCAATGCTCTCTTCCATTACTAACATTAACATTTAGTAATGGAATGGAACCATTTGATTGAGCATTTTGCCAATTGTCAAGATTAGTCTTAGCCGACTGAATCACCTCTGAAACTTTGGTCGATTTATTACTCCATAATAGATTATTGTGAGCCATCCAAATACGCCACATAATCATAGCTACAGACTTACGATTGTGCATCAGAATGTCACAAAACCAGCTGCTAAACTCCCTTTCATCGACACCACCAGCATTAGCAGATGAAAGATTCCAGCATGAGTGCGCAAAATTGCAACTGATGTCAACCAATATTTTTTTTAATTACATGTCAAAAGTTAAAGCTAATTGTGTATATAATCCTAACACTTGATGTTCATATATATAAAGCGTATTTTTCAGTAAATATAAAGTCAATATTAATTTACTTTTTCTTTAGATAACTACACATATCATACAACTATTTTGTGATAAATTGAGGAGGAGCCAGGGCCACCCGAATGCATAATGTATCTCTGCATATATATATGAGTAATATATATTATATATATGTAGAACATGTGATATAATATATATAAGTGTGATTAAATTTGTAGAAATAATTATTTTTATATATTTATATGAGACATACATATATAATATATATTATGTGTATATAATATATATCATGCATGTATATTAAAGTTTATATATATGTTATATATGTGTGAGATATCACTACTACAAAAATCAGAATTCGCGACGGTCCTAGAAAGATTTTTTTTTAGGGACCGTCGCTAAAAAAATTAAGTAAATGTTTAAAACCATCGGGAAAAATTAGTATTTCCGAAAGTTTATAACAGTAATTAAAAGAATAGGCGATGATTTTAATTGAAATTCGTAAAATTTATTGGGCCCTTATAGGAGGCGACAGTTTTAAACCGTCACCTATAGTATAGGCGACGGTTTTAAACCGTCGGGTATAAGAGCCTAATAAAAAATTGTTACCTACTTCTCGCCATATTTCCCACGTGTCCACCTACTTCTTTTTTATTTTTTAAATGCCCACCTATTTCTTCTCCATTTTCCACACCCTAAAACGAAAATTTTAACTCTCCAAAACCCCACCCACGCATCCACACCATCACCCTCCTCTCTCGCCTTCTTCCTCCCTCTCTTGATCTTCCTTTCTTCTTGTCTCTCTCGTCCATCGATCTCCACCCACCCCTCCTCTCGTCAGTCTCCCTCTCCTCTCCGTCGCATACCTCGGACCACCACCACCTCCCGTCTGTCTTTCTCTCTCTCCAAGCTCGGTATAAATACATGTATTTATTTATATACTTTTTTATTTATTATATATATTTATTTTGTTATTGTATAAATTTAATGTGTTTTAAAGTTAGTTGTTATTGTAATAAAATTAATTAGTCGTTTTATTTTAATTTAAGTAAAATTATAAAACTAATGCAGGAAAAAAATGGGAGAAAATACAGATTTTTCTCTTTTTTTTACATTCCTCACAGTTTAAAACTGTTGGGAAACCGTCGGGAAGTCCACATTAGCGACGATTTTTAACTGTCGCCTATTTTTCTCATTTTACGACGGTCGTATAGGCGACAGTTATAGAAACCGACGGGAATACTTTAAACGACTGTTTAAAAACGTCGAGAAAAACCATTTTTATAGTAGTGTATGTAACATATATATAGTTGTGTAATAATTAATATATTATGGGTATGTTACACATGAGATGTTGTTAGTAACATACATAATATATTAATTAGCATAAGATTATTATTTTAGATATATAATTTTATGTATGAGAGTTATATATTAATTTTTATATTGATGTATGAGTTATATAGTATGATAATAATGTTGATAGTAATATAATATTGCTTATTACTATTGATGCGGAGATTATTATCATCTATATTGTGAATAAAGAGAATTTGGAAATTATCCACACTAACATCAGTGGACCTTATTCCACGTTGCGCAAAAACAAGTATTTTATAACTTTTATCGATGATTTTTCTCGTTATGGATTCACCTACTTAATTAAAGAAAAATTTGACACCCTTGATAAACTCAATTTTTTTTTAAATGAGATTGAGAAACAATTAGAAAGAGTCGTCAAAGTTGCTCATTCTGATCGTGGAGGAGAATATTATGGTCGTTATACAAAATTTGGACAACACATGGGGCCTTTTGCTGAGTACTTACAAGAAAATGGTATAGTTGCTCAATACACTATGTCTGGTTCACCTGAGCAAAATGGCGTTGCTGAAGGGAGAAATCGCACTCTCATGGATATAGTTAGAAGCATGATGAGTAGATCAAATCTTCTAGAGTTTTTATGGGGTGAAGCACTTATGACTGCTACTTATATTTTAAATCGTGTTCCAAGTAAATCTGTTCCCAAAACCCCTTTTGAGTTATGGATTGGGAGAAAGCCTAGTCTGAATCATCTTCGTGTATGGGGTTGTCCAGTTGAAGTAAGAATTTATGATCCTAATTTGGAAAAGTTAGATCCGAGAACAAATCTTTGTTGTTTCATTGGTTATCTAATGCCTTCAAAAGGCTATCGCTTATATTATCCTACTCGTGGTACGCACATTATTGAATCTCATACTGCTAAATTTCTGGAATATGATGTTGTTGAAAATATTCCTTCAACATCTCTTGAAATGGGAGAGTCATCTAAAGGAATTTTTATTCCTATGTCCTTTTAAAGAGATGATAGTGGTAGTCTTAATCTTACTCCAGTTGGTAATGCTCCCATTGCTGATGAATATATTGCTCCCGTATCGAAGATGATGAGGGTCCTATTATTAATGAAGGGCCTATTATTGACGAGAGGCCTATTATTGAAGAAGCTCTTTTTGTTGATGAGGTATCTATTATCGAAGAAATTCTAGTTATGGAAGATGTTATTCAAAATAATGATCAACAAATAGAAGCTATTCCAAAAGTACCTCCGCTAAGAAGATCTCAGAGACAAGAGAAGTCAACAAAGTGACATGATAATTTTGTTTACCTTAGAGAAGGAGAATATGATATTGGTCATTTTGTGGATCCTGTCACTTATAGTGAAACACTTAATAGTCCACAATCTTCAAAACGGTTAGCACCTACGGATGATGAGATTAACTCCATGAAGAAAAATGGTGTATGGGAGCTAGTTTTATTACCTGGTGGTTTTAAACTAATAGGTTGTAAGTAGATTTTGAAAACTAAAAGGGAAAAAAAAGGACAAATTGAAAGGTTTAAAGCACGTTTAGTGGCAAAAGACTTTACTCAAAGAGAAGGTATTGATTACACTGAAATTTTCTCGCCTGTTTCCACCGAAGATTCATTCAGAATTATTATGGCCTTAATTGTGCATTTTAATTTAGATTTGCATCAAATGAATGTTAAAATTTCTTTTCTGAATGGAGAATTGAATAAGGAAGTTTATATGTCTCAACTTGAAGGCTACAAGGAGAATGGAAAAGAAAATTTGGTTTGCAAGTTAAAACGATCCATTTATGTTCTTAAACATGCATCTCGCCAGTGCTACTTGAAGTTTGATAAGGTTGTGACATCATTTGGTTTCGTCGAGAATAAGTTTGACCAATGTATTTATATGAACATTAGTGGGAGTTGTTATATTTTTCTTGTTCTTTATGTAGACAACATTTTACTTGTTAGCAGTGATTTGTCATTACTAGATGAGACCAAAAATTTTCTGTCTACCAACTTTGATATGAAAGATCTTGGAGAGGCATCTTATGTTTTGGGGATTGAGATCCATCGTGACAGGAATCGAAAAGTTCTTGACTTATCTCAAGAAGCTTACATTGATCGTGTGCTCAAAAGGTTCAACATGGATTTATGTAAGGCTGGTTCTGTTCATATTCTGAAAGGGGACAAGTTCACTAATCAACAATGTCCTAAGAAAGACTTGGAAAGATAAGCAATGAAAAACATCCCATATGCAAGTGTAGTAGGGAGTTTGATGTATGCATAGGTTTGCACTGGACCTAACATAACTTTCGTAGTCAATGTTCTTGGAAGATATTTATCTGATCCTGGCCATGATCATTGGGTTGCAACCAAGAAAGTTTTGAGATATTTGCAAAGAACGAAGATTTTTATGCTTGTGTGTAAGCATGTCGACAATCTTCGAATTGTTGGTTATTCAGATTCAGATTTTGGTGGTTGTGTTGATGATTTAAAGTCAACTTCTAGCTATATTTTCACCTTGGCTGGTGCTGCTATTTATTGGAAGAGTGTTAAGCACACTTTGATCACATCATCTACTATGTATGCTGAGTTTGTCCCATGTTATGGGACATCTTTGCAAGCTTTGTGACTAAAAACTTTTATTTCTGAGATACGAGTGTTTGATTCTATTTCCACACCTATGCTAATCTATTGTGACAATAATGTTGTTGTTTCTTTTCAAAGAATAACAAGATTAGTAATGCTTCCAAACATATGGAAATAAAGTATCTCACTGTCAGAGACTTGGTCAAGAAATGAGACATTATCATTGAAAATTGCAAGACCGAGTGTGTAACGTCCCCGCTTCAAGCCTCCATTGGGTCCTTACACCCACGGAATATTGGCTCTTATACATGAGTACGTCACTCTGGCTGCTTTCTGGACTGATAACTGACCCTACAGACAAACACGAGTGTTTCCAGCATGCTTTGTCCTCACTCGCACACTTCCTAGGAAAACTTCCCAGGAGGTCACCCATCCTGAAATTGCCCCAAGTCAAGCACGCTTAACTGTGGAGTTCTTTCATGATGGGCTACCGAAAAACAAGATGCACCTTGTTGATATATGTAGTACCAATCAATCCATTTAAGCTCTCTTCAACTGTGCGTCTCATACCTACACAGTCTCAGAATCATCCCACTTGACATTCCCTAGGTGATGTGGGATTACACAGCTTACCCGGTATTTCCCCTTACGGATCACGGGACTACTGACTGTCACAATCACCCCCCCTTACGGGGTCCGACGTCCTCGTCGACCACACTTCCGGCTGGGTCAAGGCTCTGATACCATTTTGTAACGTCTCCGCTTCAAGCCTCCATTAGATCCTTACACCCAGAGAATAATGGCTTTTATACACGAGTACGTCACTTTGGCTGCTTTCTGGACTGATGACTGACCCTACAGACCAATTCAAGTGTTTCTAGCGTGCTTTGTCCTCACTCGCACGCTTCCTGGGAAAACTTCCCAAGAGGTCACCCATCCTGAAATTGCCCCAGATCAAGCACGCTTAACTATGGAGTTCTTTCATGATGGGCTACCGAAAAACAAGATGCACCTTGTTGATATAGGTAGTACCAATCAATCTATTTAAGCTCTCTTCAACTGTGCAGTCCCATTCCTACACAGTCTCAGAATCATCCCACTAGACCTTCTCCAAGCAATGTGGGATTGCATAGCTTACCCGACATTTCCCCTTACGGATCACGGGACTACTGACTGTCACAAAGTCGATGTTAGCAGATTCTCAAACCAAAAGATTAAGTGTCGTGTTGTTTAATAAACATGTTGTTAATAAGGGCATTTTATAATCTTTTGATCTTTTAGGTTAGTGGGAGTTTTCTTTTCTATTTGCTTTTGAAAATTATGATTATTTACAAGTTTCTAAATAAAGTTATGAATTACATTTTGTGTTTCAATATTTTATTATTGAATGGATATGTTTTCAATTATGTTTTGTTATATTCTCGAGAATGATTGAATTGAAAGCATGTGGTTCATATTGTTGTGATCATTGTCTTTTTAAAGTTATTTGCTTAATGATAGTGATATTTTGTTGGCTTAATTTTTAATCATATTAAGTGACACTAACTTATTTTAAGTAGTGTATGATTGATTTTATTGGCTTATTTACTAAGCATCACGATATCAGTGAAGTTGAGGACTGATAAGAATATTATGTTATTTTAAATTGATCACATGTTGAACATAATTCCTTACCACACTACTAGACTTATTGACCATATCGATCTAATACTTTGGTATTTATGATTATGAATATCTTTTGGTGAGTTAAAAATAATATGATTGTCATAGTTTTATATCAAAGGTTAAATGAGACCGGTATGTTGAGATGTTGTCAGAGAACTATCATTTTAAAGTGGTCACAAATATTTTCTTGTTGTTCAACCCATGAGTCGTTTTTCAAATAATATTATTTTAATATATAACATATATATGTATTAAAATTAATATAGCCTAAGTGGGAGAATGTTAGACTTTTTATTTGGATTTACATCAAATTTTATTAATACTTGGATTGATTGGATAGTTTTTTATTAGCTCATATTGTTGGTGATCAATAGTTAATGGGCCGTAAAGTCTAGGTGAAGCAGAAGTGTGGATTTTTTTAGTTAACTGAAGCCTTTGATGAGCAGGTCCACTCCAACAAGGGTTATGTAGCTAAGTCTCTTCCCTAACTCTATAAATACATATTGTTTCATCACAATAGTATACTTTTTATAATCGAATAGATAAATGCTTCTAATTTAGAGATAAAGGAAGAAGATTTAGTTGATAGTATTGCACTATCAAATTGTAGTAATTACTATGGATCAATCAGGTACGCATATACCTAATTATTATATAATGTTATTGTGTTCTACATTATATTTGATATTGGATTTATTATTAATTTTTTAACATATTTATGTAGAAAAATTATACTGTAATTAGGTCTATTGTCGTGGCTGTTGTTGTAAGTGCTTGTGATAAATGAAGCTGATTCTTCATCATAAAAATAAAAAAAAATAAAAAAAAAACAAGTTTCTAAAACTTGTGGGATAATGGGATATGGAAAAAGGCAATTGGATCCAATAATTACCTCAACACAACAACAAGACATGTCAAAGAAAAAAAAATCACGTGTCACAAATAAGAACAAAACAATCTCCCTCTTTTTGCTTTCTTATTATTCTTATACTCTAATTATATTATGGAAATTTTAATTTCCACACTAAAAACAGCTTATAATTTTTTTCCTAAATGCATAGTTATTAAAATTGGTCATTTATGACCACTTTACTAATTTCTCAAAACTACCCCTCACATTTGAAATCCTAATCTCAGCCTCTCTCTTCCTCTCTCTCAACTCACCAACACTCACGGCAACCCACGAAATCCCCAACCCGCAGCAAACGTCGATCGGTCTCAACCCACGACCGTCAACGCTCAACCCACGACCGTCGACGCTCAACCCTCGACCGTCAACGCTCAACCCGCAACCACGGTGGTGACCCGAAGCGAAAATGTCCAAGGTATGTTGTGTTTTTTTTTTGTTTTTTTAGAAAGGGTTAAAAGATTTATTTTGTTTGGGATTGTTTGTGAAGCATTATTTGTTAGATTTAAGAATTTTTTTTGTGAAAATAGGATTCGGATCCGTGAATGGAGAAGAGATTGGCGTTTCGGATCTGGGGAAGAAGATGGTCCGATGGTCCGACTTTGTGGGTCCGATGGTGTCCGACTGTATGGGTCTGATGGGGTCCGATGGGTCCGATGGGGCCGATGGGGGGTCCGAATATGGGGTCCGACGGGTCCGATGTGGGGGGGGGGGGGTCCGATGGGTCTGATGCATGTGCGGGTTGGGAAAAAATAGGGTTGAGTTATGTGAGGGTTATTTTTGGGTTTTTGATAAAAGTGTCATATATTTTTTAGTTTGAAATGTATTGGTTTAACAATAAAATATTAAGATTTTTAAAGTATAGTTTTTCAAATTTCCCTTATATTATTCTACTCATATCAATAGAGCTTTCCATTTTCTTCTCAATAAAATTTAGCATTGTGATCTATTATCATTCCACATTATGGTGTCGTTTGGTAACACTTTTTTAATCAGTTTTTTGTTTTCAAAAGTAGAAAAGTGAAAATATTTTTCCAAAACATGTTCTATAAAACTGTTTTTACTTTTCAATTTTATAATTAGAAATCAAAATTTTAAAAACAAAAAAAAATCACTTTCAATATTTTTTTAAATAGTTTTTTTTCTTAATCAATCTTTTGGATTACGACCAGACCCGGACCCAAATCCCCTCCCAACGGCCCTGGCGTTGAACTCGACTTTTGACTTGAACCCGAATCCGACCCCGGACCTAGACCCAACTTAAATAAAATCAAAAAATAAAAATAAAAATAAACTTTACAGAACACACTTTTGTTTTCTGTTTTTAAAATTGAAAAACAAAAGTGGTTACAGAATACATTTTTGTTTTTCAAAAATAATTTTTTTAAAAACAAAAGTTTTACTTTCATTTTGTGATTAAAAAATTAAAAAACAAAAAATATTACCAAACGGCACCTATATATTTTATAAGTTGGAAAATTATTTAGTAGAAGCATTACACTTGTCATACCATAGAGTATTTTCTACTTTAGATATATTAAAATTATAAACTATTTTTTTTAATATAATAGTATGTGTATTTTAGTTCTAGTAGACTGTCTATTTTCTCTATAGAAAATTTAATATCATGATCCATCGTCATTCTACTTACATTTTATAAGTTGGAATTATTTGGTATAAGCATTACTCTTGTCATAGCATGGTATTTTTTGTTTTCAATATATAAAAAATTATAAACTAATTTTTTTATACCATAGTATGCATTGTAATTATAGTAGGCGTTCTGTTAGTTTAAAAAAAATTGAATAATTTACTATACTAAAAATATGATTCAAATAGTAAGTAGCGAGCGTGCTAATTTTATTTTATACATATGTAATTAAATTATTTTAAAATTTATTTTTGATACTATGAATTTAAAAATAAAAAAACCTCAAGCAAAAGTGATCTATGACTCATTTTAAAAGTTTTCCAATTTTTATTAGGATTAATTCACAAATACACAAAAATAATAAAAAAATTATAAAAATACGGTTTCATGAAATTTTAAATATTTTTACGATTTTTTTTTTATTTACAAAAGATACGGTCTTTTTATGTTGTAGTCTTGTTAATTTATTGTTGATTTTTTGTTATTTGTATGTTATTTTTTGTCGTTGTTTTGATGTTATTTTCATATTACTTTTATGTAGTTTTCTTGTTGTTTTCGTGTTGTTTCTAAAAAAAATTTGTAAAAATGTAAAAAAATAAATTCTTTAAACGTAAAAATGTAATTTTTTTTACAAAAAAAAAAAAATAGTATCTTATCTAATTATCCCATTTTTATTTGTAGCTCTATAAGAGAGTTTGTGGGCCATTATAAGATGGTTTGTGGGCCATTATTGAGGCCCATATGATTTCAATGCTAGAGGGCTCAAGTCTTTTATGCTTCTCAACTACTACTATAACACCTATGTAGGGAGGAATGTGTCACCTCTCTTTTCTTTTCAATTTTTATATCAAACCAGCCATTAAAATGGTCCCCTCTCCATAGTCCCATGTGCTGTGATTCAATATATATTTTTTCCTTTCTTGCTATTTTGCTTTCTCGAGTGATAGCCTACATACCATGATCATGTCATGCATATAAGGGAAAAATTTGGGAACTTGGCTTTACTTGTTTAATGTTTGGAAGATGGTTAGAAAAGTAACTATTCGAAAAGCAATTCTAGTACAGAGTCACTATCTAAAAAAAACTAGTTGCCATGCCATCAAGATTTTGATATATGATATTAAATCATGACAGCTACCCTTGTACGTTTGGTAACAAACTATAATTGTTGTTTAGTTAAAATAATAATAATAATAATAATAATAATAATAATAATAATAATAATAATAATAATAATAATAATAATAATAATAATAATCTTTTAAGGGTCGCAATTAGAGGAGATAATCAAGGTTTCTTTGGATTCCAACTTGAATTTCAATTATACTTTGCTCATTTTGAAATCTTAATTTTAGGGTGAAAAAAAAAAACAATATTTTCTTTCTTTCTTTCTTTTTTGTTTTTTCTTACAAAGTGATTAGAATTACTCATGAATTTACGACGCAGACGTCCGCCACCGGCGCTGGAACCTCCTCGAACCAGGATAGCTCATCGTCTAACCGCAGAGCATGCTTTGCCAAACCATGGGCTGCTAAATATCAAAAGCGAGCCACATAGGACAAAACTGCCCCCAGAAATTTAGACAATAAAGCTATAACATCTTCAAACACCGCTCCTAGCTCATTGAAATACACCTGAAAAAAGCAGAAAACCAGAATAAAACTTTTATTAGAAAATTATCAAACTGACCAGAATCTACCAAACAACAAGAACTAAGCAACCAGAACTCCACTAAAAAATATTAGAACTAGCCAAAGGGATTAGTGTAATCCCTTTGGCTAGTAGCAACTGAATTATATCACTCTACTTCATAACCTTCTTAAAGTCAGCATCCATTACTAAGACCATATCATCTAAAATGAATTTTAGTATGTAATTTAGTAAAAAGCAATAAACCTAAATCCTACCATATATATATATAATGAAACTATAATTTAATCCATTTCTATTTATATCAATTATAGAAGTTGACTGCCTTGTTTGAAAAAGATCTTCTAAAAATAACTTTGGAAAATCTAAGCTTTCTTGATTGACATTTCCAACACGATAAAATTATTATTTGACTCTATTGGAGTTAACTATTTTTTAAATAAATTATAATATACTACTAGTAGTATTAAGATAGATAGATGTCAATAAAAAAAATAATGTATATCTTAATGCTTTCCTAATACTATATATAGCTATTTTTTATTGTTATCTTTTAATACAATAAAATAAAACTCAAACTTATTAAACTTAATTGTCCATTTATTTCAGCATCTTATAGGATAAAACAAAATTTTTCAATTCATTATTAATGTCCCCTCTCTCTTATTGATAACGAAATACCCACATTTATAATTTACTAGGTGAATGTACGTGCCGAGCCACGTATTGCTAGTTTTATTTAAGATTTTAGTCTTTTAAGATTTTGAATGTATTTTATTTTTAAAGATTACAAATTTTTTGTTTGAAAAAATTAAATATTTATATTTGAAATATTATTTAATAATGTATTAAAAATAATATTAGTGTAATTATAAAATTGTAAATAAATTTATTATTGGAGTAGTAGATTATTCTATTTAGTTTTTTTTTAACATAGCATTGTAATGTAAGTTTATATCTATAAATATTCTGTAAAGTGTTAATATTATATGAACATCTCCATTTATAAAGCTAAAAAGTGGGTCAATGACATAAGTGGTATATCTGCAATCACACAAAGATAGAAGTGGTATTTCTGCTTCCTATGCTTATCCAGAGAAAACATTAGATAACGTGAGGTTAACTTTAATATATAAAGATTTTTCTTTTTTAAAAAATAAAAAAAATATATTAATATTCTCCCAAGATAGGTTTGTTAGAGAGATATGTAGCTAAGATGATTTTTTTAATTTAAAAAGAGATTATTAATATTTAAAAGATTGTTTAATTTTTTGGGTTTAATTATTGGGTTTATTTGTTAACGGGAGATCAAACCTAATCGTTAAATTTAACAGAATATTCTTTTATTTTTAAGTATATTCTGTTAAACCAAGAATTGCCGTTAAATATGCACTTTTAATATATAAAGATACAATAAAGTTATATTATTTTATATATCTATTTATGGTAAAATAAAAATTATATTTATAAACAATATAAACAAATTAAAATTAACTAATATAATCAAAATTCAATTCAGCTTATTTATTATCTATAAAGATGGGTTGGAATACCAACATCATAACCAATACTAAACCTTCTAATTATTTTAGCCATTGGATTTACTAAAAATTATTTATATTGATATCTTTCTGAACAACCAAAAAACAAGAAAATCAATACTCATTAACATTTACTATCCATTTATTTTAGTATCTTCATAATAATAGAATAAAATCAAAAATATCCACAATTCACTTTTAATGTCTCCACCTCCCATTGATTATAAAATCTCCACATTTATAATTTTTACACCAAAATTATATTATATTATATATAATGAACCTTATATTTATTGTCAATATAAATTTCCATAAAATGAACTAATTAATATATTCACAATCCCATTTGAGTATTAAGACTTAATATTTCCTTATTTAAAATTTTAATATATTTTAAAATTCATGAAATACTGATATTTTAACCAAATTACCCTAAATAATAAGGGGTCAGCCATATAATAGGTGCAAAAGCCTTGAAAGGCACCAAAACCATTATCAATGGCGCAACTCAACTATCAAATTGGTACTGAATTAAGTAATAATAATCTGCTAAATATAAATTTATAAACTATCAATAGGGTAGAAATACAATAGCTTAAATCAAGGAAAATAAATTAAAAGAAAAAAATATTTATTTGATTATTTGAAATATTAAAATAAAACAATTTCTAAAGATATTAAAATAAAATAAATACAAAAAATTAAGCAAAAGTCTGTATTAATAATAATAATAATAATAAAATTCATTAAAATAAAATATTAAAAAAGAAATTTAGAAATTTCTGATTCAATAAATGAAGAATCAAACTTTACCGCTAAACATATAAAAGGAAAAAATCAAGAAAAGATACTATTAATAACAAAAGTCAAAATTATATAAAATTATATAATTATATAAATATAATAATAAATGTAATAAATATATATATGAAAATAATAAATGTAATAATTATAATATATAATTTACCATAAAAACTAATAAAGCTTAAACCAAAACAACCCAAATCATGTCTCTGGTTATTCCGCTACCACCCTCGTCATCGGAAAATGAAACTCCTTTAACTTTTTTTCGGTAACAACTTTGCAGAACATCATTTCTTCCTAGAAATTCAGTCACAGAGAAATAGAAACTAATAATAATAATTAAAATATAGGAAAAGAAAACTCCCTCTGAAGACTAACCAAAAGACAACGGTGGAATGAGCGCCTCGACTGCTCTTTATCTCTATGCCCGCTGGTCATCTTATCTCCATCAATCTTACCTCTTTCAGAAACATTTCTCCTGGCCACAACACAGTCAACCGAGGCATCGGCCGAGAATCCTATTCCTTCCGTTGAAATGCTTCTTTAAAGTATAAAGAAGGGTGAATCTATTTTATATGTAATTTAATTACAAACATCAAATATGAAAAAGAAGAATTCAAATGCGAATATTTTCTTTTCTTTGAATACAAATGAATTAATACTAGTAAAAAAAAAACATGAATTATGGAATTTGATTAAAAAAAAAATTCTAAGTGGAAACATTAAACATGTATACATATATGCAACTATTATACTAGTCTTACCTTAATTTTGAATGTAAGCGTGCCGGTAACTCTAAGTGGAAACTATTGCTTGACGATTTAAGGCCCTGAGTCAAAAACTGGTTAGTGATCCGCTAAATCACTTTCGGGGACTTAAACTTAAAACTAAAAGTTTTCCTATCGATAAAAAGCGTGACTAAATCCTACATATCAAGAAAATTGCTAAAAAAATGAGATTTCGAGAAAAGTACCCCAAAAAACAGTAGGCCATTTCTATGAAAATGGTAGGCCATTTTTTGGGTTTTCTGCCTAGAAAAATGGTAGGTTGTTTTACCATAAACAGTCTACCGTTTTTATAGCAATTTTTTTCTTCTAAAATCCTAAAACTACAACAAAATAACTCTAATCCTTCCCATAATATCCAGAACTTCAAATAAGGCTAAAGAAACATAATTCATCAAATAAATCTAACCATATAGCCTTGAATCAAAAACTACTATTAATGAGCTAAGCTTGATCTCTAAACCCTAACTTAGCTCAAAACACCACAAAACAGCCCAAAGCTTCTCACTAAAGCTTAAACAACACAAAAGAACTCCCCAAACTCAGCTCTAAAATCGGAAACAGAAAATAGAACTAAAATCCCCAAAACCCTCAATGAAACCACATAAAAACCGTAAGATTTAAAAAGAGAAGAAGATGGATTAGCTTACCTTAACCTTCTCAATAATTAAACCACAAAAACCTAAGCTGAATTCTCTTGATTTGGTCTAAATAATAGAGAAAAGGGGTTGGGTTTCCTTGTGTTTTCTTGTAGTCGAACCCCAAGAGAGAGAAAGGGAGAAGAGTTATGTGTGATGAGTTTGGATAATTGAAAATTAATTATTTTATTCAACTTAATAAAATCTAAATAAACTTAAGGATTATTACTAGAAAGATCATTTATTCTCCATTAATAAAATAAATCCAAAAGACAATTTTACCCTTTGCTTTACTAGGAAGATACCTTACCTTCTAGGGGTAAAATGGTCCAAAACCATAACCCCGATAACTCCCGACATTCTAAATGTCTAACTAACCCTGCTAATTCTAAGACACTCAATCATATCTGAGTAACTCTATTGGCCAAATCATCACATTCTACTGTTATCAAGCACAAAACATGAAAATCATAAATTCATAAATAGTATATATAATACACTTAACATTCAAATATATCTCTGCAATTAAAAAAAATACTTTCCTAAGATATATTTCTGACAATAAGCCCTAATTTCTACTAAGAGGCATATAATCATACATTAGTATTAAAATCCTTAAATATCTACTAATTCTCATGATTTAACTATGCGGTCATTACATTTTTCTTTGAAGTTGCCAATTTCAGACACAAATCTCAGAAACAGCAACTGTCAATCTCAAACATTGTATACATTCGATTCTTATCTTCCTCATTGAAAGATTTTGAGCACTCAATCCCCAAGTAACCTAGGTGACATTTTTCAACTGGGCGTGTTTTTAAATTACTTTTAGTTTACATCTTTGGATTGCACATTTCAAATAAGCATGATGGCACTGCATTTCCTAATCCAATTGTCTTCTGTTTTCACTTTAGCTCAGATAAGATATGACCACAACTCAATGACTAAGAATTATAAATTTATATCATACTATGAAAAGTAATTGATATTATGAAATCATATACAAACAAGGAAAAATAAAGAAAAGACTTACATAGCTATAAGTAATTTTACTCAAAGACATGCAGATGTGCAATCCAAAAATAGTGTGTTATCCGTGTTTTTACAAAGTACAAAATGCGGCATTTAATGAGGAAGATCAATTTAATCCTTCCCTAATCAAGATTCTTTGATGCAACTTTGTCATGGGAAAGCCTGTGGAACTGGGAATTATCTGGGATAGAAAGACACACAAAAGCCTACTTATTTCTACCTTGGCTTCCCAAATGTAGTAGACGAATGGTTTCTCCTAGACCTGGAAGGGTCTTATAGAGAAACTCACTAAGGTGGTGCCCAAACGGGTACGTAAAAGGTCTAAGGTGGATATCGACCATTATGGAGTGTCGCAAATGTTAACTTTTTATGCACACCAAGTCACCCAAGTAATGGTTATACTTTTTATGACAAAGATTAGATCTTCTCTCCTACATCCAAGCATAGTAGGTGCATACCACCACCACCTTTTTTCCAGGAAAATATTACAGACCCCTACTCATAAAGGAGCCAGCTTTGAGCTACACGAGGCCTCTACTTTTAAAGATTGAACATTTGCATGCTACATGGCCATATGGAACAAAATGATCCCCATTATCCAGCTGTAGCACACATGGGCATATTGTTTCCCATGGGATCATTTGGTTAGCTCTGATATTGCATGTAATTTACTCCAATAGTGGGATTTTAGCGGATACCTAAGGCGGGTCATGGGGTTTTCCATACCCACCACTTAGCCTATACATACCCCTTGATTCTCATACGAAGGGGGCATCACAATTCACGTAGCTAAAACTCTTCCAAGATTGCTCCAAGTATTCTCCTTCTTCAAGAGAATCTTAGAGTACAGAGTTAGGGTTTTCTATCAAAATACTATAAACACATCAAACTTGCCCTAAGAGGCTAATAGACTGACTCGTGGACTAAGGTTTATTAACACTTGAACCAAGCAAAAAACCTTCATCTCTTTATTTCTACAATAGGTAATCTCTTTAGTTCTTAAATATTTGGTTTCCGAAAATCTCAGTAAATATTTTGGTGTTTTCATTGAGAGTTGAAGAAAGACATAAACCACTGTTACGGTCATGGTGTTCACATGAAAGACAGTTCCTAGGAAGACTCTTCAAGGTGGCCTCAAGATGGTCATGGAGGAAGTAAACCCCCTCTTGCCTGAGCCCGCCCAACCGAACGATGCGAGAGGTAGGGATACGTCCAATGTGAACGATCGAAAAGATGATCCAGAGAACCAACTGCTGGGATTTTATGCCCTAAATAAAACTCATTTCAATATAATCTTATTTTCTATCAATAGAAGATTAAAAGTCATTTAATTTTACATATTATTTTTGTAATTATGGTTTAATTTACAATTTCTAATAAATTCAGAACATATAGTTATTCACAATTACAGTGATGTCTTCATAGTGAAGAGTAATTGTGATTATATGCTTTAAAGTTTTAGTCACATGATTTATCGGTGCAGTGGATTTACATTGACGTAATAATCTGCGACAAAGTTTACTTACACTTGGATAAGTGGTATGTCATTTCCAAGGAGTTGGTTATGGAGTATACATCGGACTGAACCGATATTGAACTAGGATAAGATATCATAAACTTACTATTATATCTTTGTAAGTCAATATCACTTAGTTGATCTTAGATCAATAGATCTTAGTCTTGAGATGGTCAAGTTCTGGCTTAACTGTATTATTTGTATTCTTTAACTTGTTCGTTAAAGCTGACCAAATGGGTCGGCCCAATACTTACATCTTGGGAGCATGGTAGTACAATTGAGTGGGAGCACTTAGGGGTGAGCAACGGTCGGTTTGGTCGATTTTTTACACAAAAAAATCCAAAATTTGATTTTTCGATTTTCATGGTTATAATCCAAAAACCGACCGACCATTATACAAATGTAAAAAAAACCGACCGTTTTAATCCACGGTTTGGTCGGTTTAAATCGACCAAACCGAACTTCATTTTTTTTAAAAAAAAAATAAGTCTTTAAATTTTCAATAATTATTTGAAAACTAAAAAAATTAGAGTATTGTATCAAATATCATATGATTTAAGAATAAAAATTTCTTAATTAAATAAATAATGTAAAATAAATTTTTTTAAATTTACTCAAATTATTTGTGCTACTAATATGAATGTGTGCATATAATACGTAAATACATCAAATTATAATAAAATAAAGCAATGAATAATTGAGACTATAAATAAAAAAGATATAAGTAAAACTAGTTTAATAAAATTGTATATTAAATATGTATAAAAATAATACATATTATATATGTATAGTGTATAATATGTTCGGTCAGTTCTCGGTTTAATCGGTCGGTTTGCCATTGACAATAAAACCGATCATGTTAAGGCATTTTTAATGGAAGGCGGTCTTTTTGATTTTTGGTTTTTTCGATGTTCGAACGGTCGGTGTACTTAGTTTGGTCGGTTTCTTAGATTTTTTGCTCACCCCTAGGAGCGCTAATCATAGACATGGAATTTATAGTTTCTATAATGACATAAAAGTGAAATGATGATTTCCTTTGAGCTTGGCTTAACAAAGATAAATGGAAGAGTTTTTATTTCAATAATTATATTAGTTTACTGAAATATCATTTATCAAAGCTAAGTGTTTTAAGGATAAATACATTAAGGGGTAGAACGATAAATTTATCCCTACTCTATGTGAATCATCTATAGAGGATCTTTGATTATTGGATTATAATAATGGATAATTAATAATTTATCTATATATGAAACATATAGAGCGTTTTATGTAATTAGGAGTGTAATTTTAAATCTATAATGGAGTCCAGAGGAATTAATAAGATAGAAAATTTACTCGGTAAATTTTAGAACTTCTTATTGGGAACTTGATTAAGTATGCTCATGGTCCTCGCACTAGTTGAGATAATATTGGCTTGTAGACTCATTTAATTGGTTTTAATTAATCAATTAGAATTCGAAATTAAACTATGTCTTGTTTATAAATTTTCACTAAACAATAACTTATTTGAGAAGAAAAAAGGTTTTTGAGTTTATTTGTTAATTATGAGATTTTGTAAAATCTAATTAATAAATAAGTTAAAAGATAATTTTATTTGATAATTAACTATAATTATTAAATAGATCAATTTTATGATTAAAATTAAAATTATAGCATTTGTGAAAAAAAGGTAAGTTTGGGAAGAACAAAAGGAAAAATTAGGGATCCCCTATCCAAGCTCTTGGACCATATAATTCAGGCAGTATGTAAGATGTGATGTGACCTGCACACAAATCCTAAAAAAAAAAAAAAAAAAAAAAAAATCTGCCTAAATTCAACATTTTTTTTTTTTTTTTGAGATAAAGCTGAATTCAACATTTGATTAAGAAGGATATGACATTTAGCAATCACATTAGTATGGTCCAAAGGTGGCAAGTTAACAAAGCCCCTCTTAAAATGTCTGTGCATGGTGTTTGACAAACAATAAAAATGAAAAAGTATTTGTCTAGTTGTGAGATCATATCATAATGTTCTGTGTGATCATTTCATTTTGACGGTTTACTTTCACTCAAGTACACCTGAGTTAACAGCTTATCCAAAATTGTCTGCAACTCTCTCTTTCTCTAGATTTTTTTTTTTTTCCTTTTTAACTAGTTCAACATAATCTTGTTGATCTATAAAGACATGAACTTACAGCTCAAGCACAAAGATTTTACAACAGCAAAAAGATTAATGGTGCAACATGCTAACAGATAATAGATTTTACACAATAATAAGAATTAAAAAGAAAAAAAAATAAAAAGAGCTGATAGTTAAGAGCCATGCCTAGATGGCAAGTCGTTTACCTAGAAAAACCTGTCCTGAATTGATCATTCCATGAAGCCATTGCAGAGAGTCATTAAAGGTGGAAGGGGGTCAAGAAAGAGACTCTGCTATCTTTAAAGGATTTCAAATCTTCAGTTTCCCCTCAAATTCTTAAAGCTTGTGAATCAGTGATAGGAAAATTAAAAATAAGGACTCTTCAAGAGAAGAAATCATACTCATAATCTCCTAGCCATTAGTTCACAGGTGAATATATCATCCATGGATGTGGCAGAGTTCCCTGCGCCCACAACAGGGACAAGGTTGAAGATGGGCTCGTTGTCAATTTTAAGTGTCTGATCCATTGCAGCAAGTTCAGTGAATGCATTGGCGAACACGAAGGACAATTTCTCCAGGGGTACATGAAGGCTTGTTGGAAAATATAGCCTCAAGTACTGAAAAAATAAACTTTACATGAGAACAATACAAATGAAAATAAAGATACTAGCAGCAAAAAAAAAAACAGTGAAAACTGGAAAATATGAATACATATATATAATATGAAATGTGTCTAAGGAAAATACAAAATGCAAATATGAAGCTGACTCAAAAAATATAGATCAAAATTGTGTGGTACAAAAGGTCCGCCAAATGACACATTTATTCAAAAGATCTTTTGTTTAGTCTATTGTTGCAAATAAAAAAGAGTCAACTTAGTTTCCACTTTCTCACTATCGCATCTGATATTTTAAACCAAAGTTTTAAAGAACTCCCTAAGCCTAAATGATGTAAAGATTTGACACAAACATCCATAGTAACATGACCTTACACATCAAAATATATATACCAAGACAGTCAGAATAATCAGATTTAACAAGTGTGTATAAAGCAAACCTACCATAATGTCTTCCCAAGAGAAACCATTTTCTGTAATAACTCTGTTAAGAAGATATATACAAAATCTTGATATCTCTCTTAACTGCTCCTCTGTGAAATAATTGTCATAGTCCGTTCTATTTTCAGCACCTGAAGTTGCAGAACCGAGTTTCATTGCAACTTCACTTGTAACACACAAAATAATTGTGCATAGTTCTCCAGGAACAACACATTTTTTAATGCATTGGTCATGCCAGCTTTCATGCTGAAATCCCCAACAACTAGGACCCTGTATGCAAGATGGGTCTTTCAAAGTACCATTTGTTTCTTCAATATCCTCCGGAATAAAAAGAATGGGCTTAACTTCCACAAGCGCTCTGTAAAACATAAGCCAAGGGCATGTGATTATGAATTTGACCAAATTTCTGAAGACAAATTTAGTGAAAATGTAGAAAAAATAGTTGACAAATAAATAAATAAATATATAAGATACATAACTAC
This sequence comes from Cannabis sativa, assembly GCF_029168945.1. Taxonomy (NCBI): domain Eukaryota; kingdom Viridiplantae; phylum Streptophyta; class Magnoliopsida; order Rosales; family Cannabaceae; genus Cannabis; species Cannabis sativa. The sequence continues at coordinate 22,487,195 of NC_083602.1, read as the reverse complement.
ACACCTTTTTGGCAGATCAGGGGCTAGGATATATAGAAAAATGGGATCGACAGCTTCAGATATGCTCTCTTTGTTGAAATGGGAAGGCCTTATTTGCTTAAGGAATACATCTAGCTTATCTTGAATCTGATGTCTCTCAGATGAGGGAATACGTGCTGAACAGTAAACGACAAATATAATAGCTGAAGTAGATATCGAACTATTAAAGCATTTTGCCACAGCTTCACTGTTTTCTAATGCCTTTTCCAACTCAGCTGTGATGCCTCCCTCACATAGGATCATTGTGGGAGGATCAAGCCCCAACTGCCCAGCCATATGAAGTATATTCTTGTGCAATGTTGCCTATCAACACACAAAAACATGAAATCAGAGCAGGCAAAGAAAATCTCTAGAATTAAATAATTGACCAAACAAGAATAAGCACATTGCTAATCCCAATTATCAATTCAGTAACAAGTATCAAGCAGCTTTGCACCTGGCTATACGGTCCAATACAACTAGGAGCCCAAGAGGAAATACTTTGTACATGTAGAACTCTTTTAGTATGGTCATTTGCCACTAAAACTTCCATGTATGCATTACCCAGCCCCACTTCCAATAAAGGCAGTTCAATTGTACTGCGCGATGGAACACCAAAACGACATTTCTCCTGTTTGATAAATCTCACATATGTTTCATTTGCCGTTGTGAATTCCTTCATATCAGCAATATAGAGATGAATATAGAGGACATTCTCCCATCCAAAACCATATTCTGCAAGTTTCAATTCCATTCGTCTTAGCACAGCTGTCAAATCTTCTTGTACACCTACCAAAATATACAGAAAACAAATAATGATTAGGTTGCAGACTAGAAACACTGACCATAAGGAATGAACCTGGGAAACAAAGAAGCTTGCAAATCTGAGTACTGGAAGCCAATTATCCTTTGATTACCTGTTGAAGAATTGGTTGAATGTTCCAACCAGCAACAAATGGAAAACGTATCACCTTTCTGTGTTCTTGAAATGTGAAGCTTATTTTCTGCAATAGTGATTGAATCTAGCACTTCAGCGGCAGACTGGACTGCAGCATCACATACTTGTGCACTGTCTCCTTCCACTTCAAAGACAGAACCCTTGTTCTCCAGACAGATCTCTTGAGTTTCGCCACTGCCAGGCAAAGAACACTGCCATTTCTTATGTTCCAAATGAAAAGCCAATGTATGAAGGACCGCAGCTGGAGCAATAGAATCTGAAGAGTGCAGAATAACTTGAAACTCATCAAGCATAATTCGAGCATTCTGTAACCACAAAAATGTATATTTATTAGAGCCGAAAAATGAATTACAATTAACATAAACTTTGAAACGGTAACATCATGGCAAGTGTAGACGTATTATGAGGTCAAAATCAAAATATAAACAATCTGAAAATATTTCCTCTAGTTGCAGAGGTCATTACCTAAAACAGATCAAATTACACAAACAAAAAAATTCTGAATAAATTATAGTGACTGCATACTCACGGCCATCATGAAGAAGAGAAGCCTCTTAACTAAGCAGGGAACAATAAAATATCCATGGGAGGAAGAAACTTACAACAAAGAGAGGGCAATCAAGTGTTAATGTTTCATATTCCCCTCCTTCACCACAAACATTAATTCCATACAACCTGCCAAGGATGATAGTTAGCCAAAAAAAAATTACAATGCTAAGCTCAAAAAGGGGGAAAATAGCATACCCTTTCAACTTATGCAGATAGGGACTCAGGGAAGCTAAATCTTTGCCCAAGTGCTTTGTCGGGTCCAACCCCATTGCAGCGACCTATAAAAGGAGAAAAAAATACTGTTTAATAGACGGCTGAACTCTTTCCAAAATATAGCAAGAAAAGTCATAACTAAATAACAAGTGAAATTAAAAATTATACCTTCACAGTAATAGCCAATATCTCACTTGCAATCTGATTGTAATAGAAAAGAAAATCATTTCATGAGATGTAAGAACTTTCAATGTTAAATGAACAAATTCACATACAAAAGTACAAATTACCATCTCTTGAAGGAGCAATGACTGATCCTGCTTCCACAAATACGCCAGGGAAACAAGCCCTAACCTTGAACACACACTTTCCACCCGCAGCCTCTGATAATCTGATGCAATGGCACCAGAAGATACTGCACCAACAGAGGGTATCTGTTTCTTCACTTCATTTAGCAAAATGAACATATCTTCAACTTCATCACCTGGAGTTGTTGTATAGGTAAGCTTCTCATGCCTGAAAAGTCCACAAAATTCATTGGAAACTGAAAAGTAAGCTTTATATGCACCATACTATAACAGGACACAGCATGCTTTGAGAAGACCAAAACGCCTAGTAAAACTGCAAGCTCTTGTTCTGTAGGGAAGATCCTTTATTCGAGAACAAAGATCACATTAAAATAACTTTATATAAAACGCTGCAGCCTTCAAAAAGATTTAAATCCTTCTACATCTGAAATCTGACCACGAAGCTAGTTATACTATTTTGTGACTGTTTCCCATATAACTATTTCAAAAACATTTTCATAGTAAGACGATGTGAAGAAAACGATGGAACCTTCCGAAATATAAGATACAGGTTTTACCAAAAGTTTCTGCATAAAGGCTTGCCTTGTGGATCCTTGTATTCTCCTTCTGAATAGGGGAAGTCCCATGCATTCAGCATAGCTAACGATTATTTGGTGCCCAACCTGATAAAAGCAATCAATAGTCCAATCCATAAACAGCTAATTAATTATACATTTGAGGGTAATTGAAGCTCAGAGTCACAAACACACACACACACTCACCCAACCAAACCTATCCAATACTACTAGCCTCAATAGTCTGGCATATTTCTTCATTAAATAAAGTTCTGGGGCATTCATTAATTTTCTTCTTTAAAAATAAATAAAAGCTTACAGTTTGATACATGTAACTATCGAGCTCGTCAACTGAATCATCAACTGGCATCAAGTTCGCCAATGCCACAACCTAACCGATGAAAACATGAATAGGTGGAGAAGAAGATATATTAGAAATCAAATTCCAGTGGGCAGTCGAGTTTAAGAAGATGGTGATGGTAATGATTGTAAAAATGAATTTGAAAGAAAAAGAAAGAGTATAGTAGCTGAAATATAAACAGGGGATTTGAAAGTGGAAGGACCTGGTGACCATATTGGATGCATTTCATCATGGCGTAGCAGCTATCCTTGCCACCGCTTACTAAAGCAACCACCTTCATCACTTCTGAGTTCTGATTTCTGGCTCTTCTGACAAGTGATGCTGTTGCTACTGCTGCTGTCTTCCTCACACTCGCTCAAATCCGAAGCCAGGTGGTGAACCTCCAAAGTCCAAACCCTGATCCAACTTTATGGATTTACCTTCTTCTTTGATAGGTTGCGTTTGTTTACATACACGAGTCAGGGAGAGACCTGACCAAACTCTGTTGTTTAACCATAAAATTAACTTCGTTTTTATTATAACACTAAATTGATGGCAAAAGTATATCTTATATATATTTACCCTATTATTTATTTTATTTGTTCATATTAAAAAAATTAAGTCAATTACTTATATGCTCTTCCCTCTTTCGCAACTCTCAAATTTTAATATATGAAAATATTACTTTATTTATTCTTCTTTTGAGGAAATTTAAATTATATAAGATTGAAACATTAACAAATCAGCACTCTTCTTCTCCAAACCAAGGTTTACAATAATGCTTACTTCTTTACTTTTCTGAAAGGATAATAGTACTTGTTTTTATTTATTTAGTTTGTTATAGAAACAAGGTGCATAAAAAAATACTACATCAATTTAAGTTATTCAGTTGTCTGGATGTGCTTTTTCTGTTTAGCTGAAAGCGAGTCTTATCTCAACTCAATTTGAATCTGTCCATTTAAGTTCCATCTCAGAATTACTTTCCTTCACATATGATATGCTAGATTCTATGATTATTCTAAATGATATCATTAAATGAAATATATACTTTATGCAACCGTTGCATCTTTAAGCATAAACTTGGTATATAGTATAGACTATCAAAATGAATACCCACCAAGCAAACACATAACAAAATGAACTATTTCATCATAGGAGCCGCAAAACTTGACAATAGTTGTAGAGTAGTAGACTACAATACCAAGCTTCTTTTTTCAATTATCATCTCTTAAGCCATTAGTAGTTAATCACCGCTGTTTCACTCGACCCCACCCAATCAATATAGGGAGCCAACGAAAAATTGTGGGAATGATGGGGCCGAGAACTGAAAATTGACCAATCGGGAACCGAAAATAAAAAAAAAAAAATCAACACTGAAAACCAATTTATAATGACAAAAGACCGATCCAAAATTCCTAGATGAGAAATAAAATCTGAAACCACCCAGCATGTATCTAAAGAGCCAACCACTAACTTGAAAGAAATAATTTTTTTTTTCTGGGGAAAAATAGAAGGGGGTGAGGAAAAGAGAGACTAACATAGCTGATAACTTACAACTGAAGGTTAAATTTTGGGAGAAAGTAAAAGAAAAAGGTGAGAGGGGGAAGGAATTGAATGTTCTTAAATACTTTAAATCTGGCTGTGTTTGATCGATCAACTATCAGCAGACAGCTACTCCTCGTGCAACTTCTAATTTGTATGAGAGGCAGGCAAATGGGCTGTTGATTGTAATCAATCAATGCTGTGTCAATAACTGCACTCGAATATCTGGAAATTATTAATATTATTGCTGTGGCACGCAATGCCTTTCCCACACTGCGCAACCCAGATTTCCCCTTTTGATAGATTCAGGTCTCTCTCTACACTGTGTGCCCATTCAGTAACTGATCCCTATGGACTTGGATGGATGGCCAGTTTAAAGATTGAATTAAGAAAAAATTTCTTGTCAGGGCCTGCAACAAAACAAAAACAAATAAAGGGAGTTCCCATGGATATATATATATAATCATTTGCTATAGTCATAAAGAGAATGAACACAAGGAAATAACTTGTTTCTCGTGAAGATTAACATGTGAATGTGATCCATCTATGGCGCATTTGAGTTCATAGGTAATGCATTTAGCAACAGCATACCAGCATGCCAGAATGAAAAACTAAAAACATATTTGCATATAGAGGTTGTGAATACATGCACCAAAACTTGATTTTCTTTAGTGCAGATGAGAGAAAATGAAAATCTAGCTGTTCTGAGATTATTTATATTTATCTGATGTTTATCATGTGCACAGTGCTCTTATCAAATTATTGACGCCCAAGAGCTAAAAAATAGAATAAAAAGCCACAGTCGAAACCATTTAACCATCCTAAATTTATCACATGTATGGGAAATGTGATGAATGATATCATTTTGAAGGACTCTCAAGTATCTGTATGTGCCTGAGTAAAGGGGTCATTCTTTACTTGCATAATTAATAAGAGCAACCAAACTTTGGCCAGACAATTTACATAGTGACTCAGAAAACAACTTAATTAGCTTAGCTTACTTAATGAACTCAGAAGGGAGCCTCGAGTGATTCGTCCCAAACTTCTGCACTTCCATTGGAAGCATCTTCAACATCTTCTTCCATTGAAAGCCTAATATATTCTCTATGTGCAAAGCGATCCCACTCTGTCAAGGTTGGATTTTCACGTTCCTGTTCATATCACAGCACCATCAAACCCAAAACTAACAATGGAAATGATATCACTTCTACAAAAAATTTGTTCCAATTAGTTGATGTGTATCATGTACCTGGCGGATGAGGAACGGATCACGAGTTTCAAATGCCATAAACTTATTAAGGTTGAAGAGGATATTGAAAACACTTCCGGAAAGTTTACAACCTTTTAAGTCACGGAGGGTAATATAGCTCTCATTCTGCAAGAGAAAGGAACTCAATGTCAACCTCAAATGAAACTCTCTCAACACAATTGATTTAGAAAAGAAAAAAAAATGTGTTGGGTGAAATAGCTAGACATGACCAACTGAAATTCTCATAAAACATTCTACTAGACAAATTACGGCTATAACTTTCTTTAGCATTCTCAACATACACGACTATATACCGTACCAAGCCAATACTCATTGGTTTATTTGCATACTGTCTACAGATGTGGTGGATAACAGATTAATTCAAACATTAATAGAATACTAAGTTGCAGACTCTCCTTAGCCTGAATTTAAAAATTCACATAATTCGCTTGACGAAATAAAAATTCAATGAAACTTAGTTAGCTAGAAATATGTACTAGCAACATTGATTCACCACTTAAGAAATGGATAGAAATTATAAATAAGTGGATAGGGGAAAATGGTGAATGCAGGAAAGGGAGTTTAATCCACTGAAACCATCAAATTAAGACATTTTTTTTATTATAAAAAAAAAGTGACTAATATAGAAAACGTAAAACCTCGGGTCCTATCATGTCAATTATCTGGCATAGTATATCCTCAAAAAGGACAGGTTCTTGTGCCATACATTCCATCCGATGCAATTGCTCCTCGTAAAAGAATTGCAGTTCATTTCTTGTTAAAATTCCATTTCCATCCAAATCTATGCACTTGAACCTACAAGAAAATTAATGTCAGAACTACGCAAGCTGAAGGGCATAGCAAGTACCATAAATAGAGAAAGCAAAGCATTCATTAGTACTGCTAAGCTAAGCTGATCAACAGTCCTTTACCAAACTAAAATCAGAACATATGTTGCTTGCAGATTTATAAAATCAGATCATATGTTGCTTGTATATGTCCCTCCTCTAAGTTAATTTAATATAAAAGTAAAGAGACATGTCACATCCATAATGATGATGAGTGAAAAATAGGAATAGCATATTACTCTGAACTTAGGCAACTGTTCTAGCATAATTTTTTTTCTTGTAAGCTGGAAAGGCTACCTCAGAAAAGTAGCATATTTATAAGAAGACCAAGAAACGAAAAGATGAAAGAATATTAAAATTAGAGTGATCCAGCCAAAAGCAACATAACAAAAAAAAAACAGACAAAATTTGGGTGCAGACATACCAATACTCAAGGCTAGGCTCAGATGATTTATCCTCCTCTGACAGAATGAAGTAAACAAAATCTTCATAGCCCATTTTTCCTTCAACTTTACTGGTAAACTTTCTGGGGATCTGCCAGCCAAAAGAAAGGTGATAAATAATTCTAAAACTTAATAATAAATCTGACCAGCACTAGAGGGAAGACAGAAAATATATCTTTCTTATTGAATACCAAAAAAAAAAATCCTTTGTATGTAATGGTAATTATAAAAACAAAACATTGCAGCAACACAAACCTGGGTAAATATTCTATCAACAATACGGTAGGTAAGTGCATGGTTACCATATCTGATAAGATTTTCTTTATCGATCAAAAAATCATGGTCCGTATCCAGCTCCCAGAACTTGCAATATATGACATAAAAATGCTCATAAGAGAAGTATCTGTCAAAGAATAACACGGGACAAAAAGATGTTAGTATTTTTAGAAACCTGATATCATGTTACAAGGAAGCATACTCATGCAATGAAATCTTATCATAATCATGTGAGAAGTGAAAACTAGTGATATGGTTTCTATTCTATACCAGTAATATAATAACCACGCACAGCTACGACAAGTCCTTATCCAGAATATTTACCTCAACACTTTGTTGATGTCCTCTTCTTCATCTGCATGTTGCATGGCATCAATCAGGTTCCCACGTTTCAGCTCCCTGAGGGTAAGATGACCGGTCCCGCATCTATTTATGTAGTAAAATATTCTGTATATAACAGTTTCAGCTGGCCATTGCAATAATATTTCAAAAGTTAAAAACATAAACTAAAAAGTAAGAGAAATAATTAAATAGCTTTTATAGCCATATCATTGCCACAATAATTCAAAATTTAAACAAATAATATCCCATGTAAATATTTTAATACAAGTTATAAACAACAGACTAGATAATATCACTACAGTCTATACTTCTGAGAACGAGTGTAAGTTCTCATCTTAGAAAATAGCCTAGATACACATAGAGAGCACAAGTCCTAAGAAATTCCATATCTAGCCAGCTCAAAGCTCCACTTTCTCCTCTAGTAAAACAATAATCAACTGTCATAGAGACAACTTGCATACACAAAGCAAACAGTCCAATAAGAACTCAGAAGTGGTATATGGTCATATATCCATGTAAATATCAAAATATAAAGCCAAAAGAAGCTTAAAAAGCTATAGTCGTATATATAAAATTGAAGATAAGTTCCTCACTAGTGTATATCCCACATTTCATTTGAAATTCATACTAGTATTCGATGCACATTTTCAACAACTGGAATTAAGCCATCAAAGTAATAAATAATGAATCATGGGAAATGGTAAACATTTAATCATGGAGAACAAACCATATCTTTCCTGAAACTCAGGTGTGCTTTGTAGAAACTCTAACCCTGGATGAGTTGCCAAAAGTTCACGTAGCACAGGCTTAAAGTCATCCTGTCATCAAAGAAGCATTGAAAAAATATATACCGTATCAATTAATCAAACAAGAGAAATACTACAATTGTGAACACAGTTCCAATCCTTAGCAACAAGTAATTAATAACTTTTGGATCTTCAAAGATAATTAGCTGGCTATGATGACATTATTCACATGGAATGAATTTAAGAAGACAAAATAAAATAAAAGATAACCTGAGTAAGGTACTTAAGATCCGGTTGCTTTAGAATCACATATATTTGAGTAGCCATATCCATAGTCAACATATTTCCATTGATCCAATAATCAACAAAAGCATCTCTACAAACAAAATAGTTAATATATAAGAACTGATACATGTGAACTGTACAAACTTATCTACAAACAAAATAGTTAATATATAAGAACTGATACATGTGAACTGTACAAACTTATTAATTTCACGTATTCATTTTAACAAACACCAAAATAACCATTTTGCAAAAGAGCTCATTCAAATTTCAGTTAAGTGGATGTCCCCACTTGACTAAAAAGATTTTAAAAAAAAAAAATTACCAAGGACACCGTTCACTCAAAAAAGAAAGATCAATCCACCCTAATTCCAAATTTATCAACTATACACATAAGCTAAACGTTAATCCCAAATCACAGAGTGAAAGTTACTTTTAGTGTTTCTCGACTTTTGAAGAAAGCCACTATCACTCAAACACAAGCCTACATACCACAATACTTTCAAATTCTGTATGCAGATTTCTAGGGAAAAAAAAAATTGACAAGCAAGACTTTCTCTAATTTACTAAAGCTACATTTGATCCACATAACAAAATCTTCCATAATATGCAAGAACTGTAATACAAAAGAGATCATTCAGCCAATATATGACCTAAAAAAGTTGATCTCAAAAACTCAAAGTTTGCAAATTATTTAGGCACAACACCATAACGCAAATTTCTAAAGAGTGATGAGGTCCACCAATTCTCTCCCCTGGTAAGTATACTGTAAATAAAAGTGATGCTCCCCAACAAATATTTTTGAAAAGAATAAGAAGGATGATTTCCTGTTCATTTAAAGAATGAGATACATAAAATTTACTGTTTGAATGGATGTGGGAAGCAAGAAGACTTGAGGCCATCTAACATATTAAAAAAAAAATGAATGTTGGTGTTTCTTCTTGGTAGAAAAGCAAAAAGATAGACCAATGAAATAGAAAGCAACAGTGTAACATCCACCACAAAGACTCTTATGCAAGTACAATGCAAAAAGGACTCTCACAACGTTCCGAAACCAAAAAATGTTCAAATACCTTGTTACATAACCAGCATTGCTAGCATCAATCTTTTTGAAAAGAGCCGTAGAGAAAAATGATGGCAGCTTGCAAATTTCCTTCGTAACAGATTTAAATTCTGAAATGAAAACAGAAATTAAAAAATCCGCTATTGGAGTCAGACCATTACTTATCCTTATATCAAAAGTTTATCTCACCACTAATCTGTAATCCATCCAAGTGACCATAGAAGAACTGATTAATCCTAAACAAGCATTGTTCTTTTAACTCGTTTGCAGGTGGACGACCATTTTGAAAGTAAAACTGCAAGCCACAAAAGCACAAATATTAGAACCAATCAAACACAGTTCAGTAATCAAGTCAAAAGATAGTGAGTTGAGTCCCTCTCCCCCAATTCTCAATAAATAAATAAATAAAAAATGAAACACGTAGCAAAAGGCCCCCTTATTACAGAAAATTATAAGAATTCTTCTCGAACCTGAGGTATCAATTCTTTAACTGGCTCGCTAATTAGTTTCAATGGAGAACCCAGATTAGAAGGGCCAGTCCTCTGTTTCATTATGCGAGGAGAGCCAGATGTACTTCTAGGTGATAGAGGAGGAGCACTTCCTGCAGGAAACATGGAAGGCAAAGAATTGCTAGAAGTGGCATGTGGACTAGAAGAGTTTCCAGGCACATTCAACGGACCACCTGATTTAGCTTCATTGAGCAATGTCGTCACCTACACTCGAAAATGTTGAAAACAGACAATTAGCACACTCTCCACTTTATTGGCTTTGCAAAATAAATCTCGTTAAAATACAGATATTGGACAAGAATAATCCGCCTTCCAAAATATTTATTTTAAAAAGAATAATTCTTTCCAAGATTGCTAATAATTTCGTTTTCTTTCATAAAGAATTGAGTAGAATTAATATATTGATAAATACTTAAGAGAGATAAAGACGAGAATTCTAAAGAATTAATACAAACACGATTCAGAGTAATCAGCCACAAGTATATTTTTTCTCCTCCGCCTTGTTTATACATATACCCATTCAACAACAATCACCACTTTCAATAATCAACAGAATCGAGTCTGAATCAATTTATAGCATATCAACATCAGGCTAAAGAAAATAAATCAACCAAAAAGCCTTCTTTGATTTCAATACACTAATCTTCGCACAGAATTGACAAAACATATAAAAAAAAATTAATCAAACGAGGAAAGAAAAAACATAACAAAAAACAGATAACCTATAAATTAATTCGAATTGCGAGATTCAAAACAACACAATACTAATATGAAATAGAAAATACCAGACGATTAGTGTCGGGAAGCGCAAGCCAATGCTCAAAAATAGTATCGACAAAACCTGGATTCGCTTTCATGGCCAAAGGAGAGACCTCAGAGAGCTGTAACAGGTCGGCGTCGAACGACGCCGCATCCCCGACGATTTCCATACTCATGGATGACGAAACACATATACTAGATCAACGAACCCTAGATTTGCAAATCCGAAAACAAGAGCGTTCACTCCAATGGCCAAACCTCTTGAGGTGTGGAATGGGGGAGAGAAAACCCTAGATCTTCGAAAAGTAAATTTTGATTCCTTGAAGAAGAAGGTGGATGTAATTGGAGATATAAACGGGAAAGGAATGAATGAAAAGTCAGAGAAAATGAGAATGGAAATTTTGTTTCAGAGATCGATGAAATTTTCAGTGGGGAATAGCTACAAAATGAAATGAAATAAAATGAAAATAAAAAAGGAAAGAAAGAGAGCAGAAAAAGATCTGTGAAATAACACATGAAATTCTGATAAATTCGGTCTGAAGTGGGACACGTGTCATGTTTACGAATTATTTATAATTAGAAAAAAATAATGTTATGATCTAAGCATAATTTATATGGATAATTAAATATAATACTACTTTTAAAATATATATGTTCAAATATTTTATTTTATATTTTTCTCAAAAAAAAATTTATTTATATTTTTAAAAAAATTAAATATAAATAATAGAAAAATAACGTTTGAACAAAATCAAAATAACCAAAAAAAAAATACAAATAATAATAAATTAATAAAAATACAATATAAAAATATATAAAATAAATGTATTTTCTATAAATAAAATCATAAAAATATTTAAAATTTCATATAATCATATTTTCTTTTCTTTTTTTTTTGTATATTTATAAAATAGGGATATTGGCGGCTAAACCACTTTAATTTTACGGTTTGTAACAATTAACCACAAAAACTGAAATTTTGACGGCGTAACTACCTAAATCCTGGTTCTGTTTTGATCTGTACCCCTTCGTCCAAAAATCACAGTTAAGTTCCACGGTGGACTGTCCACGTGTACACACTTGTACACGTGGTAAATTTTTAGTGGTCCACGTAATTTTAGTTTTAAAATAATTATAAATATTTAAAAAAAATAAAAAAATCAAATTAAAAAAATAATTTTTTTTTTTACTTTTTTTTCCTTTTTACTCAGGGAAATGATATGAAACGATTATTATCATTGTGACTCAATTATGATTGAGTAAAAGAAACAGTCATTACCGTTATGAGTAATTACTCCTGAAACTGCAGATAGATTTCTTACTTATCGTTTGCTGTATCGAGCAACGATAGTGACATATGTAGCTCGTGGTTAACGAGTGGTAAAGGTACTTTATGAAGTACCGGGATTGTGTGGTTATGATGATGTGAAATAGATCAAACATGTTATAATGTGATGAGTTGTAATTGAATAAGCTTTGTTATAATGTGACTGAATGAATGTTATATTGCTTATGAAATTAGTCACTTTCCTTGCAGAGCCTCAGTGACTCATGGAAAGTAAGAGTAATTGTTCATAGGAACGTAAAAATTGGAGTGCTTTGCGAAGCACTGAGAATATATGGTTATGTGTTGATTAAATATTCATTTAGGGTAATGATGAAGATGTTGACTAAGATGTTGTGGTTTTCCTATATTGTGTAATATGCATGTGATTATATAAATGTTAAAACTATATAGATATGCATGATGGATATGCGTGAGTCACAAATATATATACGTTATATTGAGATGTGAATATCTGCGTTTACAATGCTTTTGATTTAATATCTTTTCTTGCTGAGTCATTGTGACTCACGGGTGCTTCGTGGTGCAGGTAAGAAAGTTAAAGCTATGTTTGGGAATCAGAGGTCTCCCAGCAATGTACATATCAGTCGTGGTGTCTTGGCTTTCGGGAAGCAGGATCGACCCTTTTTTCTATGTTTGAAAATATAACCTTACTTGTGTATTAGTGGTTTTGTAATTTGTTATAACAAAATTTATAAATAGGGGATCCCCCACATTATAGTGGTACTTTTGGAAGTTTGTATTCTAATTTGAAACTATTAAGTGTTTTAATTTAAACCACACTTTTCCTAAACTAATAGATTAGGAAGAAATAAGTTTGTAAAAGCACATACATGGCGTCCCTGAGGGTCAGGGCGTTACACAATAAGTCTAGTAGTGTGGTAAGGAATTATGTTCAACATGTGATCAATTTAAAATAACATAATATCCTTATTAGTCCTCAATTTCACTGATACCGTGATGCTTAATGAATAAGCCAGTGAAACTAACCATACACTACTTAACAAATAAGTCAGTGTCACTAAACATGCTTAAAAAATTAAGCCAACAAAATATCATTGTCATTAAGTAATTAAACTTAAAAGACAATAATCACAGCAAGATATGAACTACATGCTTTCAATTTAATTATTCTCGAGAATATAACAAAGCCTAACTGAAAGCATAAACATCCAATAATAAAAAAAAAAGTATTGCCCCACAAAGTAGTTCATAACATCAACAAGTAAATTACATATAAATGTAATCTCAAAAGATAGAACATGAAACTCCCACTAACCCAAAGGAGCAAAAGATTATAAAATGCCCATATCAACCACATGTTTATTAAACTACACGACACTTAATCATTAAGTTAGAGGATCTGTTAACATCGACTTGGTCGTACAATATTCTTGACCAAGTCTCTAACAGTGAGATACTTTATTTCCATATATTTTGAAGCACTACTGATCTCATTATTCTTTGAAAAGAATACAACAATATTATTATCATAATAGATTAGCATAAAATAGGAAATAGAAGCAACTAGTCGTATCTCTAAAATCAAAATTCTTTAACCATAAAGCTTAGAAAGATGCCCCATAACATACGACAAACTCAACATATATAGTAGATGATGTGATTAAAGTCTATTTAACACTTTTTCTAAGAAATAGCAACACCAACAAAAGTAAAAATATAGCTAGAAGTTGACTTTAAATCATCTACACAACCACCAAATCTGAATGCGAATAACTAACAGCTTGAAAATTGTCAAAATATTTATACACAAGCATAAAACTCTTCGTTCTATGCAAATATCTCAAAACTTTCTTGGTTGCAACCCAATGATCATGGTCAGGATCAAATAAATATCTCCCAAGAACATCGACCATGAAAGCAATGCCAGGTCTAGTGCAAACCTAAGCATATATCAAACTCTCTACTACATTTGCATATGGGATATTCTTCATTGCTTCTCTTTTTAAGTCGTCCTTGGGACAATGTTGCTTAGTAAATTTGTCTCTTTTAGAATAGGAACAGAACAAGGCTTACAAAAATTTTATGTTTAACCTGTTGAGCACACGATTAATGTAAGCTTTCTTGAGATAATCCAAGAAATTTTCGATTCTTATCATGATGAATCTCAATCTCCAAAACAAAAGATGCCTCTCCAAGATCCTTCATATCGAAAAAATGGTAGACATAAAAATTTTGGTCTGATTTGGTAATGACAAATCACTGCTGGCAAGTAAAATGTCGTCCACATAAAGAACAAGAAAAATATGACGACTCTCATTAATCTTCATATAAATACACTAGTCAAACTTGTTCTCGATGAAACCCAATAGTGTCACAACCTTATCAAACTTCAAGTACCACTGGTGAGATGCCTATTTGAGACTACAAATGGATCATTTCAATTTGCAAACCAAATTGTCATTTCCATTTTTCTCGAAGCCTTCAGGTTGAGACAAATAGACTTGCTCACTCAATTCTCCATTCAGAACAACAGTTTTAACAACCATTTGATGCAACTCTGAATCAAAGTGCGCAACTAAATCCATAATAATTCTAAATGAATCTTAAGTGAAAATAAGTTTGAAAGTTTAAGTGTAATCAATACACTCTTTGAGTAAAGCCTTTTGTCACTAACGTGATTTATACCTTTCAATATGTCCCTTATTATTCTTTTTAGTTCTTAAAATCCACTTGCAACCTATTGGTTTGAAACCATCAAGTAATAGAACTAACTTCCACACATTATTTTTGTCCATGAACTTAATCATATCATCCATAGCTTTTATCCATTTTGAAGATTATGGACTATTAAGTGCTTCACTATAAGTGACAGGATTCACAAATTGATCAATATCATATTCTCCTTCTCCAAGGTAAACAAAATTATCATGACACTTTGTTGACTTCTTTTGTCTTTGAGATCTCCATAGAAGAGGTACTTCTGGAATAACCTCTATTTGTTGATCATCATTTTGAATGACATATTCCACAATTGGATTTCTTCGATAACAAGACCCTCATTAACAACAAAACCTTCTTCAATAATAGGACCCTCGTCATCTTAGATATTAGGAGCAATATATTCATCAGCAATGGGAGCGTTATCAACTAAAGTAAGAGTAAGACTGCTATTATTATCATCTCTTGAAAAAAAAAACATAGGAATAAAAATTCCTGTAGATGACTCCCCCATTTCAAGAGATGTTGAAGGAATATTTTTAGCAACATCAAATTCTAGAAATTTAGCAGTCTGAGATTCAATAATTTACATACCACGAGTAGGACAGTATAAGTGATAGCCTTTTGAGTGCATTTGATAACCAATGAAATAACAGCGAACTATTATCAAATCTAACTTTTTCAAATTAGAATCATAAATCCTTATTTTAGTTGGACAACCCTATACACGAAGATGATTCCGACTAGGCTTTCTCTCACTCCACAACTCAAAAGGGGTTTTGGGAACAGATTTACTTAGAACGCGATTTAAAATATAAGTTACAGTCATAAGTGCTTCACCCCATAAAAACTTTGGAAGATTTGATCTACTCATCAAGCATCTAACATATCCATGAGAGTGCGATTTCTCCTTTCAGCAAGGCCATTCTGCTCAAGTGAACCTGACATAGTGTATTGAGAAACTACACTATTTTCTGGAAAATATTCAGCAAAAGGCCTCATGTGTAGTCCAGATTTTGAATAACGACCATAATATTCTCCTCCACGATCTAAAAGAACAACTTTGATGACTCTTTCTAATTGTTTCTCAAGAACATTTCGAAAGATTTTGACTTTATCAAGAGCGTTAGATTTTTCTTGAATCAAGTGAAGCCATATTGAGAAAAATCATTTATGAAAGTTATGACATACGTGTATCCTTAACGTAGTGGAATAAGGTCCACTAATGTCAGTGTGGATAATCTCTAATAAAGATTGACTACGGTTGGCAGTCTTCTTTCTTGTTGTAGTCAATTTATCACGCGTACAATCAACACAAGTATCCCAACTAGAAATATTAAGAGGATGAAGAAAATTTTAGCTAGAAGTAATCGATCAACTATTTCTTTAGAAATATGACCCAAATTATTGTGCCATAATAATAAGAATATTTCCTTAAAATAAGAGGAGAAGTTAAGGGAGCCAATGACAATTTAAAAGACCATCAGAATAAAAAAAAATCACTAATCTAGAGTCAAACATAATGTCAACATTATGATTGGCAAAAGGAAAAGAATATCATTATTTAACCAAAAGCGGAAGCGAAATTGAATTCCTCTTAAAAGTAGGAACATAGAAGGTATTGTTCAAAGCAATCTGAACACTAAACTATAATTCAAGAATAAATGTACCAACATAAATAATATCGAATCCAACATCATTGTCACTTTAAGCTTTGACTCTTTCTCACTTGGCTTTCTGAGATTCCTAGCCCCTGGTTGTGGTTGCTTTTATTCATATTTTCTCAATCTTTTTTTTTTTTGTTGGCCTTGAGTTAAGAAACATAGTGAGAAAATTCACGCTTTTCCTTTTAAAGTTGATTTCCTCAGCTACACACTGAGAAATGAGGTTACTAACACTCCGTGTTTTATTATAAGTTTTTAGGTTGTCTTGGTAAAGCTAAAAGGGGTAAGAAGTACATGAAGAACTCAAAGAATGGTGTAAGAGTCGGGAAGAGGAATATTGCGATCTTTCAAGTCGGACTGAACATTAATAATTTTTAAAATAAAATCTCGCACTCCTTTGATTTATCATACTGAATGGTTGTCATTTCATTCATAAGATGTCCAGCTGCAACGTTTTCACGAGTGTAAAATAGTTTTTCTACTGTTTTGAAAAACTCATTAGCATTTGAGGTGTTTGGCAAACCATTAAATAAAAGTTCAGGAATTGAACTGTTCATAGCAATAAGACAAAGATGATTTGAATTTTTCCACTATGCATGAAGAGTTTTCTGGGTAATAGTGCTAATATCAGTAAGATCAGTAGATTTTTCTTCTCGCAGGCATAAGTCCAAATCTAGTATGCCTAAAGTAATTTTCACATCTCGTTTCCATGTCTTAAAGTTGGAAGCATTCAGAATTCAGATGAAAATATTATTGTTGTTCCCAAAAAGGAGGCCAAAAAATCTAAAAATTAAAACTTGATCAAGCTATATGAGCCAAACAATTAGAAAATACTGTAGAGTCAACTGGTCATTATAAACTTCCCTTTGGGGTGAGAATATAACACACATGATCTACCTATATGAAGTTAACAATAAAGAAAAAATACATATCAATTAAGAATTTATTACCTTTAGGCAAATAAATTTCTTAAATAATATATATTAATTCAAGCCAAAAACAATAATAAATATATATATTTAAATTATTACCTTTGGGCAAATAATTAAAACATACACATTTAATATTAACTCACTTCATGGAATGTGAACTAATATATACAATTACTACCTTTGGACATGTAATTACACATATAGCCAACCAAAATAAATATTTTCTATAACATATGAAATTTGGTGATAAAATAATCATTAAAAATTTAATAATTTTCAACCAAATTTCTAAAACAAGATATATTAATTGCGTGTAATATATTGATAATAAAAAATAAAGTATCCACCATAACACATTATTTTTACATCAAACAATCAAGTTTTATAAATTTTAGAACAACAAATAATGGAAAAATGTGAAAGAAAGAATATTGGTGGAGATTACATTGTCAAGATAAATCAAATAAGAGAGTGACTATATCAAACAAAACGAGAAGAAACTCAAAAAATTTACTATGATTTACGGATTTCGAAAAATCATCAAAAATTATTTTTAATAATTATTTTTAAAAAATTTTGAACAGCATAATTATCATTAAAACAATAATAATTATTAAACGAAGTCAAAAAAATTAATTAAAAATCACCAAAAAATCAGAAATTAAATTCTAATAATGCTGGAAAAAAGAATCGTCGAAAACAGAGTCACAAAACTACCTCACTCTCTCTCACTCTCCGGCAGCCGCGAGTGGGCTTCGTCCCAGCAGGTTGTCTTCAACCTCTAGCAGCCACCATGGCTGTAAAACGGGTTTGTGCAACCCGGATCAGATCCATACGGATCGGGATGAAATTTCTGCCAAAAAAATGCACGAAAATGACTGGAAACTTAGGGGTTTTGTTCGGGTTTGAATTTCTAAGAGATCTATGGTGTTAATTTTGGGTATAAATGCAAGAAATTAAATAAATCTTATTGTGTAATCCGAAAATTTAAGAACCCCAAGCAACATATTTATCTCATCCAATTTGAAAATTAAACATGTAGAGACATTGTAAATTAGTTGGTAATAAAATTTGCACAATCAATTTTAGTCAATAACTAATAGAATCAAAAAACCTAAAATTAATTTCATAAAAAAAAATACATAAACCCTAAAAGTTTAATCTTAAAATTCTCTTAATTTACTCAACGATTTTAGTCATATAAGATATCAATAGAAAGAGAATTTTATGATGAATAAGACTCCTAAACATTTAAGATTAAACAACGAAAAATTTAACAAAAAATAATAACGAAATTAATATGAAATTGTAAAAAATTAACATATACATATTAGTTGTTACATAAATTATAGGTTCTAAATCATATACAATTGGCAATCTGATACCACATGTTAGAAAAATTAATAATAAACCCAAGATCAATTTGTATATAACATAGAACACAATAATAATATATAATAATTAGGTTTGCGTACCTGATTGATCCATAGCAATTACCTCAATTCGATCCATAGCAATTACCTCAATTCGATAGTGGAATACTATCAACTAAGTCTTCCTTCCTAGATCTCTAAATCAGAAGCAGTTTATTATCTGATTATCAAAAGTATACAATTGTGATGAGACAATATGTATTTATTGAGTTAGGGAGGGGACTTAGCTAGATAACCCTAATTGGACTGCTCATCAAAGGCTTCAGTTAACTAGAAAAGCCCACACTTCTAGTTCACATAGACTTTACACATAGATGCTAAGCCCATTAACAAGTGATCACCAACAATATGGGCTAACACAGCAAATAACTATTCAATCAACCCAAGTTTTAATAAAATCAATAAAATATAATGTAAGCCCAAATAAAAAGTCTAACATCCTCTGTTATGTTAAATTTTATTTTGGGCCTTTCATTTTGAAAAATTATAAAAAGGACCATGTGATAATTAAAATAGTAAAAATTGCCCCCTTTATCATATTTTTAGTGATTTTTTTTAAAAAAGAGTAGCAGTATTATTTATTTTTAATAATTAATTTTTTGAAATCATCTCAAATCTAATTTAAGCTCAATTAAAAAAAATTGTTTAAAAAAATATTGGCTTTAGCAACCTGCTCATTCTTAAATGAGTTTTCTAGATTCCTAACAACATTGCTAGATCGTAAAACAGGGGGAGGGGTATTAGAATTACCTTGAGCAATCGAGGCAGCACACCTCCGATTTGTTGAAAGGAAGTAGTCGAAATCTGCTTGTATTTCCTCCTGAAGTTTGATCTGGTGCAGAGAAGACCTAGGCGAAAGTGGAGGTCGAAAAAGGTCTTCTTGTATATCATCTTCATCCTCCAAAAACACCATAGGTTCAACCTCAAGAACTTCCTCAATTTGCTTGGTCTTCCTCACATCAGCCGTGGATGTAGGTCCCTTCTTCTTCATCTTCCGTGTGTTCTTTGCCATTGAATTTTGCTTCCCCTGTATTTTTGCCCTAGTCTTAGCCATGGCCCCAATCTGAAAACCAGATCGCGAGGAGAGAGAGAATTCAGGGAAAAAGTCCAAAAAATAAAAGACCTATAATTAATTAAATAAAAATTTATATAATTTATATTTTTTTTTTGGAAGAAACTATATATCATCTTTAATATTTAGATTTTTTTTTTGGATGTCCCCTCTAGGTAAGTTCTAATTTGGACCATCCACTTTAAAAATATATATAAAAAGGATCCCTTGTGTTATTAAAATAGTAAAAATTAGTTCCTTCCATACAATTTGTCAATATTGTTTTAAACAATTTTTTTTTAATTGAGCTTAAATTAGATTTGAGATGATTTCAAAAAATTAATTATTAAAAATAAATAATACTGTTACTCTTTTTGAAAAAAAAAAAGTAATGATTTTGACTTCTTCCTTTGAGCAAATCGGAGGTGTGCTGCCTCGATTGCTCAAAGTAATTCTAATACCCCCTATTTTACGATCTGACAATGTTGTTAGGAATCTGGAAAACTCATTTAAGAATGAGCAGGTTGCTAAAGCAAAAGTTAAGATCAATTTAGAGGATATAGAAGATGAAGTGGAATTTCGGAGACCTTCTTTAGTATGCTATGTGTTAGGAGCCAATCCTCCTTTATTAGTGATATATGGTTTCATTAGAAGGGTCTGGAATGGAGAAGTAGATAGGGTGGGAATGCTCACTTATGGAGTTTTTCTGGTTCGGTTTGACTCTATACAAACTAGGGACAGGATTTTGAATGGAGGCTATGTCTTTTTTAATAAAAGACCAATGATCATGAAGGCTTGGGACCCTGATACCAATTTTAGGAAGGAGGATATCGTAACAATACCTATCTGGATCCAAGTTAAAGACCTGGAATTGAAATACTGGGGTGACAAATCTTTGTTCAAGATTGTTGGTCAATTGGGGAATCCTTTGCAGGTAGATGCAACAACTAAAGAGAGGAATAAGCTCACTTTTCCTTGGGTTCTCATTGAGGTTTCTGTTGGGTTTTGTGCCCTAAATAAAACCCATTTCAATATAATCAGATTTACTAATTAATAAAGATCAGAAATCACATTTTATGTTGCATGGTTCACATGATTTATTTCATGATTATATTTAATGTATAAATTCTATTAAGTTCAGAACATATGTATTTGTTCGTGATTACAGTGTTGTCAACACATTGGAATATAATCATGGTTATATGTTCAAAAGTTTAATTCCCTGATTTGTCAGTTCACTGGATTTAGACTGGCATGATAATCAACAATAGGTATACTTACATCTTGGATAAGTGTTATGTCCTTTCCAAGGCATTGACAAAGTTTACCAGTATCAGATGTATGGAGTATACATTGGAAGGGACCGATATTGAACTTGGATTAGATATGATAAATTTACCGTAGTATCTATTCAATTCAATATCACCTAGTTGATCCTCGATCAAGTGATCTTAATCCTGACATGGTTAGGTTCGATCTCAAGAGTGTTATTCATGGTTTTTGATTTGTTAGTTAAGCCTACTTTTTGGTCAGGGTGATACGTACATTTTGGGAACATGATAGTACAATTGAGTGGGAGCGCTAATCATAGATATGGAATCTATAGCTTCTATAGGTATTTAGAAGTGAAACGATGATTTCCTTTGAGCTTGGTAAATAGAGATAAATGATAGAGCGCTCATTTTAGTGACTATATTAGTTCACTATAATATCATTTATAGGTGGACAAGTGTTTTAAGGATAAAATACATTGAAAGGGAGTAACGGTAATTTTATCCCTATGCAATGTAGATCATCTATAGAGGATCATTAATTATTGGAATTATAACAATGGATAATTAATAGCGTATCTATATCGTGGAACATATAGAGCGTTCTATATGACTGAGAGTGCAATTCCGAGTTATATGAGTGGATGCAATGAGGAATTAATAAGTTAGTGGATTTACTTGGTAAATTCTAGGTCTGCTTATTGGAAGCTCGGTTATATAGGCTCATGGTCCCCATACTAGTTGAGACAAACTGGTTGTAAGACTTAGTTAATTGATTTTAATTAATCAATTATAATTCTAAAATTAGACTATGTCTAGTTTATGAATTTTTCACTAAGATATGGTTTGATTGTGAAGAAATAGTGTTTTGGGATTTATTTGTTAATTAAGAGACTTTATGGAGTCTAATTAATAAATATTATAAATGACAATTTTATTTGATAGTTATTTTAATTATTAAATAATTAGTTTTGGCATTTATAGGGTTGAAAGTGCAAAAAGTGGTATTTGTAAAAAATAGATAAAATAGTTGAGAAAAATGACAAAGCCCAAACCAATATGGGGCCCATTAAGTGGCCGACCATAGGGTCTTATTTTTCTCTATTTTTATCAATTTTTTATTCCTAATAATTCAACTCTAACCCTATTGAAGAATAGTATAAAAAGAAGGCTATGGTCTCATTATCCAACGAATGCCTCCAAAGCTAATAACCTAGCTTTTGATGAGACCTCTTCCTTCTTCTTTCTTCTTCAATTCGAAACACTTAACCTTTCTTCACAAATATTATTCAGCCATTAGTGATAGAGTGAGTGCCCACACACATCAAGTTGGTCCTCAATCATAGTATGTAAGATTGTGAAGAATCCAATCAACAAGAAGGAGAGAAAGAGATCCAGGTTTAGATCTTGATAATGCTCTGCTTCAGAAAAGAATTAAGGGCTAGACATCTGAACGGAATGAGTCATTATATTCCGCTGCAATCAATGTAAGGTTTCTTAAACTTTATATGTGTTTATTTACATTATTTTAGAAATTCATATTAGGATGTTAAAAACATACATGGTAGTAAATCTAGATCCTG
Organism: Cannabis sativa; assembly: GCF_029168945.1. Lineage (NCBI taxonomy): Eukaryota > Viridiplantae > Streptophyta > Magnoliopsida > Rosales > Cannabaceae > Cannabis > Cannabis sativa. The sequence goes on along the minus strand of NC_083602.1, from coordinate 22,464,232 downwards.
GTAAAATAATTCCAACAATTGGCCTTAGAGCCATGGTAATGATTTACTTTCATGAAATATGAATTAAAACGATGTTTGTGTTGATTTGGATGGTTTCATGATGGTTTATGTGATTATTTGATGAATGTATGTGTTTTACAAAAATTTTCCATGAAAATATTTTTTTTTTCTTTCTGAAAATATTTTTTTGGATTCCTTGTGAAAAATTAAGCAATTTTGTTTTTTATGGAACTCGATTCCGATAAAAATTGAGGAAGTTATGAATTTTGGAAGTTTTGGATGCATGACTGTCGAGTGGTGCATCAAATGCACTAGGCACTCGGACAAGGAACTATTTCCGCGCGCTTGCTTCAGACAATTCCTTGTCTGAACTCGCTCGCGCGCACTTCCTTTAGACACCACCCGAGCGCCCAGGACCCTGCATATGACCGAGTTTTCTCGGTCAAGGGGTATGCAATCCCCTTCGTCACGCCCACCTCCGCGGGCGCATAGGGCCATTTGCAGCCTCTCGAGGGCTACACGTGCAGCTCTCCTGGCAGCACACCCAATTTTCGATTTTTTTGGGATATTTGTTGGGTTTTATGCCCTAAATAAAACTCATTTCAATATAATCAGATTTACTTATTAATATAGATCAGAAATAACATTTAATGTTGCATGGTTCACATGATTTATTTCATGATTATATGTATATAATGTATAAATTCATCTGAAACCCTTTTCACATACTTGATCCTGTTTATTGTGCCGTCAACACATTGGAAAGTAAACATGACTATGTGAATAAAGTTTCCTAGATTTATCAGACATAGGGTTTTACTGATATGATAATCTACAACAGAGTTTACTTGCATTTGGAGAAGTGCTATGTTCTTTCCAGAGCATTGGTTAAAGTAAAGCTCAGGTTGGATGCATGGAGTATGCATCGGAAGGGACCGATATTGAACTTTGACTTAGATTTATTAAACTTACCGTAATATCTATTCAAGTCAATATCGCCTAGTTGATCCTAGATCAAATGTTCTTAATCCTGTTATGATTAGGCTCAATCTTGAAAGGCTATTCGTGTTCTTTGATTTGTTAGTTAAGCCTACTTTTAGGTCAGGGTGATACGTACATTTTGGGAACACGGTAGTGCAATTGAGTGGGAGCGCTATCATGAACATGGAATCTATAGCTTCTATCTGGCGAATAGTAAGCAAAGGATGATCTCCTTCGAGCTTGACTAAACGAACATAAATGGTGGAGTACTCATTTCACATAAGCTGAAATATCATTTATACGGGGTCAAGTGTTTTAAGGAATAAATACATTGTAGGGTGTAACGGTAATTTAATCCCTTTACAGTGTAGATCATTCATATAGAGGATCATTGATCACATTAGGATTATAACAATGGATAACTAATGATGTGTCTATATGGTGAAACATATAGAGCATTCTATATACTGAGAGTGCAATTCTAAGTTCTATGCGTGGATTCAACGAAGAATTAATAAGTTAGTGAATTTTAGTGCTAAATTCTTGATCTACTTATTGGAAGCTCGGTTATATAGACCCATGGTCCCCCCACTAGTTGAGATAATATTGCTTGTAAGACTCATGTAATTGGTTTTGATTAATCAATTATAATTCACAAGTTAGACTATGTCTATTTGTGAAATTTTCACTAAGTAAGGGCGAAATTGTAAAGAAAGAGTTTATAGGGGCATATTTGTTAATTATGATACTTTGTATGGTTCAATTAATAAATATGATAAATGACAATATTATTTAATAATTATTTATAGTTATTAAATAGTTAGAATTGGCATTTAAATGGTTGAATTAGGAAATTGGCATTTTTGAGAAAATCAGATACAAAAGGTGTTAAAATTACAAAATTGCAAAAAGCAAGGCCCAATCCACTAAGTGTATGGTCGGCCACCTTTGTGTGTATTTTAAGTTGATTTTTTCATTATTTTAATGCCAAATAATTCAAACCTAACCCTAGTGGAATGCTATAAATAGATAGTGAAGGCTTCAGGAAATTTAGACTTTTTCCTCACACTTTCTGAATCAGAAAAACCTGAGCCTTCTCTCTCCCTATCTGGCTGACCACTCCCTCTCTTCTTCTTCAATATTTCGAAATCCTTAGTGATTAGAGTAGTGCCCACACACATCAAGTGATACCTCAATCATAGTGAGGAAGATCGTGAAGAAAGATCATCAGCAAAGGAGTTTCAGCATCAAAGATTCAGAGAAAGAGATCCAGGTTCAGATATTGATAATGCTCTGCTACAGAAAGGAATCAAGGGCTAGATATCTGAACGGAAGGAGTCATTTAATTCCGCTGCACCCAATGTAAGGTTTCTTAAACTTTATATGTGTTTATTTCATCGTTTTAGAAAGTTCTTATTTAGGATGTTAATAAACATACTTGTGAGTAGATCTAAGATCCTGGTAAAATAAATTTCCAACAACTGGCCTCAGAGCCATGGTAATTGATTTACTTGCAAGAAATTTGGACTTTGAAACGATTGTTTGTATGTTCTTTGGATGGTATCATGTTGTATTGAGTGTTATTTGATGATTGATGGATGTTTGTAAATTTTCGTGAAAAATAATTGCGATTTTGTTTCTGAAATTATTTTTATTGGATAGTATGGGAAAAATTAAGCAAGTTAGCTTTTTACAGAACTCAATTTCGATTTTATTTGAATTAGTTATGATTTTTTGAAGATTCGAAAAAATCGGAGTTGTGCTGAAATTTTCCTGCGATCGCGAAAACTGTCCGTACAGTTCACAATTTTTTCGTTTTTCTTCGATTTTTCATGCTTTTTCATGGAATTAACTTTCGATTTTTTGTATAGTTTTGTATTTATACTATTACTATTCCTAATTCAATTCTAATTATCATTTTGAATTAATTTAATATTTTTTAAATTTAATTCAAGATATTAGTGTAATTTGAATTTGAATAGAATTAGTATCTATATTCTTGCTTAAAAATCTATCTTATTTTAAAATTTGATTATATCTTATCTTATTTTAAATTTAAAAATAAGATATTTATAATCATGTAATTTTTAAATGATATAAGATATTTTGCTAATTTTTTAAATTTTGTTATTTTATTTATTTAAATTACATTTAAAATTTGAAAAAGATATTTATTTATCTTTTCTAATTTTTTTATTTAATTTTTATTTATAAAATAATATTTAAAATTTAAAAGTAGTTAGCAAATTTTTAAAATGATATTTAGGTTGGTTTAAACCTAATTTTTCAAAATTGTAGGTTTAATTTTAAATTTAATTTTTTTTTTTAAAATTTGAATGATTCAAATTTTTTTTAAATTTTCAAAAAATTATTTTTTAATTAATTATTTTTTTTTTTCGAAATTAAATATTTAATTTAAAATTAAATAAATCCTACATCCAACTATCCAGCTAACCTTGTTGCAGGAGTATGTGTTTTAGCTTGTTTGTAAGTTTTCAAAACCTATTATTACTTGATTGCAAATAGCCATGGTTACTTTTTGCCAGATCTATTGATCTGAAAGCTCCCTTGGTCAAGTTAATAATTTGTAACAGGTATATTTACAATCTTCTTTCATCTGTGTATGACCTAGCAACATGATAGGACCCATCCAAAGTGTGCCTGTGTGAGCCTATGTGTTTAATTTGATTATAGATACATATAGGTTGTTGTTGCTAAAATAAATTATCATAGTTCTTGATAGAATTTATTTAGGCCCATTTAGTTATTGGGCTTATTCAATTAATAACAGTTGTTCTTATTAAGGTTAAATTCCTCTCTTTTGGGCCTTGTGTGAGAGTTGGGAGCCATAGAAGTGGGTACGACATACTGAACCCAGCACCCCCTCACATGAACCACCCCAATTGTGAAGGCCCATTTGCCTGATTTGAACAACTGTACTAGGTTAATTACACTAGTTTAACCTAATAAAATTGATTAGCAACATAATTAATTTCATTTTATTTTGAAATTAATTTAAGAAAATTATAGTTTAAAGATTTTTTTTATTCTAAGCTAAACTATATGTATTTTCTTGTATTTAATTAAATATAGAATTATAACCATCTAGATTCTTTCTGGAACTTAATTTAAATTTTTCATTAAATATTCTTATTTAAGTTGATATTTAGTTATCTACAACTAACCAACTTAAATCTGAATATCTTTTGAATTTCAAATTTCAAAATTAAGTTGAGGAATTTTAGGCATTGGTTATTAAGATTCTTTAGATATTTTTTAAGTTAATATCTTTTCGAATATTAACTTAAAATGGAATATTTTTGAATTAAGTGGTTACAACTTAATTTTTTATATTTAATTAAATTTAAATTTGAAAATATTTAAGTTCTAGATTTTTCTAATACAACTTAAATTAGATATTTTTTCAAATTTTGTGGAAAAGATACTTAGTCAAATAAGATATTTTCTAGATAGTTATTTCTAGACTACTTATTATTTTTAATATTAAATAGGAAAATATTATACATTGTGAAATTAATTATTTAAATAATTAATTTTGGTGCAATTTATTTTAAGTATATTTTTTCCTAGTATTAAACTAGAGATTAATAATTAAGCCTTCTCTACACTTAATTATTTATTTCTTGAATTTAATACATTTAATTAATTTGAAAATTAAATATCTAAGTTAATTTTTATCATCATACTTAAATATTTCTTTTTCATGACATTTAATTAAATAGAAAATTATTTTTAGCTGAAATTTATTTTTTCAACTAAATTTAAATAATTTTCAAAATATATTTTTTCTTTATTTTATTAATCAATTTTCGAAATTGCATTTCTTAAATGCTAGAATTTCGAATTTTATCTTGAAAAATAGATTAAGTTGTAAATTAATTATTTATTTTAATTAATTCTTGGATCAACTTAAATCAATGATTTTTTCATTTATTGATTAATTTAAAATAAATTGAATTAAAGTATATTATTAGAAATTGAATTAATTAGTCAAAGGAAAATCTAGATAGATGATATTTTTGCTTGAAGTATTTTTCTAGTGTATTTAATTAAATAGAAAATTAATATTTAAGTTGATTTTCATCATCATACTTAAATATTTGAAAATTTTCTTATATATTTAATTAAATAGGAAAATTATATTTTTTGTTGTAAATTAATTTTATTAATTAATTTTGGGGCAACATTAAATTAGAATAATTTTTTCAGGATTAATTTTTTATTTTAACATGCATTTTCGAAAATTGTATTCTTAAATACTTTAATTTTTCGAAATGCAATATATATTTATAGAAAATTAAATTTGAGTTGTAAATTAATTTATATTAATTTTGTAACAATTTAAATTGAATATTTTTCTAAATATTTATTGGAAATTATTACTAAGATGGAAGAAATACATGTTATTTTTATATCCATCTAAGTAAAATTTATAAATATTAAATTAAAATTTATATTTAGAATTTTTCATTCTAAATTGGAAATTTAAATAAATATATATTTAAAATAAATAGATTAAATAAAGAGAATCAAAGAAAATACAACTCACTTTAAATAATGAGCTTGATAATTATTAAGATATTCGATCTCCATTGTTGGTCTTACAAAAGTTAAATGTTTTCTATATAACCTCGAGACGCTAGACTTCGTCCCCCTATGGATGGTTATTCGTTGAACGCATTTAACACCATAAGATTTCATTTGTTAAGTGTTTTGTGAGTTTTCGTCTCTATTTAGACTCTCCCCTACGGTGACTACTTAGAGATAAACTCACAAAACATGAAACAATGGTGGAAGCTCATAAAATGAGAATAACCTTGACTCTCGCCTACCGGGACAACGTTGGATTCTTATTTTGATCGAATAAAAGGTTGCTAGAATGGTTTCTAATTTTGATGAGCTGACAACTCTATTCAATGAATGATACTTTGACTCTCGCCTACCGGGACACTGTATCAGTTTGTTGAAAACCTTGGAAATTATTTAGGATTGTAAGTTTTAGTATTTTCACTTGTCATTCCTACTTGCTATGTGTTTATAATTTCTGAATTGTGTATGAATTTATATTGAACCATGTTATTTTCTGTTATTAAGTTGTAGTTTAATTTCGAATCTTCATTGTTAATCTAACTTGGCTTGTTTATCTAATGAGATAAATCCCTAATGGATTTTCACCATTAGACATACATAATAGTGTAAGATCTCGAAAGATAAATATTGTATATGCAACATCTAACTGTTCATCAATTGATGACACCTTAGACTAGTATTTTTACAATATGAAACAAGAAGATTACATAAATAAGATTACTTTGTCTTTCGCTAATCGAAGCATCGTTGGATTCTTATTTATAAACGAAATTATCCTAATTCCTCTTAGCTTATTCATTTCGAATTAGCTCAATAATATATCATTGGATGAATGGTCTATAAATCATTTCATGTCATTATATTTTCTCTTAAGAAATTAAATGACGCATATGATTATAATCCCGAAATTCTATTCCCAATTGATATAAATCCTCAATCTTAGAAATCTCCTACTTGTATGGGCAAATCTGACTTAGAGTTTGTATTAGTAGTGCTGGTCCAAGATAGAATTACTCATTATATTTGGTATAAATTTAAGTCTTTGACTTTAATTTTAGATTCTAAATAAAAATTTTCTTATATTTCTAATTCCAGAATACAATACAGTTACACTTTCTCAAGTGTTTAATATCCATCTTCTATTAATGGATTAAAATTGTATGGAATATGAGTTAGGTATTCTGTGACCAGGATCCACTTGCAGTATTCTAAGAACTCTTTGATGTAACTAAACCTATGTCATCAATAGACACTACCACATTTTTTTTAATCTATGGCATTTGTATCTTGTTCATAGTGGATTTGACAAGATCAATCTCTGCAAAGAGTTAATATGCCTATATCCACTGAAAGTAGTTCATCTCATTCGCAGATGGATGTACATTCAGGGGTGGATATGAGTTTTTCGTTGTATTCTTAAAACGATAACTCTAGATTATACCTTTTAGCAAAGAAATTTGAAATGTTTGAAAAATTTCATTAATTTCTAGCAATGGTTAAAACCATTAAGGTAAGTGGTTAAAGATCTTGCGAACTGATAGGGGTGGAGAAATAGTTAGTAGATATGCAGTTCAAAGATCATTAAATTGATTTTTGAATTATATCCAAACTTACCTCCCCAGAAATTTCGAGTTGCATATTGATGATTAGTTACTAGTCGTTGCCTAAATCCTTCTATGGTAATACAATTTCAGAATGATGTAATGGTTGGGTACTTAATGTAAATCATTACTAGATTCATGGATGACCTAATCAAAATCTTAAGAAAAGCTAGAACTGTTAACCATGGTTTGTTAGCTATTCTAAGTGATTAGGGGTGGACCATCCCATTGTCAATAGATAAGAAAGTGTTTGTTCAAACAAATACTACTTTTCTAAGATAATGACTAAGTCTGAAAACAAGTAGCAAATAAAGGAGATATTTAATTCTTGATTCCAAAAGTGTTCTATCATCTTACATATGATGATCCCACTGCCTCTGTTGTTGTAACACCCTAACTATCTTAGGCGTATTACGTGATTTTTAAACGTACTGTGCAGCTCGTTGCTAATCAACGAGGTTTATGGAAAAACGTGATTAATTAAAATTTTGCTTTTTCATTAAACTTATAAACCATTTTACAAAAAGTCTCGGGATCCCGATTTATAAAAATATTTACAAACGTTTTTACTGATCAACTTTTACATCAAAATAAAGTCGTCTAACGACAGTTACAAAATCTCAGCCCTGCTGTTCCGAGGATCGTACGCTCCAGGCCTAACCGCCCCGACATGTACAATCTCATATGCTCGGTCACGGTCCATCAGCTACAGCCTTGCCTTTACCTACACATGAACGTAAACTGTGAGTCAACAGACTCAGTAAGAAAAGCATAAAAGATATCATACATAAAACTGACTGCCGTGTCCAACACGATACTGAGTCCCGCTACTGCCATGTCCAACATGGTACTGAGCACTACTGCCATGTCCAACATGGTACTGAGTTTTGAACGTTCAGGGGACGGTACTATTGACAAGTATCCTCCTGATCGGTCGAACCGGTCATACTCGAAATTTCTTGGTCATACTCCGGCTGTCACCGACGGGATAGGTCAATAGCACCGAACCACCAACCGGTGTCGGCTGATCGGTCGAACCGGTCATACTCCGGCTGCTGGTCATACTCCAGCCTGTACCGACGTGACAGGGTTGGATGGTTCGAAGCCTAAATACATATCTAATGTAATCTAACAGGCTTCCTACATGCACGCTAAACATGTAATCTACATATGCATACTGTTATACTAATCTTACCTGGATTCCGATTTCAGGTGTGCCGGTCAACCTGACTGGAACTGAAGCTGAACGGCGGATTACTGGCTCCTAAACCATAAAAATCACAACGCTATAAGTGACATGCTAAATCACTTCCCGGGGACTAAAACTTGAAACTAAAAGTTTCCCTATCGATAAAAAGCATGGCAATACCCCTAAAAACCCAAAAACGAGAAAAACTAGGGTTCTGAAAAATCCCCCAACCGGCAGACCGGTTGCCCAACCGGAATTCCGGTTCTGGGAAATTCTGAACCCCCATCCGGAATTCCGGATGCTCAACCGGAATTCCGGTTCCTCGCAGGCAGCAACATCAAAAAATCATATCTTGCACAATTCAACCCCAAATCACTTGAAACCTTCCAGACCCGTTCTATACCTCCCCTAGAACAATTCTAAGGCCTCAAAACTACCCAGAAATCACAGAGGCAAAATTCACCATGTGAGCTCCAAGCTTTGAGTTAGAACTCAAACTTGGCTAAAGCTCACTCACAAGCCTCTAAGCTAGCTTAGAATCACTTAATCAAGCATAGAAACATAGCAGAAAACAAAACCTAGATCATGCAACAACTACAGCCACAATTTCTCAATTTTTTACTTTGAAAACTAAACTTTGCATAAGAAAATTCTAGCATGCTTAACCTAGGAATTACACACCACAATTAGCTTAATTAACCTCTAAAAATCATGCTTTTCAACCACATAAAACAACCACAGAAATCAGCAGCAACAACATCCAAAATTACATGCATTTACTCATCTTTTATCAAAAATTCCAAGAAAACATAGAAGGATAAGTTCAAGGATCTTACCTACAATTGGATTACACTTAGATGAGAAGAAAATCACAAGAATTGAAGAGAAAAATCTCTGCCCTAGCAGCCAAGACCAAGCCGAAATGGAGAGAAGGAAAAGAGAGCTTGAGTGTGTGATTTTTTTGGAAATTTCTATTTTTTTCTCTAAGTGTTGAAAAATGAAGGAACTTGAAAATAATAATGCCATTTAACTAAACTCATTTCAGCCAACATTTAATAAAATAAACACTTATTTTTCCATTTAATAAATCACATAAAACAAAACACTAATGGGGCAAAAAGACCATTTTGCCCCTCCACCATAAAATCACTAAAATCATACTAAAGGGGTATTTTTGGGACATTCTAAAGTCCCGGCCATTCCCGACATTCCCAATGTCTAAACCCGTCCCCAAAATACTAACATACTAAGTTGTGATTTCTACTGAGCCAAACGCCGCGTTCCAAAATACCGGACACCGGAAATGCGAAATATAAAAGCTACTGATAACATACTCATGCATATCTGAATTCCATAAATAACAATGATAAATTATTTAAATAGCTATAAATAATTTCCTGATTAACATAAATAACTGCTAATTTCCAAATTAACTAAGCGGGCTTTACAACTATCCCCCCCTTAAAAGGATTTCGTCCCCGAAATCTAACACGAATAACTCGGATATTGAGCTCGCATATCTGATTCGAGCTCCCAGGTGGCTTCTTCCACCTTACTGTTTCTCCAGAGAACCTTGACCAACGCTATGGTCTTATTCCGAAGGACTTTATCCTTTCTATCCGGGATCCGCACCGGCCGTTCCTCATAAGACATATCGGCTGAAGCTGAAGGCTCTCATAACTGAGTATATGAGAGGGGTCTGAAACGTATTTTCTCAACATTGAGACATGGAATACGTTGTGCACTGCTGATAAGGCTGGAGGCAATGCTAACCGATATGCCACTTGACCTATCTTCTCGAGAATCTCGAAAGGTCCTGTAAACCTAGGGCATAACTTGCCTCTTTTCCCGAAACGTTTAATCCCCTTCATCGGAGATACTCGCAAAAACACATGGTCCCCTACTCGGAACTCAACATCCCTACGTTTCGGATCTGCGTAACTCTTACATGCTGCTCTGGAGGCAAGCATTCTAGCTTTAATCTTCTCTATTGCCTCATTGGTCCGCTGAACTGACTCTGGACCTAGGTGTTTCCTCTCCCCTGTCTCATCCCAGTGGATAGGGGATCTACACTTCCTACCGTACAACAGTTCATAGGGTGCCATCCCTATCGTACTCTGGTAACTATTGTTCTATGAAAACTCTATTAACGGTAGGTATTTATTCCATGAACCCTCAAAGTCCATAACACAGGCTCTCAGCATGTCCTCCAATATCTGAATTGTCCTTTCGGACTGACCATGCCGTACGAGGATGGAATGCTGTACTGAATTTTAGCTTCGTACCCATTGCCCGTTGCAAACTTTGCCAAAATTTGGAGGTGAATTTCGGATCCCTGTCCGAAACTATAGACTTCGGTACCCCGTGAAGTCTCACTATCTCTTTGACATATAACTCTGCCAACTGATCCACTTTGTAAATGTTGTTCGACCGGCGGAAAATGAGCGATTTCGTAAATCGATCCACCACTACCCAGATGGAGTCATACATACCCGTGGTCCTAGGTAACCCGACCACAAAATCCATCGTAATATCCTCCCATTTCCATTCTGGTAGGGTTAGAGGCTGCAACAACCCTGCTGGTCTCTGATGTTCAGCCTTGATCTGCTGACACGTGAGGCATCTCGAAACGAATTCTACCAAATTCTTCTTCATACCGCTCCACCCAGGAAGTACGGTTTCAAATCTTGGTACATCTTGGTGGTGCCGGGATGCAGAGAATATGGAGTAGAATGAGCCTCCTCAAAGATCTCGTTCCTCAAGTCCACACTGTTCGGGACACAAACCACGGCTTTATACAAAAGCATCCCACCTTCCGTCATCCTTGAAAAGTCTTTGGCTTGACCGGCCAATACCTCATCTCGGATCTTCACTAACTCCGGATGCGACGTACGAGCAACCTTTATTCTTTCTAACGGATCAGTTGCGGCGTTAAGTTGTGAAGCGACCTACCACAAACTCAATGCCGGATCTAACCATATCCTCTCGCTAGCCGAGGTGAGATGCGAACCATGCTAGCTACTTGCCGGGACCCTTTACGCTCGGGGCATCGGCCACTACATTGGCTTTCCGGGATGGTAAAGGATCTCACAATCATAGTCCTTCACTAATTCCAACCAACGCCTTTGTCTCATGTTCAAATCTTTCTGAGTAAAGAAATACTTGAGACTTTTATGGTCGGTATAGATCTCGCACTTCTCACCATACAAGTAATGCCGCCAAATCTTCGGTCTGGCAAACCACTTTGCGGCCAATTCTAAATCATGAGTCGGGTATCGCCGTTCATAATCCTTTAGCGACGGGAGGCGTAAGCGATAACCCGATCGGCTTGCATCAATACGCAGCCCAAACCCTGTTTAGATGCGTCACAGTAGACCACGAACTTCTCCTCGTCCGAAGGCAAAGCTAGTACCTAGTGCAAAGAATCAATCTCTGTTTCGGCTCACGAAAACTAGCTTCGCATTTATCGACCGGATAAATCGGCGATTCTTCTTTGTAAGTTCGGTTAGGGGCATTGAAATTTTGGAGAACCCCTCCACGAACCTACGGTAGTACCCAGCTAATCCCAAAAAGCTTCTGATCTCTGTCACTGTCTTCGGTCTCGGCCAATCCCTGACGGATTCGATCTTTCCGGGATCCACCTTGATCCCGTCCTTACCCACAATGTGCCCTAGGAAGGACACCTGAGACAACCAGAACTCACATTTCTTGAACTTGGCGTAGAGTCTATGTTCTCGAAGTCGTTGCAGTACCATCTGAAGATGTAACTCATGCTCCTCTTCTGACTGAGAGTCCACGAGGATGTCGTCGATAAACACAATCACACGGATATCGAGGAAATCCTTGAATACCCTATTCATCGGGTCCATGAATGCCGCGGGGAGCGTTGGTTAGTCCGAATGACATAACCAGAAACTCGTAGTGTCCATACCTAGTGCGGAAAGCCGTCTTTGGAATGTCCTCCTCTCGGATTCTCAACTGATGATAACCCGAACGGAGATCAATCTTAGAAAAGACCGTCTTCCCCTGAAGCTGATCGAACAAGTCATCGATCCTAGGTAATGGATATTTATTCTTCACCGTCAGCTTGTTCAACTCTCTGTAGTCGATGCACATCCTCATAGATCCATCCTTCTTCTTCACGAACAAAACCGGGGCTCCCCAAGGTGACACACTGGGCCGAATGAACCCTATGTCAAGCAACCCACAGGAGCCGAATCTTTAACTCCTTAAGTTCGGTGGAGCCATCCTATACGGGGCTTTGGAAACCGGATCCACCCACAGTGCCAAGTCAATCACGAAGTCAATCTCCCTCTGAGGTGGTAACCCTGGAAGTTCTTCGGGAAAAACGTCCAAAAATTCCCGAACCACACTGATATCCTCTGGCCGAATGGTGTCTGGCCGAGTGGTGTCCACCACCACGGCCAGAAACCCTAAGCACCCACCGTGCAATAATTCTCTCGCTGACATAGCCGAGATCACCGGGATCCGAGATCCCTGAACCGAACCCACAAATACGAACGGTTCTTCACTTTCCGGTTGGAAGACCACCATCTTCCTCTTACAATCAATGCTCGCCGAATATTTAGATAGGAAATCCATTCCTAAAATAATATCAAATTCGACTAAGCTCATCTCTATCAGATCAGCGCTTAACTCCCTACCATCTATCCTGATTGGCATAGACCTAATCCACCTATTGGAGATAACCAATTCTCCGCCAGGTAACAGGGTTCCAAAACCCGATTCATATCTATCAAAGGGTCTACCCAACTTACTAAAGACTCTGGCCGCTACATAAGAATGTGTAGCCCCAGAATCAAACAGCACTGAATAAAACGAGTTGTTAATAAAGAGCTGACCTGTAACAAGCGATGGTGGCATCCGCATCGGCTGCGTGATAGCGAACACCCTGGCTGGAGTGGGTATTGCTGGAGCTCTCGGTGCCTCTGGCCGGAGCTGGGGACATTCCCTGTTGAAGTGCCCGGGCATGCCACAATGAAAGCATCCCTGCCCCTTGCACTCTCCCCGATGATGCCTCTTGCAGCTAGGGCACTCGGGATAGGAGAATCGAGTCTCATTACCACCAGGACGACTCCTGCGTTCCGGTTCCCCCGAACCTCTTGTTCGACTCGAGCCGCCGGAAGCGATGGGTGCCCTCTTCCTCGATCGATGGCCGAACCACTACTCCCCCTGCCGAAGCTGATGCGGGGAGGGGTAGGAGCTCCGCCACCAACCGAGATCTTGCCGAATGCGACATACACCCCACTGCGCCCTCAGCTCGCAGTGCCTTCTCCACCATCCGAGCATAGGTGGTGCGTCGTCGATGGTAATCATCGGGTCATGCCGATCTTGGGATTCAACCCGTCCGGATACTTCTCCTTCTGCCGAAGTCGGTCGGCACAATTCCCGAGGCTAACCTCGCCAACCTGGTCAAGGCGAGTAGTATACTCAGTGACACTCATGTTCTCCCGCTGGGTCAGGTGAACGAACTCTTTCCTCTTGGCGCTTCTGACCGCCTCATTGTAGTATTTCGCGTTGAAGAGTTCTTGGAACCTCTCCCAAGTCATGGTGGTGACGTCATGGATCTGAGACACCATGTCCCACCATACTAGGGCATCCTCCTGGAACTGAAATGTGGCGCACACCACTCTGTCATTACCGGTGACACCCATGAAGTTCAAGATTCGGGTAATCACCGTCAGCCACTGCTCGGCTTTCGACACATCTGGACCTCCCAGGAATACCGGAGGTGCTTGCTTCCGGAACCGCTCATATAAAGGTTCCAATCGCGGCCGCCACTACCATCTCGGCACAGGCGGCGAGGGCGGTGTGCGGCGGAACTACCGGCACCGGAATGCGGGAGCACCTGCCGTCTCAACCTGCGAATCTCGAGGTCTTGTTCTTCGATCCGGGCTTGCATCTCCGCAAACCGCAACTCCCGGTTCGGGGCTCCACGATCGGGCAGGGAGCACAGGCGACTGTGGCGGGTCCTCAACACACCCGACCACGAGCCTGCCTCGGGGACCTCTACCTCGGCCCCTAAGCAAGTGGGGGAAACCGAGCTCCCTCTCCCTGATTCGACCCCACGGAGTTGCCTCGACTCCTGGTAGTCCGCCTGGCGTCCATCTAGTTAGAACCGCCTGCGAAACCAAGAGTTGGCATATCAGGTCGTATTCAAGGCGAGCTTACTAATGCCGCTTAATTTGGAAATTAGAAATGAAACATGCGCCTATTCTACTATCAGGCTACTAACATGCTTCCTAACAGCTTTTCTTTTTCATAACCGAATAAAATAAACTACTAAAGCAATAAAGGCTTGCGAGGCAGTGAACCGAGCTAGCTGGCGATGATGATTGTACATGTCGTGACGATCTTCGGAAGACAACACAGCGGCTACGATACCAAATTGTAACACCCTAACTATCTTAGGCGTATTACGTGATTTTTAAACGTCTTTGTGCGGCTCGTTGCTAATCAACGAGGTTTATGGAAAAACGTGATTAATTAAAATTTTGCTTTTTCATTAAACTTATAAACCATTTTACAAAAAGTCTCGGGATCCCGATTTATAAAAATATTTACAAATGTTTTTACTGTTCAACTTTTACATCAAAATAAAGTCGTCTAACGACGGTTACAAAATCTCGGCCACTGGCGTCCCGAGGATCGTACGCTCCAGGCCTAACCGCCCCGACATGTACAATTTCATATGCTCGGTCACGGTCCATCGACTACGCCTTGCCTTTACCTACACATGAACGTAAAGCTGAGTCGACGGACTCGGTAAGAAAAGCATAAAAGATATCATACATAAAATCGATCGCCGTGTCCAACACGATGCGGAGTCCCGCCATCTTGCCATGTCCAACATGGTGCGAGCACTACTGCCATGTCCAACATGGTGCGGGTTTTGAACGTTCGGGGGACGGTACTATTGACAAGTATCCTCACGATCGGT
This sequence comes from Cannabis sativa, assembly GCF_029168945.1. Classification (NCBI taxonomy): domain Eukaryota; kingdom Viridiplantae; phylum Streptophyta; class Magnoliopsida; order Rosales; family Cannabaceae; genus Cannabis; species Cannabis sativa. The sequence goes on along the minus strand of NC_083602.1, from coordinate 22,448,889 downwards.
CGAGCCGGTCATACTCCATTTCTTGGTCATACTCCGGCTGTACTGACGGGATAGGTCAATAGCCTTTGAACCACCAACCGGTGTCGGCTGATCGGTCGAACCGGTCATACTCCATTCTTGGTCATACTCCGGCCTCGTACCGACGTGACAGGGTTGGATGGTTCGAAGCCTAAATACATATCTAATGTAATCTAACGGGCTTCCTACATGCACGCTAAACATGTCATCTACATATGCATCTTGTTATACTAATCTTACCCGGATTCCGATTTCGGGTGTCTTGGTCAACTTTGTTGGAACTGAAGCTGAACGGCGGATTACTGGCTCCTAAACCATAAAAATCACAACGCTATAAGTGACATGCTAAATCACTTCCCGGGGACTAAAACTTGAAACTAAAAGTTTCCCTATCGATAAAAAGCATGGCAATACCCCTAAAAACCCAAAAACGAGAAAAACTAGGGTTCTGAAAAATCCCCCAACCGGCAGACCGGTTGCCCAACCGGAATTCCGGTTCTGGGAAATTCTGAACCCCCATCCGGAATTCCGGATGCTCAACCGGAATTCCGGTTCCTCGCAGGCAGCAACAACAAAAAATCATATCTTGCACAATTCAACCCCAAATCATTTGAAACCTTCCAGACCTGTTCTATACCTCCCCTAGAACAATTCTAAGGCCTCAAAACTACCCAGAAAACACAGAGGCAAAATTCACCATGTGAGCTCCAAGCTTTGAGTTAGAACTCAAACTTGGCTAAAGCTCACTCACAAGCCTCTAAGCTAGCTTAGAATCACTTAATCAAGCATAGAAACATAGCAGAAAACAAAACCTAGATCATGCAACAACTACAGCCACAATTTCTCAATTTTTTACTTTGAAAACTAAACTTTGCATAAGAAAATTCTAGCATGCTTAACCTAGGAATTACACACCACAATTAGCTTAATTAACCTCTAAAAATCATGCTTTTCAACCACATAAAACAACCACAGAAATCAGCAGCAACAACATCCAAAATTACATGCATTTACTCATCTTTTATCAAAAATTCCAAGAAAACATAGAAGGATAAGTTCAAGGATCTTACCTACAATTGGATTACACTTAGATGAGAAGAAAATCACAAGAATTGAAGAGAAAAATCTCTGCCCTAGCAGCCAAGACCAAGCCGAAATGGAGAGAAGGAAAAGAGAGCTTGAGTGTGTGATTTTTTTGGAAATTTCTATTTTTTTCTCTAAGTGTTGAAAAATGAAGGAACTTGAAAATAATAATGCCATTTAACTAAACTCATTTCAGCCAACATTTAATAAAATAAACACTTATTTTTCCATTTAATAAATCACATAAAACAAAACACTAATGGGGCAAAAAGACCATTTTGCCCCTCCACCATAAAATCACTAAAATCATACTAAAGGGGTATTTTTGGGACATTCTAAATTCCCGGCCATTCCCGACATTCCCAATGTCTAAACCCGTCCCCAAAATACTAACATACTAAGTTGTGATTTCTACTGAGCCAAACGCCGCGTTCCAAAATACCGGACACCGGAAATGCGAAATATAAAAGCTACTGATAACATACTCATGCATATCTGAATTCCATAAATAACAATGATAAATTATTTAAATAGCTATAAATAATTTCCTGATTAACATAAATAACTGCTAATTTCCAAATTAACTAAGCGGGCTTTACAGTTGTCTTGTCACAACCAAAGAGGTTAATACCATTTAGTTTTCTTCGACATAATTCACGGTACCTTGTCGTAGTGGGAGACTTTCTAGGAACTCACCTTCTTATGACTTGGGAGACACTAGTGATTAAAATCCATTGTGAGTTTAAACAAGTAATGGATTGTCAAGATAAGAAACAAAGAAGAAAGCCAAAAGAACTATGGTTTAATCCATTCACATGGAATAACCTAAAGTTTTCTATTACAAGGACATAAAAGGAAATTTTCGTTTATAAGTCCATTCAATGGACTTAACAAAACTTCCTGTTCCTAGTATTATAGGTTTGAGTTTATCTAAACCTATGGCTTGTGGTATACCTGGTAATTACTTACTCTAGTGCAAGCAACTTACTTTAGTAAGATGCTAAAGCATTTTCTTTCTAATGGCAATCTACAGAAGCTTCACAACTTCTTAGGCATAGATTTTATTTATCTAAGGAAAAGTCTCAACTATTCCAGAAAAGATAAAGCCATGAAAGAATTTCTTATATCAACAGGGATAGGTCTTAGATATGCTTTTGTATGCCTTAGACCAGACACCTGCTGTTGAGTGGGAGTAATGAGTAGGTATCAGATTAATCCAGGAGAAGAACATTGGAAGACAATCAAGTAAATCTTAAGATAAAGAAGAGGGACTATATGTTAGTCTATAAGGGTGTGTTTAAAACTCTTAGACTACACCATATCAGATTTCGAAATTTGCCTTTGTGCTAGTAAATCTTTCTGATAAGATGGTGGTTACTCTGGGGGTGGAATAGTGATTTTGGAGAAGTGTAAAAACCTATCTGAATTCTCTAGGTCTACCAGATAGGGACTGAATGTTAAAGCTGCAGGAAAGGTACTTATTCAGTGTAAGGAAAGTTCTATACATCTTTGGCACCATTTCAAATTGCCTTAAACTACTAGTGTTAATTTCCTAATTAACCAAAAGTAGTTGCCAAAGATATAGAATCCAGTATCCCAAGAGAGTAGACATATAGAGAGGAATTTCACATTATCAATGATTTTGTGATTAAGGAAGAGTAATGGTGGAGGAAAGGTTGTGGTTAATTCAACCTTTCAGATCCTATTACGAGGAGTTTACTACTACTACACTTGATTTGTATATCAAGGTGTTGAGATTATTTGAAACACACTTTTTGTTTTATATTAGTGCAAGTGGGAGTTTGTTGGGTTTTATGCCCTAAATAAAACTCATTTCAATATAATCAGATTTACTTATTAATATAGATCAGAAATAACATTTAATGTTGCATGGTTCACATGATTTATTTCATGATTATATGTATATAATGTATAAATTCATCTGAAACCCTTTTCACATACTTGATCCTGTTTATTGTGCCGTCAACACATTGGAAAGTAAACATGACTATGTGAATAAAGTTTCCTAGATTTATCAGACATAGGGTTTTACTGATATGATAATCTACAACAGAGTTTACTTGCATTTGGAGAAGTGCTATGTTCTTTCCAGAGCATTGGTTAAAGTAAAGCTCAGGTTGGATGCATGGAGTATGCATTGGAAGGGACCGATATTGAACTTTGACTTAGATTTATTAAACTTACCGTAATATCTATTCAAGTCAATATCGCCTAGTTGATCCTAGATCAAATGTTCTTAATCCTGTTATGATTAGGCTCAATCTTGAAAGGCTATTCGTGTTCTTTGATTTGTTAGTTAAGCCTACTTTTAGGTCAGGGTGATACGTACATTTTGGGAACGCGGTAGTGCAATTGAGTGGGAGCGCTATCATGAACATGGAATCTATAGCTTCTATCTGGCGAATAGTAAGCAAAGGATGATCTCCTTCGAGCTTGACCAAACGAACATAAATGGTGGAGTACTCATTTCACATAAGCTGAAATATCATTTATATGGGGTCAAGTGTTTTAAGGAATAAATACATTGTAGGGTGTAACGGTAATTTAATCCCTTTACAGTGTAGATCATTCATATAGAGGATCATTGATCACATTAGGATTATAACAATGGATAACTAATGATGTGTCTATATGGTGGAACATATAGAGCATTCTATATACTGAGAGTGCAATTCTAAGTTCTATGCGTGGATTCAACGAAGAATTAATAAGTTAGTGAATTTTAGTGCTAAATTCTTGATCTACTTATTGGAAGCTCGGTTATATAGACCCATGGTCCCCCCACTAGTTGAGATAATATTGCTTGTAAGACTCATGTAATTGGTTTTGATTAATCAATTATAATTCACAAGTTAGACTATGTCTATTTGTGAAATTTTCACTAAGTAAGGGCGAAATTGTAAAGAAAGAGTTTATAGGGACATATTTGTTAATTATGATACTTTGTATGGTTCAATTAATAAATATGATAAATGACAATATTATTTAATAATTATTTATAGTTATTAAATAGTTAGAATTGGCATTTAAATGGTTGAATTAGGAAATTGGCATTTTTGAGAAAATCAGATACAAAAGGTGTTAAAATTGCAAAATTGCAAAAAGCAAGGCCCAATCCACTAAGTGTATGGCCGGCCACCTTTGTGTGTATTTTAAGTTGATTTTTTCATTATTTTAATGCCAAATAATTCAAACCTAACCCTAGTGGAATGCTATAAATAGATAGTGAAGGCTTCAGGAAATTTAGACTTTTTCCTCACACTTTCTGAATCAGAAAAACCTGAGCCTTCTCTCTCCCTATCTGGCTGACCACTCCCTCTCTTCTTCTTCAATATTTCGAAATCCTTAGTGATTAGAGTAGTGCCCACACACATCAAGTGATACCTCAATCATAGTGAGGAAGATCGTGAAGAAAGATCATCAGCAAAGGAGTTTCAACATCAAAGATTCAGAGAAAGAGATCCAGGTTCAGATATTGATAATGCTCTGCTACAGAAAGGAATCAAGGGCTAGATATCTGAACGGAAGGAGTCATTTAATTCTGCTGCACCCAATGTAAGGTTTCTTAAACTTTATATGTGTTTATTTCATCGTTTTAGAAAGTTCTTATTTAGGATGTTAATAAACATATTTGTGAGTAGATCTAAGATCCTGGTAAAATAAATTTCCAACAATATTTTTCCCAAATTTTGAATTTTTCAATTTTCAAACCCTAATATCTAATTAAAATATTATTTTTATCATTTAAACTTAAATATCAATATTCTAAATTAATAATATTTATTTTTTTAATAGATTATTATTATTTTTTGATATTTTGAGGTTTAAATTTAAAAATTAATTATTTTAATTTTTTAAATTATGGTGAGATTTAAAAATTTGTTAATTTCTTTAATATTTATATATTATTTAATTATAAGATCAGATATTTTAATATTTGACATATTTTATATTAAAAGATAGCATTATCCTTTTAATTTGAAATATTATATTTAAATTATCTTATATGATAAATTAAATAATTAATAAATTTGAAATTAACCTTGATATTATTATAGATATTCTAACCATAATATTTTCAAATTCAAAAATTTGTTATTTTGTTAAATATTTAATTGTTTATAAATTATAAGTTTTAAAAATGATATTTTACTATTTTATATCATTTTACTTATTAAAAATTTATAAATTATATTTTAAATATTTAAATAACTTAGATATTTTTGTAGAAATTTGAATAATGCTTAATTTGAGATATTTTGACATATAATTAGGATAATTATTATTTATTTATTTATTATTTTATTCTTAAAATAATAATTGCCTAACCATAACTATTTTAAAATTGGTTTATTTTATTATTTTAATTTTATTAAATTATAAGATTAGAAAATGATATTGAAAATATTATTTTTCAAATCATTTATCTTATTTGATATTTAATTTAATTTTAAAATAATTCAAATAAACCTAGATATTTTAAATTAGTTTTCGTTTTTGAATTTTAAATTTTGATGATATTTTAGGTTGTTTAACAACCCTAAATTTTTCAAAATTTAGTTGGTTAGTTTAAAATAATAATTTAATTATATTAATATCTTATTTCACATCTGTTACATGGACATTGTTTGTTTATTTATATTGTTTATTCAATTTTTTTTTTAACAAACCTATTATTTATTTGATCTAAATTGCTATGATTAACTTGTTGACAGATCCAATGATCTGATTTTAATCATAGTCCAATTGTCAATAGATCTTATAAATAATTTGTAACAGGTAAATTTCGTACTTCTTTCATCTGTGTAAACCTAGTAACATGATAGGGCCCATCAAAATCATTTGACCTGTGTGAGCCTATATGTTGGGGTAAGTTGAAAAATGCCTCTTTTATTAATCAATTAACCAAATTTGCCTCAAAGTTTATATTTATTTGAAACATACCTCTTTTTATATGTATTGTACCCAAAATACCCTGACATAAGAGAGTCACATGAAGAGTATCTTGAAGTGACAGGGGCAAAATTGGTACAATGTTTAAAAAAAGAGGTAAAAATGATAGATTTTAAAAAAGAGGGTAAAAATAAAAGAGGATAATATAAAAAGGGTATATAGTGTAATTTCCTCCTATATGTTTACTTTGGGCTTAGATGCATATAAGAAGTCCATCTAAGTTCTAAGTAATTAAATGGACTAGGTTGCTAAAATAAAATTTCATATAAGTAATTTTATTTAGGCTCAATTAGAATTGGGCTTATTCAATGAATAACAATTATTTATTTAAGAGGAAATTACACTTAGTATGGGATTTTAAAAGTTCTTATGATAAATATGGCACATTTAAGTTTGGCCAATTTATATGGTATTTTTTTATTTTTAGGTTTTTTTATGGTATTTGATATGCCATATATATGTAATTAGGTTTCTAAATCCCATATTTAATGTTTTTATTTGTTTAGGAATTTTTATTTGTCATTGATGCCGGAAAAGTCACCGGAGTTTGCTGCCGGTGCCGGAAAAGTCACCGGAGTAGCGGTTGGTGCCGGAAAATTCGTCGGAGTTGCTGCCGGCGCCAGAAAAATTCGTCGGAGTTGGCATTTTTGCCGGAAAAATCACTGAAAAATCACCAAGAAACCGGTTTCTTGAAGTCTAAGAAACCGGTTTCTTGGTGATTTTTCTGTTGACAATGCCAATTCTGACGACTTTTCTGACGCTAGCAGCTACTCCGGCGACTTTTCCGGCAGCGACAGTAAACTTCAGAAAAGTCATCAGAATTGGCATAGTCGCCGGAAAAATTACCAAGAAACTGGTTTCTGGTTTCTTGATGAAGAAACCAGTTTTTTGGTAATTTTTCCGGTAATTTTTCTGACGACAATGGCAATTATGACGAATTTTCTAGCATTGGTAGCAACTCTGACGACTAATACACCGACATCTACTCCGGTGACTTTTTCAGTACCGACAGTAAACTCTGAGAAATTCGTCAAAATTGGCATTGTCACCGGAAAAATTATCGGACTAATCACCAAGAAACTGGTTTTTTTTCGGTTTCTTGGTAATTTTTTTTGTATTTTTTTTTCTCTATTTGGTTGATTGATGAAACTGGTTTCAATTATTTTCAGTGTATATCATTTTTGTTTTGTTTTCATAATCTTTATTATTGTTGTGTAACAAAATTAGTTCCTTGATGAAGAAACCACTTTCTTGGTGAAGAAACCAGTTTCTTGATGAAAAAACCACTTTCTTGGTGATTTTTCTAATGATTTTGCTGGCGACAATGTCAATTCTGACGACTTTTTTTACGCCGGCAATAATTCTTGCAATTTTTCCAACACCAGGAACTACTCCGGCAACTTTTTCGGCACCGACATCAAACTCCAGAATAGTCGTCGGACTTGGCATTGTCACCAGTAAAATTACCGGAAAAATCACCAAGAAACTAGTTTCTTGATGTTAGAAACCGGTTTCTTGGTGATTTTTCCAGCGACAATGCTAATTCTGATGACTTTTTCGGCGCCGGCAGCAACTCCGGCGACTTTTCCGGCACCGACGGCTACTCCGGCGACTTTCCGGTGTCGGCAGTAAACTCCGATGACTTTTCCAGCACAAGTGACAACTTCGGCAATCACTATAGTATTATTTGTTTTATTTTTTTAAAAAAATAAATATGAAGAGAATTTTAATATTTTTTATGGTAATTTAATTAAGTTTTTATTTTTTATGAATTTTAAATTCAGATTTCTTTTTAATGTCTTATATGGTTTTTTTTAGAAAAAAACCCATATTTTTAGTTTGATTGGTTAGATAATGCCATATTTAGTGGCATTTACTTTTTATGCCATATTTATCATAACCTTAATAATTTTTCCCATATTTTTGAAAATAGCCCTTTATTTAATGGTTAAATTCCTCTCCTTTGGGCCTTGTGTGAGAATTAGGGGGCCAATAGCAGTAGGTTAATTATATTAGTCTAACCTAATTAAAATTGAATTAGCAACATAATTAACTTTTAAAATATATGAAATTTATTTTTCATTTAATATTTTTAAGTTAATTTTAGAAAAACACTTAGTTAATTGAAATATATTCTATATAGTTATTTCTAGTGACTAGTTATATTTTATAATATTTAATTAGGAAAATATTTTAAGTTGAAAATTAATTATTTATTTTAATTAATTTAGGACCAACTTAAATTAAAAATATTTTTCCTAGTATTAAATTAGAATTAATAATTAAGTTTTTTTTTATACTTGATTATTTAATTCTTGTATTTAAAACATTTAATTAAATTGAAAATTAAATATTTGAGTTGATTTCTTTCTTGATACTTAAATATTATTATTTTCAGAATATTTAATTAAATAAAAATTATTTTAAGTTAGAAATTTTAATTTCAGAACAGCTTAAATTGAATAATTTTTAATATATATTTTAATTTTATTTTATTAATCATTTTTTAAATTCAAAATTGCATTTTTTATTTAAATGCAGAAAAATTTGATTTTTTTTTTTAAAAAAAAATAGATTAAAGTTGAAAATTAATTATTTTAATTTTAGACCAACTTAAATCATTATATTTTTCATTTAAATGATTAATTAAAATAAATAAACTAAAATATATTATAATTAGAAAATAAATTAATTAGTCAATGAAAGTCTAGATAGTTATTATCTGTTTGCTTGAAGTATTTTTCTAGTGATATTTAATTAAATAGAAAATTAATATTTAAGTTGATTTTCATCATGATACTTAAATATTTGAAATTTTTCTAAATATTTAATTAAATGGGAAAATTATATTTTTGTTGAAAATTAATTTTTTTATACCAACATAAAATTAGAATAATTTTTCAGGATTTATTTTTCTTTTATTTTAGAGCATTTTCGAAAATTGTATTTATTTTTGTTGCCCCTAATTTTGCCTAATATATGTGGACCAATCAGACAGGGACACGTGGATCAAGCAATTCACAATATTTTGCTAAGTCTTTAGGCCATAAGATAACATCCCGGACGTAGGTCCCGGAGAAGGCACATGGAACTCAATATGCTCCCGGAAGCTCACACAACGCTAAGGCATCTCCGCGAGGTGTCAGGTTTCTCCTGAGCAATCAAGTCGCATTAAATGCCGCATGGGAGGAAGCGTGTTGGGACTGCTACACGCAATAAAGTCTGACGGCACAACCTCCAACCAGCAGCGCCACAGTAATGATCATTTAAGTCTAGCGACGGCTACACTGTGAAGAGTCACGTCAATCACAAGGCAATAAGGACATTCCACACAAAAACCGTACAGCACCTAGGGATTTGACCATGCATTACCCATGGTATATTCATTGGGAATACCCAACTTTATGGATACTTACAGATACACTTGTAAGTACAATTCTAGGGATTACCCCACCAAAAACACTATAAATACCCCCTCAAAGCTCATTAAATGGGATCGAGAATCTTGGGCTGCATATGAGCAAGTAGAGTAAATACTCACCAAGAACATTCTCTGTATTTATAAGGGTGAAAGTCTCCCAAGCATAATATCTGTATTAAATACATCCATAAATAACAAAGACTCGTGGACTAAGGCTCATTAACGCCCCAACCACATAAAAATCCTTATCTCACTTTCTTACAGCTCAATAATTTCATAATATTTTATTAGTTGCCGAAAATCTCGGTCAACATTTTGGTGCTTTCATTGAGAGCTGAAGAAAGCTACTGTAAACAAACACTTGACTTCACAAACATGGTGGAGACAAGAAGTACTCGTCAGCCTCGTCCTCTGGAAGACGCTCAAGACCCGAATGAGGAAGATGTTGCCTCAAGAGCAGCAGAGGAGTCCGAGGAAGAAGAAATAGTCCCCGATGATGACTACGAGGGAAACCTCGACGAGTATGCCTACGACGAAGGTAGTTACTCAGAACTGGTGCTTCTCAGACAAAAAGCTATCGATCACGAAGCTGAGATCGAAGCTCAGAAAGCGAAAAACCAGAAAATGCAAGAAGTGATGCTGGCCATGCAAAAAGCCATAGAAGCAGCTGGCATTCACGTGCACCCCAAGGCAATGACCGCTGGACTCGACAAGGAGCCAGCGACGTCTTCGCCTAATTCCCAGCAGCAGAAATCTAGGGAGCCTAGCCCTATAAGATACCCTGCTGAAGGGAATCAAACAAAAAACCCTACTTCTACCCCAGGGCGAAAGAAAAAGGTGCAGGATCCGCGAAAGGTCCGCTCAGATTTCCCTAAAGGGAAAGGTCCGCAGAGGGGCAAGCCCCAAAAAGGGAGCCTTGGCCCTCAGGATCGAGGGGACCAAAAAAGCGTTTCCGTACACCAAGAACCCAGGGGTAGAGGGAGAAGAGGACAGAGGTGTCCTCCCGTTGATCTGAGAAATCAAATCAATGGGAACCAAGGGGATCTCCGAGATCTCCTTGACCAAAAAAGATACGGACCCGCGGTCTCCACGGGTACGTTGAATGAAGGAATTATGGCGGAACTCGCCATACTTCGAAAGGACATTGCCCGAGTCTCCCGGAGACGAAGGAGATGACTCCGAGCTCGGACGGCGAGGATCGAGAGCCATGTGCTAAGCACATCTTAGAGGCGAGCTCCCTAAGAACTTTAAGATGCCCGAAATGGCGGCTTATGCGGGAACTCCGATCCTAGCGACCACTTGTCACGGTTCAACCGTGTCATGACGGTCATGAGGGTCAGCAATGACGCCAAATGTCTGTGCTTCCCACTTACCCTAAGTGGGTCCGCGGAGGAATGGTTCAAAAAACTGGAACCAGGATCCGTGGGCTGTTGGAACAAACTACAGACCAACTTCCGGAGACAGTTTGTCGCCGCAAGAAAGGTCAATCTGGAGGTCAGTGCCTTGACTAATATCAAGCAACTGCCCACCGAGACCTTGAAGAATTACATAAAGAGGTTCCGAGAGGAAGCCTCGAAAACCAAGAAAGTTGACGACGGACAACAGCTTGCACTTCTCCAAGCAGGCATCCGTACTGGGACTCCTTTCTGGAATGAGCTGCAGCAAGAAGGAGCTGCTAGCCTCCAGGACTTCCAGAAGAGAGTCCAAAAATATATCAACCTCGAAGAAGCCCAAATCATGGCTTATGGAGGCTACTATCCCACCGGAATAGCAGGGTACATGCCCGGAGTATCACCCTCGGGTACTGCCCCGACCGCAACTCCACAAGCAAGTGGCATACAATTCTCTGCTACCCCCGGATATAGCCAGGGCCAAGCCTTGGCACCAGCATCATCCCATTTTGGCAACCCGTCCGGAGTGAATGGACAAGCTCCTTCACACTCTGCTCCGGCTGCTAGCCTGACAGGCCCTTCCCAGGGTTCGAGGAGTAAAAGATCCTCCAAAGGCAGCACCCGGACGGGAGAGAAGCGCCAGAAAAAGGGGTACACCCCCCAGTATACTCAATACACGGAGCTGTCGGACTCCCAAGAGCGTGTGTACTTTGCTACTAGGCAAAATACACACTACCGGAGACCACAACCGTTGTACAAAGATGGCTCCCGGAGAGATCCGAGCAAGAGATGCGAGTACCACAACGACATTGGTCATAGCACCAATGAATGTAAGAATCTCAAAGACGAGATCGAAAATCTAATCCGATTAGGCCACCTCTACGAGTGGATCAAGAATAGGTTGCCCCACCTCAATCCGGGTCAGGCGACTGTGGGTATGCCTCAGGGAACACCGGGGGGTACAGCAGGAGTATTGGCTCCAGCTGCTCCCACGGGCGACGCCCAGCATATCCCCGGTCTGCCGCCCCGGCCTAATGGGAGGGTAGCCATGATCTCCGAAGGTCCCCATATCGAAGGGACTACTCGCAAGGAGCTTAAGCGATACGCCGGGGCCGCGAAACACAATGAGGTGTGGGAAGTTACTCAACTCCCAGCTCAAAGGCCCCGGTTGATGGACCAACCCATCACGTTCACGGAAGAAGACGCCAAGACGGTGCGCTTCCCTCATCATGACCCGCTGGTCATAGAGACCCCCATCGCGAATAAAGTGGTGGCCAGAGTCTTAATTGACAATGGAAGTTCCGTGAACTTACTCTTCAAAGAAGCCTTCACCGCGATAGGCTTGACAGACCGGGACCTCTCACCCAGTGGGTCCCAGCTCACAGGGTTTAACGGGACGACACTTATCCCAATGGGAAAAGTAAGGCTCCCAGTCACCTTGTGCCCGGACACCCCCAGAGCACATTCAAATACTGCACCTTCATAGTGGTGGACTGTCCGACAGCTTACAATGCGATCCTCGGCCGACCGGCCTTGGTGGACTTTGGCGCAGTCACATCGATTCGGCACCTGTGCCTAAAGTTTCCTACCCGGGAGGCCGGAATCGGAACTGTGAGGGGAAACCAGGGGGAAGCAAGACAATATTACAATGTCGCAACCCACCTGCCCGTGCTAATGGTCCGGGAGTCAGCTGAGCCAGGAGTGGCTGAAGAGGATGAGTTGGACCCCCGTGTGGGGTCCGAAAGAATTGTAGAACCAATGGAGGACGTCGAAGAAGTATCAGTGTGCGACATCGACTCCACCAAAGTACTCCGGCTAGGGAAGAACCTAAATCCGGAGGAAAAAGAAAAAATAATAAAAACACTGAAGGGCGTCGTCGACATCTTTGCATGGCGCCAAGAAGACATGACTGGCATAAGCCCTCATGTCATCACCCACGTACTCAACGTCAATCCGGACATGCCTCCCGTCCAGCAAAAGCGACGCCCGCTCAATTCGGTGAAAGCCGAAGCTCTAGAGAAAGAGGTGGACAAACTTTTGACTAACGGCATGATCCGCGACGTATACTATCTAGAGTGGCTGGCTAATCCGGTCCTGGTGCCCAAGCCGAACGGAACTTGGCGAGTCTGTATAGATTTCACCGATCTAAACAAAGCTTGTCCAAAGGAGCCATTGCCCAGGATCGACCAGATGGTAGATGCCACCTCCGGATTCAAACTGCTATCCTTCATGGACGCCTATGCTGGGTACAATCAAATAAAAATACATACGGCAGACCAGGAGTGCACTAGCTTCAGGGCCGATAAGGGGGTATACTGTTACCTAGTCATGCCCTTCGGACTGAAAAACGCCGGAGCAACCTATCAACGAATGGTTAACCAGATGTTTAAAGGCCTCCTGGGGCGAAACATGGAGGTTTACGTGGACGACATGCTCGTCAAATCCAAAGCATGCAACAGCCATGCAAGCGACTTAGAAGAATGCTTCGAAGTTGTCCGGAGATACGGCATGAAGCTCAACCCAAAGAAATGCACCTTCGGGGTCAAATCAGGAAAGTTCCTGGGCTTCATCGTCAGTCAAAGGGGGATTGAGGCAAATCCGGAAAAAATCCAGGCCCTCCTAAGCATGCCATCCCCCAAAAAAACATAAAGATGTGCAGAGCCTGACCGGAAAGGTAGCTGCTTTAAGCCGCTTCATCTCACGGTCCACGGACAAGTGCATACCCTTCTTCAACGTGCTAAAGAAGTGCCAAAAGTTCGAATGGTCGGACGAGTGCGAGGAGGCATTCAAAAAGCTAAAAGAGCACATGGCCAACCCTCCTATCCTATCAAAACCCGTCCTCGGAGAAGACCTATTTCTTTATTTGGCCGTCTTCGAACACGCGGTTAGCGCTGCCTTGGTCCGGGAAGGAGAGAAAACTCAGCATCCCGTGTACTATGTCAGCAAGCGCATGATAGGAGCCGAAACAAGATACCCGGTCATTGAAAAACTGGTGTTTTACCTCCTGATGGCGTCAAGGAAGTTGAGGCCATACTTCCAAGCCCATCCGATCAAAATTCTGACCAATCACCCGCTCCGACAGGTCCTCCAAAAACCTGAGGCGTCCGGAAGGCTCCTCAAGTGGGCAATGGAGCTAAGTCAATTTGACTTGCACTACATACCCCGAATTTCTATAAAAGGCCAAGCCTTGGCGGACTTCATTACTGAATGCAACGAAGCCGAGGCAACCGCGAATACGCCGGTACCGCCAATCCCCACATGGAGGGTATTTGTAGACGGAGCCTCCAATGAGAACGGTTTCGGAGCCGGAGTGGCTATGGTAACACCAACCGGAATGCGACTCCAGGCGGCCCTACGGTTTGACTTCGCAGCTTCAAACAATGAGGCCGAATATGAAGCCCTGATAGCAGGGCTGAAATTAGCAAAAGCTATAGGAGCCAAAAGAGTGGAAGTCTATAGTGATTCCCAACTGGTCGTAAACCAGGTATCCGGAGAATACCAAACCCGCGGCGAGCGAATGGCCGCGTACGTAACAATAGTCCGAGAGCTTCTCCACGAGTTCACGGACTACAAAATAGAAAGAATCCCCCGAGAAAAGAACGCTCACGCGGACTGTCTGGCTAAGTTAGCCTCGGATAGCGAAATCGAAGAGCTGGGGGTAGTACCAGTGGAACGCTTGGCAGAGCCAAGCATCAAAATAAAAGAGACCACGCTAAACGTTGGGCAAGAACCCAGCTGGATGGTCCCCATCATAAAATACATAACAAAAGGTGAGTTGCCCCAAGAAAGGGCACTGTCTCGGAAGATTCAGTATCAGGCTCATCGTTATGTAATGATGGATCAAATTCTCTACCGAAGAGGACTCAGCATGCCTTATTTAAGGTGTGTATTGGACCCTGAAGCTAGACAAATCATGCTAGAGGTCCACGAAGGGTTCTGTGGAGATCATACGGGAGGACCCAGTCTCTCAAAGAAAATATTGAGGCAAGGGTACTTCTGGCCAACAATGAAAAAAGATTGTATAGACTATGTCCAAAAGTGTGACTCGTGCCAAAGGTACGCGAACATACCGAGAGCTCCTCCAAATGAAATCACCCTGATGACTAGTCCCTGGCCCTTCGCGGTTTGGGGAATAGATCTTATTGGGTCCCTGCCAACAGGAAAAGGGGGAGTAAAGTATGCAATAGTAGCAGTAGACTACTTCACCAAATGGACGGAGGCTGAGCCTATGAAGACAATAACTGCTAAAAAAGCACTGGACTTTGTTATCAAAAACATAGTGTGTCGATATGGCTTGCCTCACAAAATAGTCTTTGACAATGGAAAGTAATTCGATTGTGAGGAATTTACTGACTTCTGCAACCAACACAGAGTAGTGAAAAGCTTCTCCGCGGTGGCCAGACCTCAAACAAACGGTCAGGCGGAAGCAGTCAATAAAATCCTAAAGGTTACCTTGAAGAAAAAGCTGCTGGCCTGCAAAAACAACTGGCCTGAAGAGTTGCCAAGGGTGTTATGGGCCTACCGGACGACCCCCAGAACCACGACCGGTCACTCGCCTTTTTCAATGGCGTACGGTTGTGAAGCGATGGTCCCGGTAGAAACGTTATTCCCATCCCACAGGAGGACGACTTACGATCCAGCCACGAATCAAGCTTTGCTTCAAGAGGCTTTGGATCAAGTCGAAGAACTCCGGGATGAGTCTCAAATACGGATGGCAGCTTATCAGAAGAAGGTGACCAAGTATTTTAACTCTAAGGTTAAAAACAGAAAATTTGCTATTGGGGATATGGTCCTAAGAAGAGTCTTCCCAGCCACCCAGGAACCCGGAGTAGGGGTACTTGGGCCAAATTGGGAAGGACCATATGAAATTGAGGACGAAATCGGCTCCGGCACTTACAAGCTAAAAAGAATGGATGGAACCATTGTGCCAAGAGCCTGGAATGCCGATCACCTTAGAAAATATTACCAATAGCAAGGATATAACTTAGACTTTGTTCAAAGAGTTTGTACCGTCCAAATGTATACCTCCTCTACATGTTGAATAAAACTGAGTGCCTTAAAAACAAAGTTACTATGTCACTCAGGGGGTACTAGGGTATACCGCACGGACAGACAGAAAACAAACTAAGCAAAATATCCTGACCCAAAGGGCAGGTCAAAAAAGTATGCACAAAAATAAAGAGCATAAGTATAAAAATCATGATCCAAAGGACAGGTCAAAAAGAGAAATATGTGGCAAAAGAGATCACATATAAATATCCTAGCCCACAGGGCAGGTCAAATATATACAAGTGGCCCGGGGACAGGCCTTTAAAAATTGTCTCCCCTTCAAATAAAAAACAGCTACCTAAATATATTGTCCCAAGGTAGCAGCAACTATATATAAAAAGAAAAAATAAATAATAAGAGAAGTGGGTGGAATCCTGGTTGTACTGGGTCAATCTCAAGCGGCTCAATCAATACGCGGAGGAAGGTGAGGTCCGATACGCGCCTCTACCATGGCATCAAGCTTCTTCTTCTTCTCCCGAAATTTGGCAATCATTTCCTCAGGTTTGGGGTAGAAAGTAAGCTTGATATTTTGGTCGTTGGTAGACCAAGCCATGAAGACTCCATCATCGAAGCACTTAGGGCAACGGCCGCAGGAAACGGGAGAGAGAAGCTCGGCTCTTTTTTCCTTCTTGGAGGCTTGTTCCTTGAAGTCCCTGAGCTCCTTCAGCTCCGCGGCTAGGGCGGCCCTGGACTCCAAGTTTGCTTGGTGAGTTTCCTCTAAGGATCTCACCTTGGCAACCATCTCGTCCAAAGCTTCCCTGGCCTCCCGGAGCTCCCGCTTGGCCTTTGCAGCGGCCTCACTTTCCGCCCTCAGCTCCTCTTGATGCTGGGCCTCCAGCCTGTCCCTCCGCTGGGCCTCATCCCGGATCATGGCCTCCGCCTGGGCTTCCCTCGGCTTGGCCTCCTCCTCATTGGCCTTGGCAGAAGCCTCCCGGCGCTCAGCAGCCTCCTGGTAAAGCTGCCTCTCCGTAGTGAGATCCTGAAGGACCTTCCTGACGTCGTTCATGTCCCCAAAATCAGACAAAACGAAGCCATGGTTAATTATGTTCTTGGAGAGGCGGCCAGCCTCAGCAGCAAGCTGAACAACAATACAAGTGTAAGAAAGAATCCCCAAAAAAGAAAAATAAAGGGAAAAGCAAAATTACAAAGCACTTACCACAGTGAGGGAGTGGCTGAGGTCCTGGACCTGGAAGATAGAGTTCAGGGAGGCACAAGTTGCGAACCGCTTAGGCGCGCACTGGGTAAGCTGAGAAGCAAACTCGCCAGTCATCTCCGCGGCGAAGGGAGCCAAGGAGGGCCCAAGGAAGCGACGGAACCAGTCCGACAGGGGGTCCAAGTTTAGGTCCCACGGATCCTGGTACTCTGGGTTATTGATGGTTTCTTGCACCTCAACCCGTAGAACCCTCCTAAGGGCTTCCACCTCGGCAAACCCCCAGGAGTATTCGTCTATGGCATAGTTATGCTTGGCTATCCGGAGCTCTTGCCTCGCCTCGTCTCCAGGAACCGGAGTCAGCACAATGTTGGGAGGTGCAGGATGCTCTTCCATGGGAGAGACCCCACCATCAAGACCGTGGGCCGGAGTGTCAGCTCTCCGAGGCCGCTTGGGCTCTTCCTGGGCAATCATCTTGCCCTTACGCTTGCGAATCAGAGCAATTTCTTGCTCTTCTTCACCTTCAACTTCCTCAGGAAGAGCCCGGAGCCCTCCTGCACCTTCTTCAACTTCCTCAGAAAAGCCCCATTGCTTTTCTTGACCTTCTCCCGGCAGCACCTCCTCGTCATCCACTAAATCAATAGTGTCGGGGGGAGCGCTGGACAAAATCTTTAGAGCAGGGGCCATTGGGGAAGAAGTAAAGGCAGGAGGAGCCTCAGGAGTGTGAACCCCAGCAAGCTGATCCAAGATGGCGTCCATGGAGATACCTGCTACAACAAAAATAAGCAAGTTAGAACATCCGTGGGAAACCACCGACGCAAGATATGGCAAATAAGCTAGTCCTACTTGGACTTCCTAATTCGGCCCTAGCAAAGTTCTGAACTTTTATGCTGGCAGCATCATCTCCGAGATAGCTGTCCGAAGGCCGGAACCACCTGGATGTAATGTAAACAAGGACCTAAGGGAACGGGCTCCGGAGGACGAGAACCCATCCGGGACCGACCTAGGAAATCTCCTAAGTTTGAAAAGTAAAATTCCTTCAAACGATCCCCCCACCGGGTCGAGGGCATCCTAAACCTATACAGACGCTCGTCGAACCCTACGGGCCTACGACTGGCATATTCGCCAACAGAAGGAACATAATGAATTACCAAAGGAGACTTACCGCCAGCGCCGGAAGTGCTGGCACCAGGAGCCCCAGTGTTTGGCTCTGGAACCGAAGGCTGTGGCCTGGGAGCCCTTCTCTCTGATGAATCCCCAATGTGAAGGGGCTTCCCGGCAATCGCCTGACTTCTTCTCTCCACCGGGCTCCCCACACGGAGCGCCCTCCCGGAGGCCGCCTGGGCCTTAGAGTACGCCTTCTCCTGGGCCTTCCGGTAGAGATACTCCTGGTATTTCTTCTCTGCTGTGGCGATGATCTCGTCCTGGAAGGTCTTCTCCGCAACCGGCGCCCTCACATTGGGACAGATGACCCGGGAGAGGTTAGAGTCCTCCACGGATTGATGCGGAAGGATAAGTTTGGCCTTCCTGCAGTTCTCCGTAGTGACCAGACCCCCGACGTCAAGATCGGCCCGGTCGTAAGAGGCAAAGGCCTGGGCTCTCCGAAGAAAGGCCTGGGTAGGGGCAGTCCGTTCATATGGAGGGATCCTCACCCACTCAGTGAGGAGCTCCGAATGGTCCATTGCCCTAAATCCGGAGGAAAAGAAAAAGCGATGGCGATACTCCTTAACGTGAGTCTGCCTATTATACGGGACCACCCCTTCGTTAGCAGGGTGGGCCCGGAACCCATAAAAACCGTCCTTAAGTTTGTCCCCCTTCTTGGGGACGGAAACAAGTTCATAAAAATACAAAATTTCCGCCGGGCGGGGAGATCCCCATCCTCGGGCGGCATAAAAAATAAATAAGCCTGAAAGCAGGCGGTAAGCTTGGGGAATGAGTTGGTATGGCGCAAGGCCGAGAAAAACTAGAAAATTAACAAAGTAATCCTGAAGAGGGAGCATGGCACCGGCCATCAGGTGCGTTTGGCTCCAGGCTCCGAAGCCGCCATAGTTGTGGTTGGGCGTCTCCGCGTCGCGAGGTGGCCGGTGGTAGGTTCCTGAAGTGGAAGGCTTGATTCCAGCAACCTCCACAATGTTCTCCAGTTGGTGGGGACAGGTCAAGGTCGAATGCAGCTCAGCCGCTTCCCATCCGGTCGCCCGGGACATATACCCCTCCTGGGCAACGGGTCCCAGGGAGACCTCTTCGAGGGTAGCCATGCGCTTACCACTTTTCTTTGAGGACTTTGAGCCGGAAGCAGACATTTTTCTATTCTGTAAAAAAGGGTAAAATTCCAGCAGTTAGGCCCCGTACCAAACCCTAAATCAAGCAAAAGGGAATGGGGGTCCCCTAACCGCTGGAAAGAGGCCCCCTCCAGACACGTGTCACACAGGAAACCCTAGAAGGATTCCCTGGACAAGTGTCGGGTGCAGTAAATTCACAGAAGACGGCTTTACGCGATAAAGAAAACAGAAAGAAAAGATTCTGTTCTATGCCCTAAGCAGCCATTAAACGAAGAACGTATGGCCTTCTACAAAGAAAATACACAACAACAACAGAGGCATGACAATGGCAATCCTACCACTAGAGCAGCAAATTCAAACAGACTACATGAAGAACTTAAACACTTGCATGCCCAGAAATCTCGAATGCAAACCCAGAAAAGAACAAACAGAACAAGTAATAATATGCCATTCAATAACAGAGCAAAGGATGCAAAATACTTACGATGAAGTGTTAAACTGGGGGTCCTGATGCGAGTCGAGGGAAGACGAGAAGGACTGGTAGCAACGAGCAAAGAAGAACTGGGAAAATTGCAAAGTGTTTGAAGGCTTCGTTCTAGGTCTGAGAATTTTCTCTCTAGGAAATTCGAGCAAAGTTGGCAAGAAATGGGAAGTAACCGAAATGAAGAAAAGATGGTGGCTTTTATAGGCAAAAATGCATGAGGAACATGCGTCATCACCTACCAATCGAACGGTGAGGGAAGCGCACGATTCAAATACCCAAAGATCAACGAACCAGATTGATTTACAATAAAGGCGGTGGAAACGCTTGAGTATCCGTCTGATACCATTAACGCGCCGTATCAATCAATGGACGTGAAACGAATCGACCTCTGCAAAAAGTGAATCGCTACATTAAATGCCATCATTAAATACACCCTCACGCGCTCAAAACTCGTGCCATGAAACCGAGGAGTCAACCGGAGGCACTTGAGCAAGCCTTGTTTCATTTTCCAAATAAACAAGACTTGGGGGGTAAATGTTGCCCCTAATTTTGCCCAATATATGTGGACCAATCAGACAGGGACACGTGGATGAAGCAATTCACAATATTTTGCTAAGTTTTTAGGCTATAAGATAACATCCCGGACGTAGGTCCCGGAGAAGGCACATGGAACTCAATATGCTCCCGGAAGCTCACACAACGCTAAGGCATCTCCGCGAGGTGTCAGGTTTCTCCTGAGCAATCAAGTCGCATTAAATGCCGCATGGGAGGAAGCGTGTTGGGACTGCTACACGCAATAAAGTCTGACGGCACAACCTCCAACCAGCAGCGCCACAGTAATGATCATTTAAGTCTAGCGACGGCTACACTGTGAAGAGTCACGTCAATCACAAGGCAATAAGGACATTCCACACAAAAACCCTACAGCACCTAGGGATTCGACCATGCATTACCCATGGTATATTCATTGGGAATACCCAACTTTATGGATACTTACAGATACACTTGTAAGTACAATTCTAGGGATTACCCCACCAAAAACACTATAAATACCCCCTCAAAGCTCATTAAATGGGATCGAGAATCTTGGGCTGCATATGAGCAAGTAGAGTAAATACTCACCAAGAACATTCTCTGTATTTATAAGGGTGAAAGTCTCCCAAGCATAATATCTGTATTAAATACATCCATAAATAACAAAGACTCGTGGACTAAGGCTCATTAACGCCCCAACCACGTAAAAATCCTTATCTCACTTTCTTACAGCTCAATAATTTCATAATATTTTATTAGTTGCCGAAAATCTCGGTCAACAATTTTTAAATACATTAATTTTCAAAATGTAATATATATTTATAGAAAATTAAATTTGAGTTGTAAATTAATTTAAATTAATTTTAATACAACTTAAATTGAATAATATTCTAAATATTTATTGAAAATTATTACTAAGATGGTATTAATTTATTTTATTTTCATATCCATCTAAGTATAATTTTATAAATATTAAATTAAAATTTATATTTAGAATTTTATTGTAAATTGGAAATTTTAATTAAATAAACATATATTTTGAAATAAATAGATTAAAATAAACATTAGAAGAAAATACACTTTAAATAATGAGCTTTATTATTAGGACATTCGATCTCCATTGTTGGTGCTACATAGTTCTTGTTTTAGTGAGTAATCTTCCCTAATGGAAGAACATTCATTAGCAATTTAACGCCGTAGATCTCGAAAGATAAGTATTTTTGTAAGTGTTTTATTTTTAGTATGGATTACCCTAATGGTGGCGACTATTAGTAAGACTCATAAAAGTATGAAACAATGGTGGAAGCTCATAAGATAGAAATAGGCTTGACTCTCGCCTAAACGGGACAACGCTGGATTCTCATCTTGATCGAATAAAGGGTTGCTAGAATGTTTATCATTTTAGATGAGCTGACAACTCTATTCAATGGATGGTATCTTTGACTCTCGCCTAAATGGGACACTGATATCAGTTTGTTGAAAACCTTGGAAATTATTTAGGATTGTATGTTTTAGTATTTTTGCTTGTCATTCCCATTTGCTAAATGCTTATAATTTCTGAATTGTGTGTGAATTTATATTGAACCAAGTTATTTTTCTATTATTAATTGTAGTTTAAATTTCGAATCTTCATTGTTGGTCTAACTTGGCTTGTTGTTTTTAATGGGGCAAATCCCTAATGGATTGTCATCCATTAGACAAACATAATAGTGTTAGATCTCGATAGATAAATATTTGTAAATGCAACATCTAGCTGTTCATCAATAGATGACACCTTATACTAGTATTTACAATATGAAACAATGAAGAAGTTTATAAAAATAAGAATAACTTTGACTCTCGCTAATCGGGACATCGTTGAATTCTTATTTTTAATCAAAATTATCCTTTATTTTTCCTCTTAGCTTATTCATTTTGAATTAGCTTCAATAATATATCATTGAATGAATGGTTTATAAATCATTTGCATATAATGTCATTCTACTTTCTCTTAAAAAATTGAATGGCGCAAATGACTATATTCCTGACATTCTATCCCGAAATGATATAAATCCTCGATCTTAAAATCTCCTACTTATATATGTTTACTTTAGGCAAATCATACTTAGAGTTAGATTAGTAGTGGTGGTCCAAACTAGAAAAATTACTCATGTACATTTGGTATAAATTTAAGTCTTTGACTTTAAATTTTAGATTCCAAATAGAAATTTTATATTTCTATTTCCAGAATACAATACTGTTAAACTTTCAGAAGTCATTAATATCCATTTTCTGTCAATGGATTCAAACTGTATGTTAATATGGAATGTGAGTTTAATATTCTGTGACTGAATCCACTTGGACTATTCTAAGAACTCTTTGATGTAACTAGACCTAAGTCATCGAAAGACCACAACCACATATTTTATAAATCTATGGCATTTGTATCTTGTTCATAGTGGTTTTGACAAGATCCTTCTCTGCGAAGAGTCAATATGCCTATATCCACTGAAAGTATAATCATCTCATTCGAAGATGGAGGTACATTCAGGGGTGGATATGATTTTTCGTTATGTTCTTCAGACGAACACTCTAGATTTTACCTTATGCAAAGAAATTTGAAATATTTGAAAATTTTCATGTATTTCTAGCAATGTTGGAAAACATTAAGGTAAGTGGTTAAGGATCTTACGAACTGATAGGGGTGGAGACATATTTGGTAGATATGCAGTTCAAAGATCATTAAATTGATTTTTTGAATTATATCCAAACTTACCTCCCCAGAAATTCGATTTGCATATTGATGATAGTATAAGGTCTATGATTAGTTACTAGTCATTGCCAAAGTCCTTCTAAGGAAATACCCTAGTGAAAGAAAATTTCAGAATGATGGAATGCTTATGTACTTAGTATAAACCATTACTAGATTCATGGATGACCTAATCGTAATCTTAAGAAAAGTTAGGATTGTTAACCAAGGTTTGCATGTTTGTTAGCTATTCTAAGTGATTAGGGGTGGAACATCCCATAGTCATTAGATAAGAAAGTGTTTGTTTTATCAAATACTACTTTTCTAAGAAAATGACTAAGTCTGAAAACAAAGTAGCAAATAAAGGAGATATTTTTCTTGATTACAAAAGTGTTCTATCATCTTATTCTGTATAAGATGGTCCCACTGCCTCTGTTGTTTTGACACAACCGAAGAGGACAATACCATTTAGTATTCTTAGACAAAATTCACGGTACTTGTCGTATTGGGAGGGTTTCAAGGAACTCACCCTGTTATGACTTGGAAGACACCGATGATTAAAATCCATTATTAGTTTAAACAAATAATGGATTGTTAGAATAAGAAACTAAGAAGCAAATCCAAGAGAACTATGGTTAAAACCATTCATATGGAACAACCAAAAGTTTTCTATTACAAGGACAAGAAAGGAAATTTTTGTTAGTAAGTCTATTCAATGGACTTAACAAAACTTCCTGTTCCTAGTATTATAAGTTTGAGATTATCTAAACCTATGACTTGTGGTATGCCTGGTAATTTACTTACTCTAGTGCAAGCAATTTACTTTAGTAAGTTGCTGGAGCATTTTTCTAATGACAATCTATAGAAGCTTCTCGACTTCTAGACAATATTTTATTTATCTAAGGAAAAGTCTCAACTATTCCAGAAAACATAAGGCCAATGAAATAATTGTTGGAATTATTTTACCAGGATCTTAGATCTACTCACAAGTATGTTGTTTAAACACCCTAAATATGAACTTTCTAAAACGATAAATTAAACACATATAAAGTTAAGAAAACCTTACATTGATGCAACGAAATTAATTTCTCCTTCCGCTCAGATCTGTAACCCTTGTATCCTTTCTGTAGCAGAGTATAATCAAGATCTGAGCCCGAATCTCCTTCTTCTTTAAGTTTGATCCTTCACAGTCTTCCAATCTATGATTGAGTTACTGCTTGCTGTGTGTGGGCACTTACTCTTTCACTAGGGTTCAAAATTTTATGAAGAAGAAAAGAGAAGAGGGATTTCGGCCAGGTATAGAAAGTAGGGAAGGCTTAGTTTTTCTGAAGAGAGAAATTTCTGTCAGATAACTAATGAAAGCATGTGATTTGACTGAGCCATCACTTTCTATTTATAGGAAACTACTAGGTTTAGGTTAGGAATTATTTGGCATTAAAATAATGAAAAAATGAATTTGAAACTCCACAATAAGTGGCCGGCCATGGTGTGTTAGTGGGCCCTACTTGATTTTGCAGTTTTATCAAATTTTATTTCTATTTTCTCAAAAACGCCAATTTTCCAATTCTAACATTTTAAATGCCAAAACTAATTATTTAATAACTAAAATAGATTATTAAATAATATTGTCATTTAATTTAATTATTAACTAGACATATAAAGTCCATTAATAAATAAATAAACCTAGAATCTCTTTTCTTTACAATTTCACCCCTGCTTAGTGAAAATTCACAAAATTAGACATAGTCTAACTTTAGAATTATAATTGATCAATCACAAATCAATTAATGAGTCTTACAAGCAGAATGTTCTCAACTAGAATGGAGACCATGGATCTATATGCTGAGCTTCCAATAAGTGAACCAAATTTACCAAGTAAATTCCTACTTATTAATTCTTCGTTGAATCCACTCTTAGAACTTAGAATTGCACTCTCAGACTTATATAGAGCATATTATATGTTCCATGATATCAATATGCTATCTCATTTAACCATTGTTATAATCTTATTGTGATTTAAAGATCCTCTATATAGATGATCTACATCAAGATGGGATTTCTTTACCGTTCTCACCCCTCAATGTATTTTGCCCCTTAAAACACTTAGCTACCTGTAAATGGTGTTTAGTGATCTAATAATTAGTCAGTTAAACAAGAGCTCATCCATTTACTTCTATTTGCTAAGTTCGAAGGGAATCATCACTTGACTTCTATACACCAGTAGAAGCTATAGATTCCATATTTATGTTCAGCACTCCCACTCAATCATACTATCATGTTCCCAAATTATACGTATCACCCTGACCCAAAAGTAGGCTTAACTAATAAATCAAAGAACATGAATAGTACTCCTGAGTTGAGCCCAAGCATATCAGGATTTAGATTCTTTTAATCTTAAGATCAACTACTGATATTGACTTGGAAAGATATATATAACGGTAAGTTTGTAATATCTTAACTTAGTTGCAATATCGGTCCAGTCCAATGTATACTCCATACATTCGAAACTAGTATACTTTACTAATGTCCTGGAAAGAACATAACACTTACTCCAAGTGTAAGTACACATCATCGCTGATTATCACATTAGTGTAAATCCAATAACTATGATGAAACAGGGACCAAGACTTCTGATTCATATGATCACAATCACATTCCACTGTGTTGACGATACTGTAATTGTGAATAAACATATGATCTGGATTTAACTGATTCTGTGTGTAAATGTAATAAACATATTAAACCATTAGCATGTAAAATTCATGCAAACATAAACCACTTCAAATTTCTTATATTGACAACTAATTAGATTGTAAAGATTTTTATTTAGGGCATAAGACCCTTGTCTCAACCGTACGCCATTGAAAATGGCGAGTGGCCGGTCGTGGTTCTTGGGGTTGTCCGGTAGGCCCATAACACTCTTAGCAACTTTTCGGGCCAATTATTTTTACAGGCCAGCAACTTTTTCTTTAGGGTGACCTTTAGGATTTTGTTGACCGCTTCTGCTTGTCCGTTTGTTTGCGGCCTTACCACTGCGGAGAAGCTTTTAACGACTCCGTGTTGGTTGCAGAAGTCGGTGAATTCTTCGCAGTCAAAGCTTGCTTCCTAGTTGTCCGAGACTATTTTGTGAGGCAAGCCGTATCGACACACTATGTTTTTGATAACAAAGTCTAGTGCCTTTTTAGCAGTTATAGTCTTCACTGGCTCAGCCTCCATCCACTTGGTGAAGTAGTCTACTGCTACTATCGCATACTTTACTCCTCCCTTTCCTGTTGGCAGGGACCCAATAAGATCTATTCCCCAGACCGCAAAGGGCCAGGGACTAGTCATCAGGGTAATTTCATTAGGAGGAGCTCTTGGTATGTTCGCGAACCTTTGGCACGAATCACATTTCTGGACGTAGTCTATGCAATCTTTTTTCATTGTTGGCTAGAAGTACCCTTGTCTCAATATTTTCTTTGAGAGACTTGGGCCTCCTGTATGATCTCCACAGAACCCCTCATGGACCTCAGCATAATTTGCTTAGCTTCAGGGTCCGATACACACCTTAAATAAGGCATGCTGAGTCCTCTTCGATAGAGAATTTTGTCCATCATCACATAATGGTGCGCTTGATATTGTATCCTTCTGGATAATGCCTTCTCTTGGGGCAATTCACCTTTCGTTATGTATTCGATGATGGGGACCATCCAGCTGGGCTCTTGCTCAACTGTTGCTATGGTATTTTTTACTTTGATGCCTGGCTCTGCCAGGCGTTCCACAAGTACCACCCCCAGTTTCTCAATCTCACTGCCGAAGCTAACTTAGCCAGGCAGTCAGCGTGAGCGTTCTTCTCCCTGTGGATTCTTTCTACTTTATAGTCCGTGAACTCGGGGAGCAGTGCCCGGACTATTGCTACATATGCATCCATCTTTTCTCCGCGCGTTTGATATTCTCCCAACACTTGGTTTACTACCAGTTGCGAATCGCTGTAGACTTCTACTCTCTTGGCCCCCACGGTTTTTGCCAATCTCAGCCCCGCTATCAGGGCTTCGTATTTGGCCTCGTTGTTAGAAGCTGAGAATTCGAACCGTAGGGCTGCTTGGAGTCGAAGTTCGTTCGGGGATATCATCGCGACCCCTGCTCCGGACCCGTTCTCGTTGGAGGTGCCATCCACAAATACCTTCCACACTGATGCTGGTGGTGTGGGTATGTCTACGGTAGCTTCAGCTTCATGGCACTCCGTGATGAAGTCTGCTAACGACTGCCCTTTTATGGAAATGCGTGGACTTTAGTGTAGGTCAAATTGGCTTAGCTCCATTGCCCATTTGAGGAGCAATCCGGATGCCTCTGGTTTTTGTAGGACTTGCCAGAGCGGGTGGTTAGTTAATACTTTAATTGGGTGAGCTTGGAAGTAAGGTCTCAGCTTTCTCGAGGCCATTAGGAGGCAAAAAACTAGTTTCTCGATCACCGAGTATCGCGTCTCCGCTCCTATCATGCGCTTGCTGACATAGTACACGGGATGTTGAGTTTTTTCCTCTTCCCGTACTAAGGCCGCGCTAACCGCATTCTTGGAGACAGCCAAGTATAGGAACAAGTCCTCTCCGAGAACGGGTTTCGATAGAATTGGTGGTTTAGCCATGTGCTCTTTTAGTTTTTTGAATGTCTCCTCGCACTCATCGGACCATTCAAATTTCTGACATTTCTTCAAGATGTTGCAGAAGGGAATGCATTTGTCTGTGGACCGGGAGATAAAACGACTCAGGGCAGCAACCTTTCTAGTTAAGCTCTGAACGTCTTTGTGTTTCCTGGGGGAAGGCATGCTCAGGTGAGCTTGGATTTTCTCTGGATTTGCCTCAATTCCCCGCTGACTGACAATGAAGCCCAGAAACTTTCCCGACTTAACCCCGAAAGTGCACTTTTTCGGGTTAAGCTTCATTCCGTATCTCCAGACCACTTCGAAGCATTCTTCTAGGTCATCCGTGTGGCTAGCGTATGCCTTTGATTTGACCAGCATGTCGTCCACGTATACCTCCATATTTCTCCCCAGAAGGCCTTTAAACATCCGGTTCACCATTCTTTGGTAAGTTGCACCAGCATTCTTTAGTCCGAAAGGCATGACAAGGTAGCAGTATACCCCCTATCAGTCTTGAAGCTAGTGAACTCTTGATCTGCGATGGGCATCTTGATCTGGTTCTAACCGGCGTATGCGTCCATGAAGGACAATAGCTTGAATCCGGAGGTGGCATCCACCATCTGGTCGATTCTTGGCAAGGGAAACAATCTTTTGGGCAGGCTTTGTTTAGATCGGTAAAATCTATACAAACCCGCCATGTCGCGTTTGGCTTCAGTACCAGTACCGGATTGGCCAGCCATTTTGGGTAATATACGTCCCGGATCATGCCACTGGTTAGTAACTTGTCCACCTCTTTCTCTAGGGCTTCGGCATTTATCGAGTCGAGGGGGCGTCTTTTCTGTTGAACCGGTGGCATGTCCGGGTTGACATTGAGGACGTGGGTTATGACGTGGGGGCTTATGCCGGTCATGTGCTCTTGACACCACGCAAAAACATCTGTGGCAGCTCTTAAAGTCTTTATTATTTTTTCTTTTTCCTCCGGTTCTAGGCTTTTTCCTAGTCGGAGGACCTTCGTGGGGTCGAGGTCACACACTG
This sequence comes from Cannabis sativa, assembly GCF_029168945.1. Lineage (NCBI taxonomy): Eukaryota > Viridiplantae > Streptophyta > Magnoliopsida > Rosales > Cannabaceae > Cannabis > Cannabis sativa. Next base: position 22,420,128 of record NC_083602.1, on the reverse strand, counting down.
ACACTTCCTCGACGTCCTCCATGGGTTCTACAATTTTTTCGGATCCCACACGGGGATCCAACTCATCTTCTTCCGCCATTCCTGGCTCAATAATTTCACGGACCATTAGGACGGGTAGATGGGCAGCAACGTTGTAACACTGCCTGGCCTCTCCCTGGTTCCCTCTTACGGTTCCTATCCCAGCCTCCTGAGTAGGGAATTTCAGACACAAATGCCTAATCGATGTGACCGCACCAAAATCCATCAGGGCCGGCCGACCGAGGATTGCATTGTAAGCTGTTGGGCAGTCCACCACCACAAATGTGCAGTATTTGAAAGTGCTTTGGGGTGTGTCCGAGCACAAGGTGACTGGGAGCCTCACTTTCCCCATTGGGATAAGTTGTTGGGTTTTATGCCCTAAATAAAACTCCATTTCAATGTAATCCATTTTATTCAACATTAATAAAGAAACAGAAGTATTTTTCATTCATGATTTATAAATTCATCTGAAACCCTTTTCACATACCTGATCCTGTTTATTGTGTTGTCAATACTTTGGAAAGTAAACATGACTATGTGAATAAAGTTTCCTAGATTTATCAGACACAGGGTTTTACTGATATGATAATCTACAACAGAGTTTACTTGCATTTGGAGAAATGCTATGTTCTTTCCAGAGCATTGGATAAAGTAAGGCTCAGGTTGGATGCATGGAGTATGCATCGGAAGGGACCGATATTGAACTTTGACTTAGATTTATTAAACTTACCGTAATATCTATTCAAGTCAATATCGCATAGTTGATCCTAGATCAAATGATCTTAATCCTGTTATGATTAGGCTCAATCTCAAGAGGCTATTCGTGTTCTTTGTTTTGTTAGTTAAGCCTACTTTTGGGTCAGGGTGATACGTACATTTTGGGAACACGGTAGTGCAATTGAGTGGGAGCGCTAACATAAACATGGAATCTATAGCTTCTATCTGGCGAATAGTAAGTAAAGGATGATCTCCTTCGAGCTTGACCAAACGAAAATAAATGGTGGAGTACTCATTTCACATAAGCTGAAATATCATTTATATGGGGTTAAGTGTTTTAAGGATAAAATACATTGTAGGGTGTAACGGTAATCTAATCCCTTTACAGTGTAGATCATTCATATAGAGGATCATTGATCAAATTAGGATTATAACAATGGATAACTAATGATGATCAGCAATGAGTGGGAGCTATCTGAGATGTAATCAAATAGGGAACATTAGAAGATATTCAACCATTGATTTATGAAAGTGATCTATATGTTAGATATTAAGGAACTGTGTATCAGTTGTCCTGGTATCTCACCAACTAATTTCGAGATCTTTGAGATGGTGCTTACTTTGGGGGTGGAAGAATTATTCTATAATAATTCAAGCTCTACCAGAGAAGAATTATAACTTTGTAAATTTCGAAAAATACCAGAAAGTTATATCACTGAAGAAAAGTCTACACTGTATTATCTCAATTCCATATTTTAAAATATGAGAGATATGTCTTCTGTTAATTCAGATGTACTTTTAAAATAGTAAAGATTTCAGTATCCCTTGATGAGTAAAGCATATAGTAAAGGATGTTTCATAAGTGTATTTATGAACTAGTTTCGAGAAGTTTGGGTGGATTCAAATATACTACACTTGATCTGAAGATCAAGACATCAGATTGACCTATTTGCATACTTTGTTTTATATTAGTGCAAGTGGGAGTTTGTTGGGTTTTATGCCCTAAATCAAACTCTTTACAATCTGATTAGTTATTAATATAAGAAATTTGAAGTGATTTATGTTTGCATGAATTTTACATGCTAATGGTTTAATATGTTTATTACATTCACACACACAAAATCCGTTAAATCCAGATCATATGTTTATTCACAATTACAGTATCGTCAACACAGTGGAATGTGTTTGTGATCATATGAATCAAAAGACTTGGTCCCTGTTTCATTAGTGTTTTGGATTTACACTAATGTGATAATCAGCGATGATGTCTACTTACACTTAGAGTAAGTGTTATGTTCTTTTCAGGACATTAGTAAAGTATAGTAGTTTCGAATGTATGGAGTATACATTGGACTGGACCGATATTGCAACTAAGTTAAGATATTACAAACTTACCGTTATATATATCTTTCTAAGTCAATATCAGTAGTTGATCTTAAGATTAAAAGAATCTAAATCCTGATATGCTTAGGCTCAACTCAGGAGTGCTATTCATGTTCTTTGATTTATTAGTTAAGCCTACTTTTAGGTCAGGGTGATACGTAGATTTTGGGAACATGATAGTATGATTGAGTGGGAGTGCTGAACATAAATATGGAATCTATAGCTTCTACTGGTGTATAGAAGTAAAGTGATGATTCCCTTCGAGCTTAGCAAATAGAAGTAAATGGATGAGCTCTTGTTTAACTGACTAATTATTAGATCACTAAACACCATTTACAGGTAGCTAAGTGTTTTAAGGGGCAATATACATTGAGGGGTGAGAACGGTAAAGAAATCCCATCTCGATGTAGATCATCTATATAGAGGATCTTTAAATCACAATAAGATTATAACAATGGTTAAATGAGATAGCATATTGATATCGTGGAACATATAATATGTTGGAAGTTATTTTACCAGGAACTTAGATCTACTCACAAGTATGTTGATTTAACAACCTAAATATGAACTTCTAAAACGATGGAAAATTAAACACATAAAAGTATCAGAAATCTTACATTGGGTGCAGCGGAATATATGTCTCCTCCCACTCAGATCTCTAACCCTTGATTCCTTTCTGTAGCAGAGTATAATCAAGATCTGAGCCCGATAGTCCTTCGTTGTTGTTTAAGAGAGAAAATTCTGTCAGAATAATGTTGTGAATGTGTTTTTGAAAACTGAAGCCTTTGCCTTCTATTTATAGAAGACCACCCAGGGCTATGATTGAATTAATTGACATTTAAAATTGAAAAATCAAAGAGAAAAGGAAGCTTAAGTGGCCGGCCTAGGCATTGTGGAAACAAGGCTTGCCACTTTTCCAACTTTCCTTTTCCTACATTGATAGTTTCCCGTTTTGTCAAAAACTGCCAATTCCTTTGTTCAACCACATAAATGTCAAATCTAATTATTTAATAATTAAAAATAATTATCAAATAATATATTGTCATTTATTTTATTAATAATAAAACTAATTAAAGTTTCCTAATTAATAAATATGCCCTTCAAAATCTCTATTTACTGTTTTGCCCTTAATAAGTGATAAATTCTCAAATAGACACAGTCTATCTTGAGAATTATAATTGATTAATTAAAATCAATTAAATGAGTCTTACAAGTAATATTATCTCAACTAGTGGGGGGACCATGGGTCTATATATCCGAGCTTCCAATAAGCAGATCTAGAATTTAGTACTTAAATTCACTGACTTATTAATTCTTCGTTGAATCCACACATAGAACTCAGAATTGCACTCTCGGTATATAGAATGCTCTATATGTTCCACCATATAGACACATCATTAGTTATCCATTGTTATAATCCTAATGTGATCAATGATCCTCTATATGGATGATTTACACTGTAAAGGGACTAAATTACCGTAACACCCTACAATGTATTTTATCCTTAAAACACTTAACCCTGTATAAATGATATTTCAACTAAGTGAAATGAGCACTCAATCATTTATCTCGTTTGGTTAAGCTCGAAGGAAATCACCCTTTGCTTACTATTCGCCAGATAGAAGCTATAGATTCCATATTTATGTTAGCGCTCCCACTCAATCGTACTACCGTGTTCCCAAAATGTATGTATTACCCTGACCAAAAATTAGGCTTAACTAACAAATCAAAGAACACGAATAACACTCTTGAGATTGAGCCTAACCATATCAGGATTTTGATCATGTGATCTAGGATCAACTTAGTGATATTGAATTGAATAGATATTTACGGTAAGTTTCATAAATCTATTTCAAAGTTCAATATCGGTCCATTCCAATGCATACTCCATGCATCCAACCTGAGTTTTACTTTAACCTATGTTCTGGAAAGAACATAGCATTTCTCCAAATGCAAGTAAACTCTGTTGTAGATTGTCATATCAGTAAAACCCAGTGTTCTGATAAATCTAGGAATACTTTATTCACATAGTCATGTTTACTTTCCACTGTGTTGACAACACAATAAACATGATCAAGTATGTAAAAGGGGTTTGGATGAATTTATAAATCAAATAGACAAACAATTGATTAAGTGAACCAAAACATACACAAATGAATGAAAAATACTTCTGTTACTTTATTGATATTGAATAATCTGGATTACATTGAAATAGAGTTTTATTTAGGGCATAAAACCCAACAAACTCCCACTTGCACTAATATAAAACAAATCTGTACATTTCAATTAATCCTGAATTCTGACGGTGCTTTTCGAATGAAGTTACTGCCAAGACTTTGGTGAATGGATCAGCTAAGTTGTCCTGCGTATCCACTTTCTCCACCAGTACATCCCCTCTTGCCACATATTCTCTGATAATATGATACTTTCTTTCTATATGCTTACTTCTCTTGTGGCTCCGAGGTTCCTTACTGTTGGCTATAGCTCCATTGTTATCACAAAGCAGGACTAGAGGATTTTCCATTCCAGGAACTACACCAAGACTGGTGAAGAACTTCCTAAGCCATACAACCTCTTTAGCTGCTTCAGCCGCAGCTATGTATTCTGCCTCCATGGTAGAATCCGAAATTGCAGTTTGTTTAACACTTCTCCAAACAACTGCTCCACCCCCAAGAGTAAACACCATCCTAGATGTAGATTTCCTGTCTTCAAGACATCCCTGGAAATCTGAGTCTGTATAGCCTAAGGGATTTAAAGCACCTCCCTTGTAGACTAATACATAATCTCTTGTACTCTTTAAGTATTTCAAAATATACTTAACAGAATTCCAATGTACCCGCCCTGGATTTGACTGATACCTGCTCACGATTCTAACTGCATAGCAGATGTCAGGTCTAGTGCATAGCATAGCATACATTAGACTTCCAACTGCAGAAGCATAAGGAACTTTTGCCATGTCTTCTATCTCTTGAGGATCAGTAGGACAACATTCCTTAGATAGACGGATACCATATACTAGAAGGCATATTTGCCCCATTGGTATTAGTCATGAAGAATCTCTCTAAAACTTTGTCAATGTAAGTTGTTTGAGAGAGAGCAAGGGATCTGTTCTTCCGGTTTCTGATAATCTGAATACCGAGAACATAGGCTGCCTCACCCAAGTTTTTCATGTCGAATTGAGTGTCAAGCCATTCCTTGATGTGAGTCATTTTCTTGACATTGTTGCCAATGATCAAAATGTCATCAACATAAAGGACCAGGAATACTACTACTTGGAATTCCTTGAGTTGGTAAACACAAGGTTCATCTTCATTCTAATGAAAGCCGTAGGTTTTGATGATCTCATCAAACCTTTTATTCCACGAGCGAGAAGCTTGCTTAAGTCCATATATGGACCTATTTAATTTGCAAACTTTATTCTCCTGCCCAGGAAGAACATAACCTTCTGGTTGCTCCATATAGATGGTTTCTTCAAGAAGCCCATTAAGAAAGGCTGTCTTGACAGCCATTTGCCAAATTTCATAATCTAAAGCGGCAGCAATGGAGAGAAGAATTCGGATGGATTTGAGCATGGCAACCGGACTAAAAGTTTCCTCATAGTCCACACCTTCTCTTTGGGTATAACCCTTGGCGACCAGTCTAGCTTTGAAAGTTTCGACTTCGCCTCCAGCACCTCTTTTCTTCTTGTAGACCCATTTACATCTAATTGGACGATAATCATCAGGTGGTTCTACATATTCCCAGACTTTGTTCTTTTTCATGGAATCTATTTCTGAATCCATGCCGGCTGACCATCGCTTCCGTTGCGGACTTGCCATTGCCTGTTTATAGGTTAATGGGTCGTCATCAATACTGTCACCAACGACCATATTGATTTCACCATCCAAGCCATAACGAGATGGTTTTGTAGAAACCCTCCCACTACGACGAGGAGTCGGTGATCTTCTGAACAGGAGCTTTGGTAGTAGTTTTCTCAGTTGCTACAACTGAGGGAGTGGGATGTTCCTCTTCTTGAGTAGAAGAGGATGGTACATTTGAAGGAACAGTATCTGTGAGCATTTCCTCTAATACAATTTCACTTTTCGGTTTGTTGTCTTTCATATAGTTATCTTCAAGGAAAGTAGCATTTGTAGAAACAAACACTTTGTTATCCTTGTGACTATGAAATAGTCCACCCCTAGTCTCTTTAGAATTTCCGACAAACATGCAAACTTCAGTTCGCGATTCCAGTTTTCCTTCTTTCTTTCTCAAGACGTGAGCAGGGCACCCCCAAATCCTATAATGGCGTAAACTAGGTGTACGACCATTCCATAGTTCGACGGGTGTCTTAGGGACTGCTTTAGATGGTACAACATTTAAAATGTCGTTTGCCATTTGAATAGCATATCCCCAGAAGGACGTAGACAGAGTTGAATAACTCAGCATAGACCTAACCATTTCCAAGAGAGTGCGATTTCTTCTTTTTTGCAACTCCATTCTGCTGTGGAGTGCTTGGGGCAGTATATTGGGATTCAATTCCAAGTTCAGTTAAATGATCTTTGAACTGCATATCCATATATTCTCCACCCCTATCAGTTCGCAAGATCTTTAATGTTTTACCTAATTGGTTTTGAACCAAAGCATGAAATTCCTGAAACTTTTCAAACGTTTCAGATTTCTTTTGCATTAGGTAAAGAAAACTGTATCTAGAGAAATCGTCAATGAAAGTGACGAAATACTCATAACCTCCTCTGGATTTTACATTCAGCGGTTCTCAAACATCTGAATGCACTAACCCTAGGGGTTGTTTGGCACGCTCTCCCTTCGCAGAGAAAGAACGTTTGGTCATTTTTCCTTCTAGGCAAGACTCACAAACTGGCAGATCTCCTAAGACGACATTTTTCAATGGACCGTCTTTGGTTAGCCTATTGAGTCTATCAAAGCCTATATGACCTAAACATAAATGCCATAGATAAGTTTGATCATCATTATCAATCTCTTTTCTCTTAAGGCTTCTAGGTTTAGCTACATTGAAAAGTTCAGTATTTAGTGAGATTTGAGTATCAGGTCTTAAAACATAAAGCCCTTGTTCCATGTTTGCAACACATATATGAAATCCATTACGAGAAATTGAACAATTTGAACTCGAAAAATTCAATATATAAAAATGTGTCTGTAAACATGAAACACTAATCAAGTTTCTACTAAAATTGGGAATATATAAAACATTCTCTAAAAGTAAAAACTTCTTAGAATTAAACTTGATTCGAGTTTGTTCCTCTTGCTTTAAGCGATACCAACTCGCCATTTCCAACTTTAAGCTTTAACTCATCTGGGTGAAGATTCTCCCAAGTTTCAAGCAGCTGCAATGAAGAACATACATGGTTAGTAGATCCAGAATCAACAATCCAGGTGGATTTGTCGTTCTCTAAAACACATGATTCAAAGACAAAAGCATCACCTTCGTTTGAATTGTCTAGAAGCCTGGGACATTGTTCTTCTTTATGTCCCTCTCCATTACAATTCGCACATAGAACATGATGTCTGATAATTGTACTTGAAGAAGCAGCTTTGTTAGAGCCCTCATGCTTAATCTTCTTCCTCTGATTAAAGTTTGCAATACCAGGAGGTCCCATTGTAATCAGATTTCGCTCATGGGCCCTCAACTCAGTCTTGAGTTTGTCCATGTCAGAGGAGTGAGGATTGTTCAATAAGTAATATAGAACAAAACTATCATACTCCTGAGGAAGACTATTAAGTATGAGTCGTACCCATTGTTCCTTTGATAAATCAATTCCTAGTAGATTTGCCTTTTGGAATTTCAGATTCATCAACAATAGGTGCGAGTTAATGCAACTACCAGGATGCATTTTCACACTATTGAGTTCTTTTGCAAAGATACTAACTAGGAGTGGATCGGGATGAGGGTTATTCATTTTGGCACTACAACATATCAATAAACAGAAGTAAGGTTTTGGTTCTATAAATTCATACACAAGTTCAGAAAACAAATAATCACATATGTTATAAAAATACTAAATCTAACATAGTTTATTTTCCAAGGTTTCCAATGAACTGATACAGTGTCCCGTTTAGGCGGGAGTCAAAGCATCATCCATTGAATAGAGTTGTCAATTCATCTAAAATGTCAAACATTATAGCAACCTTTTATTCGATCAAGATTGGAATTCAGCGTTGTCCCGTTTAGGCGAGAGTCAAGGCAATTCTATCTTATGAGCTTCTACCATTGTTTCATACTCTTGTAAGTCTTATACAGTCGCCACCATTAGGGTGGTCATAAACCATATAAAAAACTTATAAGAATACTTATCTTTCGAGATTAAACGACGCTAACTTGCTAATGAACGTTCCTCCATTAGGGAGGATTACTCACTATAACAATAGCTATGTAAAACCAACAATGGTGATCGAATTTCTCTTGATTAAAGCTCATTATTTAAAAAAAAAATATGTATTTTGTTTAATCATTTATATTCTATATCTCAATAATGAAATATTACAAATTAAAGTAAAAACTTTAATTAAATTTCAAAAATGGAATAATTTTGAAAAATATCTTATTTAAGTTGTTTAGAAAAATCTAAATACCCAACTTAAATATTCTTCAATCAATGACTTAATTAAATATTACCAATTAAGTAGTAACCACTTAATTTAGAAGATATTCCATTTTAAGTTCCCATATTTATAAAATATCAACTTAAAAAATATCTAAAGAATCTTAATAACCAATTCCTAAAATTTCTCAACTTAATTTATAATAGGAAATTCAAAAATATTCAAATCTAAGTTGATTTGATAGATTTAACTAAATCTCAACTTAAATAGGAATATTTAATGAAATTATAAAATTAAGATTCAGAAAGAATTTATATGGTTATAATTCCATATTTAATTAAACACAAGAAAAATACATATAGTTTTCCAGAATATAATTATTCAAACTATGTTTTTCTTAAATTTATTTCAAGGAAGAATGAAATTAATTATGTTGCTAATCAATTTTTTATTAGGTCAAACTAATATAATTAACCTAGCACAGTTATCCAAATCAGGCAAATGGGCCTTCACAATTGGGGTTGTTCATGTGAGGGGGGGCTGGTCCAGTATGTCGTACCCACTTCTAAGGCTCCCAACTCTCACACAAGGCCCAAAAGAGAGGAATTTAACCTTAAAATGAACAACTGTTATTAATTGAATAGGCTCACTACTAAATGAGCCTAAATAAAATCTATCAGGTTTGATATTTTATTTAGCAACAACAACCTATATGTATCTATAACAGAAATTAAACATATAGGCTCAAATAAGCACACACATTTGAATGGATCCTATCATGTTACTAGGTCATACACAGATGAAAGAAGATTGTAAAAATTACTTGTTACAAATTATTTACTTGATCTATCATCAATTGAACCATTGGTTAAAATTAGATCATTGGATCTATCAACAAGTTAACCAAGGCAATTTAGATCAAGCAATAATAGGTTTTAGAAAACTTACAAACAATCTAAAACACATACTCCTGCAACAAGGTTAGATTTGGATAGTTCGATGTAGGACTTATTTAATTTTAAACATATATTTCGAAAAATAAAATTTAAAAAAATTAAACCTACCATTTTGAAAAATTAGGTTTTGGGTAACCTAAATGTCATTTCAAAATAAATTGCTAACTTTCCTTTTAAATTTCATGTTAATTAATAAATTAAATAATAAAATAGAAAATGGTAAATACATACCCTTTTCTTGTTTTACAATTTAATTTAAGTAAAAATAACAAAATTTAAAAGTTAACAAAAATACCTTATTTCCTCTTTTAAAATATCATGATTATTTTGATCTTATTCTAATTAAGGTCAAGTTACCAAAAAAAATTAATATCTGACCTTAAAAAAAATAAAATAATCAAATTTTAAAGGAAATAAGAAAAGAGGTAAGCAAAACTTGATTTTTCCTATTTTCAAAATCAAATTACACTAATATCTAAAATTAATTTTAAAAAATAAAATGAATTTATTTCTGATAATTAGATTTGAAATTTGAAAAACAAAAATCAATATACAAAACTACACAAAAAAAAATCGGAATTTAATTCCATGAAATAGCATGAAAAATCGAAACAAATTGAAAAATTGATGAACTGTACGGATGGCATGCCAGGCATGCCCATCCGCGCGCGTCTTAGGGGTTGCACGCCGAGGAATCACGGCGCAGGAAGGCTGCTTGCAGCCATTCCGCGCGCGTGATGAGGGTGCTCATCATCCCGATTTTTCCAATTTTCAAAAATTCATAACTAATTCAAATTAAATCGAAATCGAGTTTTTTAAAAAGGTAAATTGCTTAGAATTTTCCAAACTATCCAACAAAAATAACTACAGAGACAGAAAAGTATCTATTTTTCCCAGAATTCATAAACAACAATCAAACATCAATATGACACACAAAGCAACATGATACCATCCAAAACACAAACAAATCGTTTTACGTCCAAATTTCTTGCAAGCTGAAAAACCGTGTTTTTGCAAATGTCAGTTGTATATAAGAAAATATAAAAACTGTAAACGTTTGCAGCAACAGAAAGTAATTCTGCTACAGCAAAACAGAACAGGCAGAATATAAAATATTTGCAGAAAAATAAATAACTTGACACAAGAGATTTATACGTGGTATCAGTGTCCCGAACACTCCTAGTCCACGGGGCCACGCCCAGAGAATGAAATCAATTAATAAAGTATCAAAATTACAAAGACAATTGACTTAAACAAGTTTAGACTCCCTCTAAAGTATTGCCGCAATCCTTTGTAACCACTTTATGAATCTGACTTCTTGAAACACCTTCAAGCCCGAACTCCCTTCGTCTTTGAAGTGTGAGTGCTTACTTCCTCCCGAAGTAAGGCTTCAACAAGTCTTCTCCCGAAGACCAAGTGCTTACTTCCTCCCGAAGTAAGGCTTTATCAAGTCTTCTCCCGAAGACCAATCTCTTGTTCAGTCAAGTAGTTCTTCACAACCTCTAGGATAGAGTAAGAACAGAAATAGAACAACTAGAACCTAGATGAACAACTAGGCTCTCACAAAACAAAGAAAGACTCTCTTCTCTTAAAAGATAAATGCAAAAAATGAATAATGGAAGAGGTAATTCGAATGGTTGCTCTCTAGGCTCTATTTATAGAACATAGAAACCAAAGAGGCAACCACAAGTTCGAATTAGCAGCTGTACACAAACTTTCCAAAAGAAACACGATCTGCTACATCAGATTCGGATGCTGACGCAGCAGATCTGACCAGAAACGGGAAACTTACTAAAATCGGGTCCGATCTTCTATCAATGCTTGATTCCTGCCAAAAACAGATTAGATATTCTGACTGTATCAAGATACAATCGAAATTAATAAGGAAAAGGCAATAATCAAAGTTTCCCTAAAAAAGACAACTTTCCAAAAGAGAATTCCTTCTCTTTTGAGAAGTTTTCAACAAAGGAAAGTTCAGCTAAAAGTGCAACTTTCCAAACAAGGAAAAGAGCAACTACAATCCGAATTTATAAGGCAAGAAATCGAATATGAATGCATAGCAATCTTACCATAAATGAAAAAATTATTTTGTCAACTAACTTGCCAAAAAAAGACTTTACAATCTCCCCCTTTGGCACTTTAGATGAACAAAATAATTTTTAACATAAAGTACCTGCAAGTTAAAGTTAGCAAGAGCAAATAACAACTCCCCCTGAGTAACACACTCGAAATTGTAAAACAACAAAACAGCATGCTAACTTTTAATCCAAATAAGTTCACAAGTACCAAACACAACTCCCCCTGGAAAAAGGTCTAGAGTTGATAAAAACAAATTGAATGCTCAGTAAAATGCACATTAATTAAAAAATATTTTGACAACTAAATTGCCAAAAAAAGGACCTAACACAAGCAAATCAATTACCATGGCTCTGGTGCCAGTTATTGGAAGTTATTTTACCAGGAACTTAGATCTACTCACAAGTATGTTGATTTAACAACCTAAATATGAACTTCTAAAACGATGGAAAATTAAATACATAAAAGTATCAGAAATCTTACATTGGGTGCAGCGGAATATATGTCTCCTCCCACTCAGATCTCTAACCCTTGATTCCTTTCTGTAGCAGAGTATAATCAAGATCTGAGCCCGATAGTCCTTCTTTGTTGTTTCTGAATTCTACACAGCCTTCCTCACTATGATTGAGGTATTACTTGATGTGTAAAGCCCGCTTAGTTAATTTGGAAATTAGCAGTTGTTTATGATTAATTATAAAATTATTTATAGCTATTTAAATAATTTATTATACTGTTATTTATGTATCCAGTAGCTTGCCTATTTCGTAATTTCGGTGCCCGGTATTTTGGAACTCGGCGTTTGGCTCGGTAGAAATCACAACTTAGTATGTTAGCAGTTTGGGGACGGGTTTTAGACATTGGGAATGTCGGGAATGGCCGGGAATTTAGAATGTCCCAAAAATACCCCTTAAGTGATTTTTTATGTGATTTTAGCATGGAGGGGCAAAATGGTCTTTTTGCCCCAATGACTTTTTGTCTTTTGTGATTTTATTAAATTGAAAAATAAATGTTATTTTATTTATTTATTGGCTGAAATGTAAGTTGATATGTGGCTTTATGTGTATTCCTTCATTTTTACAAAAAATCACTAAGTAAAGAAAAGAAAGAAAATTTCAAAAAAACACTCTCTTTTTCTCTCTATTTTCGGCTGTGCATGGGGGTGCTTGGAGCTGGATTTTTGTGGTGATTCAAGCTTGGTTTGCAAAACTCTAGTGAATTCTTGATTGTGGTAGGTGTCCTCTAGCTTTCTTCTCTTATTTTCTTAGGAAAAGTTTGATAAATTGATGATGCATGCATGAGTTTGGTTGTTGTTGCTGCTGTATTTTGTGATTATTTTCTGAGGTTAAAGGCATGATTTTTAGTTGGTAATTAAGCTATTTGTGAAGTATGATTCCTAGGTTGAGCATGCTAGAGTTTTATTATGCAAAAGTTTGGTTTTCAACATGAAAATTGTGTAATCTGTTTCTGTGATGTTGCTGTTGTTTTTAATAGTTTTCAGAGATGATTTTATGCTAGTTTAAGTTGAATTAAGCTAGTGGAATGCATGATTAGGTGGTTTTGCTCAAGTTTGAGTTTAGAACTCAAAGCTTGAGCTCCAATGGCATTTTTCGTGTTTGAGGTTTCTGGGTTGTTTTGATGCCTTGGATATGTTCTAGGGAAGGTTTAGAACAGGTCTGGAAAGTTTGAGGTGATTTGGGGTTGATTTGGTCGAGTTATGAAAATTTGGGTTCTTGCTGCGAGGAACCGGAATTCCGGTTGTGCATCCGGAATTCCGGATGAGGGTTCTGAATTTTCCAGAACCGGAATTCGGTTGGGCAACCGGTCTCTTAGGTTGGGGAAAATTCGGGGACCCTAGTTTTCCTCGTTTTTATGTTTTAAGGGGTATTGCCATGCTTTTTATCGATAGGGAAACTTTTAGTTCCTAGTTTTAGTCCCGGGAAGTGATTTAGCGTGTCAACTTATAGCGTTGTGATTTTCATGGTTTAGGAGCCGATGTCAGCGCTCGGCTTCGATTCCGGTCGGGTTGGCGGCACACCTGAATTCGGAATCCAAGTAAGATTAGTATAACAGTATGCATATGTAGATTACATGTTTAGCGTGCATGTAGGAAGCCTGTTAGATTACATTAGTTATGTATATAGGCTTCGAACCATCCAACCCTGTCACGTCGGTACGGTACCGGAGTATGACCGAGCGGCGGGGTATGACCGGTTTGACCGATCAGTCGACACTTGGTTGGTGGTTCCGTGCTATTGACGTATCCCGTCGGTACAGGCTGGAGTATGACCAGCGGCGGAGTATGACCGGTTCGGCCGATCGGGAGGATATAGTAACACGTCGGTACGAGACATTTGGAGTATGACCGGCGGCGGAGTATGGCCGGTTCGATCGATCGAGTTGTTACGTGTCAATAGTACCGTCCCTATGAACGTTCAGAACTCAGTACCATGTTGGACATGGCAGTAGTGGCTCAGTACCATGTTGGACATGGCAGTAGCGGGACTCAGTATCGTGTTGGACACGGCAGTTAGAATTATGTATGATATTATTATGCTTTTCTTGCGAGTACGTCGACTCACAGTTTATGTTCATGTGTAGGTAAAGGCAAGGCTATAGCTGATGGACCGTGAGCGAGCTTATGAGATTGTACATGTCGGGGCGGTTAGGCCTGGAGCGTACGATCCTCGGGACAGCAAGGCTGATTTTGTAACTGGTCGTTAGACGACCCTTATTTTTATGTAACAGTTAAACAGTTAAACTTTTTGTAAATATTTTTTTAATCGGGATCCCGAGTCTTTTGTAATATGGTTTTATAAGTTTAATTAAAAAGCAAAATTTTAATTAATCACGTTTTTCCATAAACCTCGTTGATTAGCAACGAGCTGCACAGTACGTTTAAAAATCACGTAATACGCCTAAGATAGTTAGGGTGTTACAAATTGGTATCAGAGCCGCCAGGTTGTCTTCCGAAGATCGTCACGACATGTACAATCATCATCAGCAGTTAGCTCGGTTCACGGTTCAGTAAGCCTTTATTGCTTTAGTAGTTTATTTTATTCAGTTATGAAAAAAAAAAAAAGAAAAGCCTGTTAGGAAGCATGTTAGTAGCCTGATAGTAGAATAGGCGCATGTTTCGTTTCTAATTTCCAAATTAAGCGGCATTAGTAAGCTCTCCTTGAATACGACCTGATATGCCAACTCTTGGTTTCGCAGGCGGTTCTAACTAGATGGACGCCAGGCGGACTACCAGGAGTCAGGGCAACTCCGTACGGTCGAATCAAGGTCAGGGAGCTCAGTTTCCCCCACCTGTGGGGGCGGGGTAGAGGTCCCCGAGGCGGGGCTCGTGGCGGGGTGATGAGAACCCGCCACGGGCCGCCCGAGCTCCCCGGCCGATCGGGGAGCCCCGGCGGGAGTTGCGGTTTGCGAAAATGCAAGCCCGGATCGAAGAGCAAGACCTCGAGATTCAGAGGTTGAGACAGCAGGGTGCTCCTGCAGTTCCAGTGCCCATAGTTCCAGTGGCACCTGCCCCTGCTGCCCAGGCCGAGATAGTGGTGGCGGCCCATAGATTGGAACCATTGTATGAGCGGTTCCGGAAGCAAGCACCTCCGGTATTCCTGGGAGGTCCGGATGTAATGAAAGCCGAGCAATGGCTGACGGTGATCACCAAGATACTGAATTTCATGGGTGTCACCGGTAACGACAGAGTGGTGTGCGCCACGTTTCAGTTCCAGGAGGACACCCTGGTATGGTGGGACATGGTGTCTCAGATCCATGACGTCACCACCATGACCTGGGAAAGGTTCCAGGAACACTTTAATGCGAAATACTACAATGAGGCGGTCAGAAGCGCCAAGAGGAAAGAGTTCGTTCACCTGACCCAGCGGGAGAACATGAGCGTCACTGAGTATACTACTCAGTTTGATCGGTTGGCGAGGTTAGCCTCGGGAATTGTGCCGACCGATTTCAGCAAGAAGGAGAAGTATCTGGACGGGTTGAATCCCAAAATCAGACATGATCTGATGATTACCACAGACGACAGCACCACCTATGCTCAGATGGTGGAGAAGGCCTTTGCGGGCGAGGGCGCGATGGGGTGTATGTCGGAATCGGCCCGGTACTCGGTTATTGGCGGGGCTCCTACCCTCCTGCATCGAGGCTATAGCGGGGAGTAGTGGTTCGGCCATTGATCGGAGGAAGAGAGCACCCACCGCTTCGGTGGCTCGAGTCGAACAAGAGGTTCGGGGAACCGAACGAGAGGGAGTCGTCCTGGTGGTGCGAGACCCGATTCTCCTATCCCGAGTGCCCTAGCTGCAAGAGGCACCATCGGGGCGAATGCAAAGGTCAGGGATGCTTTCATTGTGGCATGCCCGGACACTTCAAGAGGGAATGTCCCCAGCTCCGACCAGAGGCACCGCGAGCTCCAGCGATACCCACTCCAGCCAGGGTGTTCGCTATCACGCAGGCTGATGCAGATGCCAGCCCATCAGTAGTCACAGGTCAGCTTTCTATTAACAACTCGCTATATTCAGTGTTGTTTGATTCTGGGGCTACACATTCTTATGTGGCGGCCAGAGTCGTTAGTAAATTGGGTAGACCTTATGATAGATATGAATCAGGGTTTGGAACCCTGTTACCTGGCGGAGAATTGGTCATCTCCAATTGGTGGATTAGGTCTATGCCGATCAGGATAGATGGTAGAGAGTTAAGCGCTGATCTGATAGAGATGAGCTTAGTCGAATTCGATATTATTTTAGGAATGGATTTCCTATCTAAATATTCGGCGAGCATTGATTGTAAAAGGAAGATGGTGGTCTTCCAACCGGAAAGTGAAGAACCGTTTGTATTTGTGGGTTCAGTTCAGGGATCTCGGATCCCGGTGATCTCGGCTATGTCAGCGAGAGAATTGTTGCACGGCGGTTGCTTAGGGTTTCTGGCCGTGGTGGTGGACACCACTCGGCCAGACACCATTCGGCCAGAAGACATCAGGGTGGTTCGGGAATTTTTGGATGTTTTTCCCGAAGAACTTCTAGGGTTACCACCTCAGCGGGAGATTGATTTCGTGATTGACTTGGCACCAGGGGTGGAACCGGTTTCCAAAGCCCCATATAGAATGGCTCCAGCTGAACTTAAGGAATTAAAGATTCAGCTCCAAGGGTTGCTTGACATAGGGTTCATTCGGCCCAGTGTGTCACCCTGGGGAGCCCCGGTTTTGTTCGTCAAGAAGAAGGATGGATCTATGAAGATGTGCATCGACTACAGGGAGTTGAACAAGCTGACGGTGAAGAATAAATATCCATTACCTAGGATCGATGACTTGTTCGATCAGCTTCAGGGGAAGACGGTCTTTTCTAAGATTGATCTCCGTTCGGGTTATCATCAGTTGAGAATCCGAGAGGAGGACATTCCGAAGACGGCTTTCCGCACTAGGTATGGACATTACGAGTTTCTGGTTATGTCATTCGGACTAACCAATGCTCCTGCAGCATTCATGGACCTGATGAATAGAGTATTCAAGGATTTCCTCGATATCTGTGTGATTGTGTTTATCGACGACATCCTCGTGTACTCTCAATCAGAAGAGGAGCATGAGTTACATCTTCAAATGGTACTGCAACGGCTTCGAGAACATAGGCTTTATGCCAAGTTCAAGAAATGTGAGTTCTGGTTATCTCAGGTGTCCTTCCTAGGGCACATTGTGAGTAAAGATGGGATCAAGGTGGATCCCGGGAAGATTGAATCCGTCAGGGATTGGCCGAGACCGAAGACAGTGACAGAGATCAGAAGCTTCTTGGGATTAGCTGGGTACTACCGTAGGTTCGTGGAGGGGTTCTCCAAAATCTCAATGCCCCTAACCGAGCTTACAAAGAAAAATCAGAGATTTATTTGGTCAGATAAGTGCGAAGCTAGCTTTCAGGAGCTAAAGCAGAGGTTGATTACTGCTCCGGTGCTAGCTTTGCCTTCGGACAAGGAGAAGTTCGTAGTCTACTGTGACGCATCCAAACAGGGTTTGGGGTGTGTATTGATGCAAGCCGACCGGGTTATCGCTTATGCCTCCCGTCAGTTAAAGGATTATGAACAGCGATACCCGACTCATGATTTAGAATTAGCCGCAGTGGTTTTTGCACTAAAAATTTGGCGGCATTACCTTTACGGGGAGAAGTGTGAGATCTATACCGACCATAAAAGTCTCAAGTATTTCTTTACTCAGAAATATTTGAACATGAGACAAAGGCGTTGGTTGGAATTAGTGAAGGATTACGATTGTGAGATCCTCTATCATCCTGGAAAAGCCAATGTAGTGGCTGATGCCCTGAGCAGAAAGGGTCCCGGGCAAGTAGCTAGTATGATTCAGATCTCACCTCAGCTAGCAGAGGATATGGTTAGATCCAGCATTGAGTTTGTGGTGGGTCAGCTTCACAACTTAATGCTGCAATCTGATCTGTTGGAAAGAATAAAAGTCGCTCAGATGACAGATCTGGAGTTAGTGAAGATCTGAGATGAGGTGTTGGCTGGTCAAGCCAAGGACTTTTCAGTGTCAGACAGTGGGATGCTTTTGTATAAAGCCAGAGTTTGTGTTCCGAGCAGTATGGAACTTAGAAATGAGATCTTTGAGGAGGCTCATTCTACTCCATATTCTCTACATCCCGGCACCACTAAGATGTACCAAGATTTGAAACCGTACTTCTGGTGGAGCGGTATGAAGAAGAATTTAGTAGAATTCGTATCGAGATGCCTCACTTGTCAGCAGATCAAGGCTGAACATCAGAGACCAGCAGGGTTGTTGCAGCCTCTAACCCTACCAGAATGGAAATGGGAAGATATTACGATGGATTTTGTGGTCGGATTACCTAGGACCACGGGTTTGTATGATTCCATCTGGGTAGTGGTGGACCGATTTACGAAATCTGCTCATTTCCTGCCGGTTAGAACAACTTTTACAGTGGATCAGTTGGCAGAGTTATATGTCAGAGAGATAGTGAGACTTCATGGGGTACCGAAGTCTATAGTTTCGGACAGGGATCCGAAGTTTACCTCCAAATTTTGGCAAAGTTTGCAACGGGAAATGGGTACAAGGCTGAAATTTAGTACAGCATTCCATCCTCAGACAGATGGCCAGTCCGAAAGGACAATTCAGATATTGGAGGACATGTTGAGAGCCTGTGTTATGGACTTTGAAGGCTCATGGAGTAAGTATCTACCGTTGATAGAATTCTCTTACAACAACAGTTATCAAAGTACGATAGGGATGGCTCCCTATGAACTGTTGTACGGTAGGAAATGCAGATCCCCTATCCACTGGGATGAGACAAAGGAGAGGAAATACCTAGGTCCAGAGTCAGTTCAGCGGACCAATGAGGCGATAGAAAAGATAAAAGCTAGAATGCTTGCCTCACAGAGCAGACAGAAGAGTTACGCAGATCCGAAACGCAGAGATGTTGAGTTCCAAGTAGGGGAACATGTGTTTTTACGGGTATCTCCGATGAAGGGGATTAAACGTTTCGGGAAAAGAGGCAAGTTATGCCCTAGATTTACAGGACCTTTCGAGATTCTCGAGAAGATAGGTCAAGTGGCATATCGGTTAGCATTGCCTCCAGCCTTATCAGCGGTGCACAACGTATTCCATGTCTCGATGTTGAGAAAATACGTTTCAGACCCCTCTCATATACTCAGTTATGAGAGCCTTCAGCTACAACCAGATATGACATATGAGGAACAACCAGTCCAGATCCTGGATAGAAAGGATAAAGTCCTTCGGAATAAGACCATAGCATTGGTCAAGGTTCTCTGGAGAAACAGTAAGGTGGAAGAAGCCACCTGGGAGCTAGAGTCAGATATGAAAGCTCAATATCCAGAGTTATTCAGGTTAGATTTCGGGGACGAAATCCTTTTAAGGGGGGGATAGTTGTAAAGCCCGCTTAGTTAATTTGGAAATTAGCAGTTGTTTATGATTAATTATGAAATTATTTATAGCTATTTAAATAATTTATTATACTGTTATTTATGTATTCAGTAGCTTGCCTATTTCGTAATTTCGGTGCCCGGTATTTTGGAACTCGGCGTTTGGCTCGGTAGAAATCACAACTTAGTATGTTAGCAGTTTGGGGACGGGTTTTAGACATTGGGAATGTCGGGAATGGCCGGGAATTTAGAATGTCCCAAAAATACCCCTTAAGTGATTTTTTATGTGATTTTAGCATGGAGGGGCAAAATGGTCTTTTTGCCTCAATGACTTTTTGTCTTTTGTGATTTTATTAAATTGAAAAATAAATGTTATTTTATTTATTTATTGGCTGAAATGTAAGTTGATATGTGGCTTTATGTGTATTCCTTCATTTTTACAAAAAATCACTAAGTAAAGAAAAGAAAGAAAATTTCAAAAAAACACTCTCTTTTTCTCTCTATTTTCGGCTGTGCATGGGGGTGCTTGGAGCTGGATTTTTGTGGTGATTCAAGCTTGGTTTGCAAAACTCTAGTGAATTCTTGATTGTGGTAGGTGTCCTCTAGCTTTCTTCTCTTATTTTCTTAGGAAAAGTTTGATAAATTGATGATGCATGCATGAGTTTGGTTGTTGTTGCTGCTGTATTTTGTGATTATTTTCTGAGGTTAAAGGCATGATTTTTAGTTGGTAATTAAGCTATTTGTGAAGTATGATTCCTAGGTTGAGCATGCTAGAGTTTTATTATGCAAAAGTTTGGTTTTCAACATGAAAATTGTGTAATCTGTTTCTGTGATGTTGCTGTTGTTTTTAATAGTTTTCAGAGATGATTTTATGCTAGTTTAAGTTGAATTAAGCTAGTGGAATGCATGATTAGGTGGTTTTGCTCAAGTTTGAGTTTAGAACTCAAAGCTTGAGCTCCAATGGCATTTTTCGTGTTTGAGGTTTCTGGGTTGTTTTGATGCCTTGGATATGTTCTAGGGAAGGTTTAGAACAGGTCTGGAAAGTTTGAGGTGATTTGGGGTTGATTTGGTCGAGTTATGAAAATTTGGGTTTGCTGCCTGCGAGGAACCGGAATTCCGGTTGTGCATCCGGAATTCCGGATGAGGGTTCTGAATTTTCCAGAACCGGAATTCCGGTTGGGCAACCGGTCTACCGGTTGGGGAAAATTCAGGGACCCTAGTTTTCCTCGTTTTTATGTTTTTAGGGGTATTGCCATGCTTTTTATCGATAGGGAAACTTTTAGTTCCTAGTTTTAGTCCCCGGGAAGTGATTTAGCGTGTCACTTATAGCGTTGTGATTTTTATGGTTTAGGAGCCAGTAATCCGCCGCTCAGCTTCAGTTCCAGTCAGGTTGACCGGCACACCTGAATTCAGAATCCAGGTAAGATTAGTATAACAGTATGCATATGTAGATTACATGTTTAGCGTGCATGTAGGAAGCCTGTTAGATTACATTAGTTATGTATATAGGCTTCGAACCATCCAACCCTGTCACGTCGGTACAGGCTGGAGTATGACCAGCAGCCGGGGTATGACCGGTTTGACCGATCAGGCTGACACTTGGTTGGCGGTTTCGTGCTATTGACGTATCCCGTCGGTACAGGCTGGAGTATGACCAGCAGCCGGAGTATGACCGGTTCGACCGATCAGGAGGATATAGTAACACGTCGGTACAGGCTGGAGTATGACCAGCAGCCGGAGTATGACCGGTTCGATCGATCAGGTTGTTACGTGTCAATAGTACCGTCCCTATGAACGTTGAGAACTCAGTACCATGTTGGACATGGCAGTAGTGGCTCAGTACCATGTTGGACATGGCAGTAGCGGAACTCAGTATCGTGTTGGACACGGCAGTTAGAATTATGTATGATATTATTATGCTTTTCTTACTGAGTCTGTCGACTCACAGTTTATGTTCATGTGTAGGTAAAGGCAAGGCTATAGCTGATGGACCGTGAGCGAGCTTATGAGATTGTACATGTCGGGGCGGTTAGGCCTGGAGCGTACGATCCTCGGGACAGCAAGGCTGATTTTGTAACTGGTCGTTAGACGACCCTTATTTTTATGTAACAGTTAAACAGTTAAACTTTTTGTAAATATTTTTATAATCGGGATCCCGAGTCTTTTGTAATATGGTTTTATAAGTTTAATTAAAAAGCAAAATTTTAATTAATCACGTTTTTCCATAAACCTCGTTGATTAGCAACGAGCTGCACAGTACGTTTAAAAATCACGTAATACGCCTAAGATAGTTAGGGTGTTACATGATGTGTGTGGGCACTACTCTAACACTTATAGATTTCGAAACAGTGAAGGAATAGAGAGAGAGAGGGTGGCGGCTCAGAGAGAATTTTTAGAGAGAAAATTCTGTCAGAATAATGTTGTGAATGTGTTTTTGAAAACTGAAGCCTTTGCCTTCTATTTATAGAAGACCACCCAGAGCTATGATTGAATTAATTGACATTTGAAATTGAAAAATCAAAGAGAAGGAAGCTTAAGTGGCCGGCCTAGGCATTGTGGAAACAAGGCTTGCCACTTTTCCAACTTTCCTTTTCCTACATTGATAGTTTCCCGTTTTGTCAAAAACTGCCAATTCCTTTGTTCAACCACATAAATGTCAAATCTAATTATTTAATAATTAAAAATAATTATCAAATAATATATTGTCATTTATTTTATTAATAATAAAACTAATTAAAGTTTCCTAATTAATAAATATGCCCTTCAAAATCTCTATTTACTGTTTTGCTCTTAATAAGTGATAAATTTTCAAATAGACACAGTCTATCTTGAGAATTATAATTGATTAATTAAAATCAATTAAATGAGTCTTACAAGTAATATTATCTCAACTAGTGGGGGGATCATGGGTCTATATATCCGAGCTTCCAATAAGCAGATCTAGAATTTAGTACTTAAATTCACTGACTTATTAATTCTTCGTTGAATCCACACATAGAACTCAGAATTGCACTCTCAGTATATAGAATGCTCTATATGTTCCACCATATAGCCACATCATTAGTTATCCATTGTTATAATCCTAATGTGATCAATGATCCTCTATATGGATGATTTACACTGTAAATGGACTAAATTACCGTAACACCCTACAATGTATTTTATCCTTAAAACACTTAACCCTGTATAAATGATATTTCAACTAAGTGAAATGAGCACTCAATCATTTATCTCGTTTGGTTAAGCTCGAAGGAAATCACCCTTTGCTTACTATTCGCCAGATAAAAGCTATAGATTCCATATTTATGTTAGCGCTCCTACTCAATCGTACTATCGTGTTCCCAAAATGTATGTATTACCCTGACCAAAAATTAGGCTTAACTAACAAATCAAAGAACACGAATAACACTCTTGAGATTGAGCCTAACCATATCAGGATTTTGATCATGTGATCTAGGATCAACTTAGTGATATTGAATTGAATAGATATTTACGGTAAGTTTCATAAATCTATTTCAAAGTTCAATATCGGTCCATTCCAATGCATACTCCATGCATCCAACCTGAGCTTTACTTTAACCTATGTTCTGGAAAGAACATAGCATTTCTCCAAATGCAAGTAAGCTACTGCATTTGTAGATTGTCATATCAGTAAAACCCAGTGTTCTGATAAATCTAGGAATACTTTATTCACATAGTCATGTTTACTTTCCACTGTGTTGACAACACAATAAACATGATCAAGTATGTGAAAGGGGTTTGGATGAATTTATAAATCAAATAGACAAACAATTGATTAAGTGAACCAAAACATACACAAATGAATGAAAAATACTTCAGTTACTTTATTGATATTGAATAATCTCGATTACATTGAAATAGAGTTCTATTTAGGGCATAAAACCCAACATAATATGCTCTATATAAGTTTGAGAGTGCAATTCTAAGTTCTAAGAGTGGATTCAACGAAGAATTAATAAGTAGGAATTTACTTGGTAAATTTGGTTCACTTATTGGAAGCTCAGCATATAGATCCATGGTCTCCATTCTAGTTGAGAACATTCTGCTTGTAAGACCCATTAATTGATTCGTGATTGATCAATTATAATTCTAAAGTTAGACTATGTCTAATTTTATGAATTTTCACTAAGCAGGGGTGAAATCGTAAAGAAAAGAGATTCTAGGTTTATTTATTTATTAATGGACTTTATATGTCTAGTTAATAATTAAATTAAATGAAAATATTATTCAATAATCTATTTTAGTTATTAAATAATTAGTTTTGGAATTTAAATGGTTAGAATTGGAAAATTGGCGTTTTTGAGAAAATAGAAATAAAATTTGTTAAAACTGCAAAATCAAGTGGGGCCCATAAACTACACCATGGCTGGCCACTATTTGTGGAATTTCAAATTGATTTTTTCATTATTTTAATGTCAAATAATTCCTAACCTAAACCTAGTAGTAGCCTATAAATAGAAAGTGATGGCTCAGTCAAAATACACAATTCATAAGTTATTTGACAGAAATTTCTCTCTTCAGAAAAACTGAGCCTTCCCTTTTCTATACCTGGCCGAAACCATTCTTCTCTTTTCTCTCTTCTATATTTCGTGATCCTAGTGAAAGAGTAAGTGCCCACATACAGCAAGTAGTAACTCAATCATAGATTGGAAGACTGTGAAGGATCAAACTCAAAGAAGAAGGACATTCGAGCTCAAATCTTGATTATACTCTGCTACAGAAAGGATACAAGGGTTAGAGATCTGAGTGGAAGGAGACATTAATTCCGCTGCATCAATGTAAGGTTTTCTTAACTTTATATGTGTTTATTTTATTGTTTTAGAAAGTTCATATTTAGGGTGTTAAACAACATACTTGTGAGTAGATCTAAGATCCTGGTAAAATAAATTTCCAACACTAGGCTCCCTAGATTTCTGCTTTTGGGCACTCGGCGAGGATTCTCCTGGTGTCTCTCCAAGTCCAGCAGGGATGGCTTTATGATGCACGTGGATTCCTGCTGCCTCCATGGCTTTTTGCATGGCCAGCATCAGCTCTTGCATCTTTCTGTTTTGTTCTTTTTGGGCTGTGATTTCAGCTTCGTGATCAATAGCCTTTTGTCTCAAGAGTACTAGCTCTGTATAGCTGCCTTTGCCATAGGCGTCGCACTCATCGAAGTTTCCTTCGTATTCGTCGTCGTGGGTTTCTTCTCCTTCCTCAGAGCCCACGTTCGCTCTTGAGGCGACATCCTCATCGTCTGGGTCTTAAGCGTCTTGAGGAGGACGGGGTTGACGTGTGTTGCGAGTATCCACCATTGTTGTATTGTAATATTACTGCCTACTTGCAGACGCTTCCTTCAGCTCTCAATGAAAGCACCAAAATGTTGACCGAGGTTTTCGGCAACCAATATAATAATAATATTTTAGGAAAGCTGTAAGAAGTTAATGCACGAGATTTTTACGTGGTTGGGGCATTAATGAGCCTTAGTCCACGAGTCTGTATATTTATGAGAGTATTTATTACAGAGAATATTTTTGGTGGTTTTCCTTTCTAGTTCTTATGAAACGCAGAATTCTCGACCCCTGCCTTAATGAGTTTGGGGGGTATTTATAGTGCTTTTGTGGGGTGATCCCTAGAATTGAGGTACATGTCTTTCTGTAATATTCAGTAAAGGCACACATTCCCAATGGATACATCATAGGAAATGCATGGTCTAATCCCTAGGCTTTTTAGGGGTTTAATGGACGTAATCCATTATCCTTTCTTGACTGATGTGATTTCTCATAAAGTAGCCGTCACTAGGCTCATTAATCATAGCGTTGTAGCTACAGAAGGGGGGTTACGCTGTCAGACTTTAATACTTATGGCAGTTTCAATACGTCTTCTCCCATGCGGCATTAAATGCGAGGTGACTGTTCAGATAGGATTTGATACCTCCCGGAGGTGCTTCGCTGTAGCCTTGCTCTCCGGGAGTATGTGAAACATACATGCCTTCTCCGGGAGGCATGTTAAATGCTGATCCCTTTGATTAAAGAAACTTAGTAGAATTATCCCAAAGTCTTGCCTCTTCAGTCCACGTGTCTCAATCCGGTTGGTCCACGTATTTTGGACAAAATCAGGGGCAACACTAACATTAACAGTTTTATTAAAATTATTATTCTAATTCACAAAATGTCTCATTTATAGTTAACGAAATTATGAGTTAATAATAATAAATTAACATGAGATATTAGCAAATTTATATAACACAACTTTATAATTATATAATTTTTTTCTTAAAAATTATTACATAAAATATAGATATTTTTATATTTTTTTATTATATTTGATTATTTTGCTAAACTTTTGAAAAAATTGATATTTACTTAACTTATCTATGTGTTTGGGGCTATTTTCCACCTTAGTCTTGACTTAAATGTGTTGTATATACATATTTTTAATATAGTGTGAAAATAAATATTTTTTAATATTTTTTTTGATTAAATAGCTAGATTAAGCATGGAAATTCAAATTTATTTTTTATTGTTAGCCATAGGATTAAAATTTAATAGTTTAATATTTTTAAAATTAATATACATTGTTAAATTTATTTAGTAATAATCATGAATGAATAATATCAATTGAAAAGTATTCTACATAGTAAGTTCTATAATTAATTTTATTAATGGACACAATAAAATATTTATAATAATAGTATATATTTTGTATAAGATTATGTAATAAAATTTTCTTGCACTGTAATATTTTAAATTTGGGCAATATTGTAATAAAATCCTACAATTTATTTTTATTTTCTAAACAATAAATTTGGAAAATTTAAGTACATATAATTTGTGTTTACTAGCAGATTTATTAGTTGGTAGAAGTACTAAAACTTTATATTTCTGGTGGTCAAAATACCAAAATATGAAAAAATCATATGCTCACAGATGACTATTAACAGGCTAAAAGTCAAATTCAACGATTAGTACTAAAGAAAAAGTAACGTTTTGATGCTTTAGCCATATAAAAAAAATTGTGCTAGTAAAATTAAAGTTTTAGTAATTTAGCCGCACTTTTCCAGAAAAAATAATAATAATAAACTCTTTTCAATATAATTTATCCTTCAAGGGGGAAAAACTACAAAAATATGACTATGCTCAACCACTAATCCTCCAAACAAACTAAATCGACATTATAATACAAAACTTCACCTAAGAAAGTGAAACTATTTATTGACCAAGATGGCAGCTTTTCACAAAACTCAGTTTATTCCAACATGAGTAAGATGAAATCCTATCTAAGAACCTTCAGTCCAGTCAACTTTTTACGCAGTTCACCAGCTTCTTCCGACATACCAGCAGCGGCTATAGCTTTAATGATAGTTGTGTAGATCGACTCGTCTGGGATGCATCGCCTTGATATCATCATTTCCAAAATTTGTATTGAAGTATCCACCTTGTTATCTTTGCATAAACAATTAATCACTGTTCTGTAAGAGATAGTTCTCACCCTGTGGCCTCTCTTAGTCATCTCCATCAGTACCACTGCAGCTTCCTCAACTAGATCAGCCCTGCAGAATCCGAAAATCAAGGATTGGTTGGTAATTTCATCAGGAACAATTCCATTTTCCATCATCTGATTATACAGTCCCATGGCTTTCTCCATATAACCCAGCATAGCCAATTTATCAATCACAATATTGTAAGTGATAAGGTCAGGAGAACAGCTGGTGCCACTTAGAAAATCAAGTAGTTGGAGGGCCTCATCCATCATTCCTTCTTTGCAGAGAGGGCCTAGGAGTGTATTATATGTTATAATGTCTGGAGAACAATTCTGAGAGACCATTTGAGCAAAAAAGTTAATGGCACGATCCATGATCCCAAATTTACACAAAGCATTAATCAAGATGTTGTAAGTAACAACTGTAGGGGGATGTGAACTCTCGTTCATAATGTTCAGAATCTCATCAACTTCATCCCAGCAGCGACGGTCACAAAGAGCATGGAGAAGGGTATTATAAGTAATAGCAGTTGGCTCAATTCTGCGAGATAGAAGATTACGCATAATTGAACTCGTTTCCTTAAAGTTTCCCCGTTTACAAGTGAAATTGATTAGTGAGTTGTAGATAACAATATCCGGGTGACAACCCTCAACTGCCATTTCTTCTAGTACCTCCATAGCTTTAACAGTTCCCATGTGCTTGCAAACTAGCTTAATGAGAACTGTGTAGGTAACTAGATAAGGAGGACATCCCTTTCTCAGTTGGTCCTTCCAAAATCCAATAGCCTGATCAAAGTTTCCATTATCAAACAGGAAGCGTATTATTGTATTATAAGTAATAACATCTGGAGGGCAACCACTCAAGCTCATGTCTTCCAAGAGATCAATGGCAGACTTGAACATCCTTCTCTTACAGAGAGCACTGACCATCATGTTGTATGTAATGATATCCAGAATCCTGCCGGACATGATGGTGATTTTCAGGACCTTGGTAGCCTTGTCTACTTTATCAATTTTGATAAGACCCCGGATTAAGTTTATACAACACTGCAAGTCTGGAATTTGGTTAAGACGGGCCATAACATCAATCAACCCTAATGCTTCCATTACCTTTCCACGGCTGCAAAAATACTGAAGATTATCATTGTTGGTTTTCTCATTGTTTTGAACAAAGCGTCCGTTCAAATTCATCGTTGAAGGTTCACAAGTCCTCTTCATATTCATTTTCTGTTCAGATTTTTGCTCAACATTCATTTCATATGCATCAGAGGTCCATTCAATTTCATCCCGATCAACTACATCTACACTACTAAGGCTAATACTTCTCTGCAAACCTACCAACCGTGAGAAGCAAACCTTTCTTTTGGACCCAAATTGTACTATCCACCCTAAACGATTACACTCACTATAGCAATTCATGTGAACAACGGATACTTTAATACTAGAGCTACGGCCAGTGGCGCAACAGGGATCATGTCTGGAAAATCTATGCAAACTATGACCACCAATCATAGAACTCTGCTGGGTCATTGTATACCCCATCTCTCCACCAACCTTTAAGTAAATAAACACCAAAAATAACTACAAAAGAACTTTAGAGAAAATTCTAATACCAGGGAAATAGCATAACCTCAAGCTGAACCATTCAATAACAATTAGCTTCTGCTTTGTCTAGCTCCTGCTTAAATTAAAAAGCAACAATAATATTATCAAAAAGTGACAATCTTTCAGACCTATAACACAAAAGAGAAGAAAATCCACTTACAAAAAATCAAAATTTGCATAGAAAGTTGAATGACTAGTATATTACACGGTAATTCAAATATGGATCAGTTCAATGCCAGAATGAACTCCTAAAACTTGGTCATCATAAGCATTCAAACGTAAAGTAACATGCTAAAATCATTAGAATTTACAAGCATGGAGTTTGTGAAAACAAGAAATAGGAGACCAGAAAAAGAAAGAAGCCAACAACATCCATATCCAAGTAAAAATACGCAGCTGAAAAACCCTAGTTGAAAGGGGTCATTCGTGGTTGAATATGACATAAGAGAAAGTTGAGTGTTTACCGTGAATTTGTGTGCGCACTGAACTTGGTAGCTGCGAGAGGGAATAAGTCCCAGTGAAGGAGTTGGCACAAGGGACGGGACGTTAGTAACTAGGTTATAGATAATCACAAGCTGTTAACTTTTATAGAGGGGCAAAAGGAAATTACAAGAAATATGAGGGTACTTTAGCAAATAAGAAAATTTGGTAGCATAGGGAGAAAAGGCCCAACAACACAGAGCAGCACAGAGGGCACCTTCAACTGATGTTTCTTTACACTCTTTCTTTCTCAGTCTTGTCTATATTATAATAACCCCTTCTGTTATGTAAGTTGTAAATGATATCATTCTGTGTCCAATCCAATCTGTAATCTCTCTGTAGTGAGACTAAGGTATTACATGAATATTACTATTTTGAGTCTCTCTCTCTCTCTCTCTCTCTCTCTCTCTCTCTCTCTCTCTCTCTCTCTTTGGGTAATATGAATGTTATTGTGGTGGTTCAAAAACTAAAGATTGAATCTTTGACTTAGTTTTCATTGATATCCAGATAGTTGGGGATGAGGATGCAAGGGTTTTCAGAGATAGGTGGGTCACAGGATTTGGCCCAACTTCTGTCCACCATGCACGCTATCGAGCTTGCTTGTACTTCCATTCAGGTGTTAAGTCTCTCTTGCTCTTTTTGGTTGTTGAAAAAAATTTAAAAGGGTTATCGATGATAATACAACAAATCAACTTTCACATTTACCGAAACTTGTTAGAAAGATTGAACTTTGGAGCGTTGTCGATGTTAATCAAAAGAAACCCACTTTCTTATTTTCAAGCCAAGAAAAATTTAGGACTCGAAAATCCAAGTTGTTGGGAATCGGTGAATAGAAGAACATAAAAGTATTGGAGTTTAGTACCCATAAAGGAATTTTCTTTTTCACCTGGACTTTGCAACTATTTGGATTGAGATATGTTATTGAATTTTGTTTGACAAGTTATGAGCTTAAATTGCTCATGTGATGTTCATTTGCCGAGTGAGCTATTTATTGTAGTCAATTTTGGCTATAGCTTAGACTCTCACTTGACATTAATCCCTAATGACATTGCAGTTTTTGTTCACATGTAAAAACTACACTAACACACGTTTGTTATCCTTAAGCAGATGCACATGAATCCAGCTGAGGCTGAGGCAACTCTATTGTCGCTGTCCCAGTCCCAACAGCCATATCAAGCTTGTAAATACATCCTTGGTAAGTTGATATTGCACAAATATTTGATGCGGTGATTAACTTCAATATTGTTCTTTTGCACTCAATGATCGTGTCACCATTGGCCTGTGGAACATTTTTTATATGGTAGTATGCAGATATAGCTTAGGCATCTGCAGATGATTTACATCTCATATAAGTTATTCCGTGCAAATATGATGAATACTCTATTCAGTATTGTAAAACAATTTGTTTTAGTTTAGTGCTCAGTGCAGCTCTTTTGATATGCCAATGCTGATAATGATTTCTTATCCCAGAGAATTCTCTGGTGCCAAATGCAAGATTTCAAGCTGCAGCAGCAATTCGAGATGCAGCTATAAGAGAATGGAGTGTGCTTACTTCTGATGACAAGAGAAACTTGATTAGGTCATATCACAGTTACATTTATTTTTTTTGACTTATTTTTGTTTTTAGATTAAACATTTCAGCTAGTTATAATATCGTATTAAATATATATCTGTTGCGTACCTTGGTTGGTTATGCCAGGATGAAAATGCATAAGTATAATTTTAGTAAACTAGTACTTGATTGAGATTCTTGTGTATGGTTCTATTAATAAATATTTTTCTTGCAGTTTTTGTTTGTGTTATGTTATGCAACACGCTAATTCTCCTGAGGGCTATGTTCAAGCTAAGGTTTCTTCTGTGGCTGCTCAACTTTTGAAAAGGGGCTGGTAAGAATTTTTCAGTAAAGAATATAATTCTTGTCGAGACAAGCCAATTTCTTGGCATAGTGATAATACGTCATGCTCTAAGCATTATTTACTCCAGTATTTCATGTGGGGTGTGATGGGGATCATGCATTTTGGCTAATTATCATTTTTCATACAAGCACAAGCAAGTGGATTGTTTATATAATTATTGACCTTTGCTAGAGTATTATCATCAGTTGAAGAGAAATGAAACCATTCATGTTTGCATGTAGGCTTGATTTTGCAGTTGCTGAGAAGGAGTCATTTTTCTATCAGGTATTTACATCTCATTATCTTTATGTTTTATTGGAGTAATTTGTGGCATAAATACTTAAGTTTAACTCTTGGTTGCAGATAAATATCTAAGTTTAATTTTTGACAGTAATAATACTATAGTTATATTTCTAGAACTTCCGTTAGTATCTGGCTGTTAAGTGTCAAGTCATTATCCACATATTATTTTCTTATTGGTATGTTTAAATTACTTTTTAAATAAAAAATAAAAATTTAATGACCTAGACGAGTCAGGGACTGCCATGTGATCATTGACTTGACATTTAACTTACTTAAAAGTTCCAGAAATATAACTTAAGTATTATTACCGTCAAAAATTAAACTTAGGTATTTGTGCCACAAATTACTCTTTTATATTAGTGTGTACATCATTAACAAACTGCTCAAGAACTATTTCCTTTAGTCTCTTGACTTATTGTTCTTTAAGGGTTCATTTGGTACGCCGTATTACACCGTATTGTATTATATAGTATTATATTGAATTGTATTTTATGCAATATTTTTATGTAAAACTATATGTGATATTAACTTTATGGGCACCTAAATCTATAATATTTTAGTATAAATTAAAGTTTAGCATAGTATTATATAAAAATATGATATATAATCCAATTCAATATAATACAATACAATACGATCTAATATGACGCTCCAAACGAGCCCTAAATATTTATATTTGCTTGGGGGAATTAATGATTGCATCTTGGCCTATTCCATTCTTAAATGCATTATTAACCATAACAGCGAATACTCGATCTTGAAATTCTGTCCAATTTTCTTGTAGCCTTACCTTCAGTGTCTCTGCTTTCCATTTCTAACGATTTAAAAGATGCAGGTAAACCAGGCTGTTTCTGGAATTCACGGTGTAGATGTGCAATTTTATGGAATCAATTTCCTGGAATCTCTGGTATATGTCTTTCTTTGGAAGCCTTTAATATATCCTAGTTATGAACTGGTCTTTGCAAAGTTTTGAATTTCTTCTTAGATTTTTTTTCTTACTTATATTGGTTCAACATTGGTAGTTTGTGGACTAAGTATTAATTGTAATAGGTATCTGAATTTTCTCCTTCAACATCTAGTGCAATGGGCCTTCCTAGGGAGTTTCATGAGCTATGCCGAAAATCATTGGAGAAGGACCACTTAAAGGTTTCTCCACTTTTCCTTGATATGTTTGCAATAAGTTTTGAGTGTTTATACTCTGAAGTTTCATCAGTCTTTGCCTTTTTTAATTGTCTTCTATTCTACTTATAAAATAGACTTTCTACTGCTGGGTACGGGATGCTGCTTTAAGTGTCACAAATAGAATAATCGAGTCAGACTCTGCAGTACCGGAGGTTAAAGTTTGTTCTGGTGCGATTCGGCTTATGCTTCAAATCCTGAACTGGGATTTCTCAACCAACAGCCGTCGTGCAGCAGTTAGTGCATTCTCGGTTGGAGTTAGGGAAGATAGTGATTCATCTAAGAGATCTGAGTGTAACTTGGTGCAGGTATCAATTTTTCTATGGAATTCCTTGTCTATAGTATGAATTTCATTTTGTAAACAATTGCTAATGCAGCATACTGATTTATGAGATATTAAATATTTAAATCGCATGTGAGTATGATGGGCAAGTTACTGAGCTTTCCTGATAAATTACATTAGGTTTTAACTGAGACAACCTAATATTCATGTATACATCATTGATATTATGTGGCATTATTAGACCTTTCAATCATTATGCTTAGGATTAACTTTTTCTTCTTGTTCTCTTCTATGTTGTTTAGCCTGGTCCTGCATGGCGTGAGGTTTTAGTTACTAGCAGTCATTTTGGATGGCTCTTGAGCTTATATGCAGCATTGAGACAGAAGTTTTCGTGTGAAGGCTACTGGCTAGACTGTCCTCTCGCTGTCTCTGCCCGAAAGTTAATTGTCCAATTCTGCTCCTTGACAGGAACAATATTTCCATCTGGTACAATTTTTCCTTGCCTACTTGATCAACAGTTTTGTGAATTTGTTTTTTGCAAGGACTTTAAAGAAAAGATGTTTACATACTTTCTTTGTATGAGATTTTTTTTTTTTTTTTTTGAAACTAGGCTCCCCCACGCCTAGACCTACAATAGTTGGGGACCAACAAACTATAATAGTGACTGTAGATACCCAGGAGGAATCATGTACAGGAAATTATTAGATGCAATCATTTGATCACATCTGCGAACACTAAATATTTTCATTTGAAATTCTCTTTTGTTTGGTTTGGTTAATGAATGTTGTTAACAAACTGTTGATGTCATCACGGATGTCAATTTGTGCCAAGAAGTCAGCATGATGTGTTTTCCTGTTGCTGAAAACTCAAGGTTAACTTTTAAGTTTTGAAAGGAATTTCAACTTTGTTGTTAAGCCATAAAAAAAAATAATAAACATTTTTGAAATCTTTAATTATCGTGTACTCTTAGTAAAGTTTCTATGTCCATCTTATTATTTTGAGATATCAAAAAAGAGTAACCGTTAACTTAGTAAATTGTAAATGGTTTAGATAATGTGCAAATGCATGAGCACCATCTGCTTCAATTGCTTTCTGGGATAATACAGTGGATCGATCCTCCTGATGTTGTTTCAAAAGCAATAGAAAATGGAAAGAGTGAAAGGTTATGTCCCTCACGACCATCTTTAATGATTATATTTATTATTCGCATTTCTCATCTACATTTCAAATTCTCTCACACTTATTTTATTTTTCACTGTTCAGTGAGATGCTTGATGGTTGTCGTGGATTATTGTCTATTGCAACTATTACAAATCCCTCTGTGTTTGACCAGCTATTAAAATCAGTAAGGTTAGTGGCAGAGTGATTATTAACTCATAATACTATCTATTAAGGCAAATAATGTGCATAAGAGTGTCTCTATGCAACTTTTATTTCTGAATTCCTTCTTGAAAACATTTTGTTTAGAAGTTAGTTCATAATCTTGCTTCTGTATTCAGGCCCTTTGGTACTCTGACCCTGCTATCCACCTTGATGAGTGAAGTTGTTAAGAACCTCACGACTAATAACTCTGAAGAGGAAACCTGGAGCTGGGAAGCACGTGACATTTTATTAGATACTTGGACTGCCCTTCTTGTGGTATTTGTTTCTGATGCACTTTTTATTTATTATTAATATTATTATTATAAAACTACAGTGTATGATTGAGAACTTGACATAAACTTTAACTGTCCATTTACATTATAATGTTCGAGGAGAAAACCTTTTACATGAATTATCTATGTAATATTACAATAATCTCATTAGTTCAATCCATTTTTTTAATCTTCATTCCAAGCTCCATTAAGTTCTCTTTACTCTATGCATTGCCCCTAATAATTTCCCTGTGTTTATATTTCCAGACTCGTCAAGGTGGGATAATGCAGCTTTTTGTATTGTGTCTTGTCATTTGTAAAGTTCCCTAAGAATGTTATCTGCTTGGATTGTTTACACCTTCGTTCTAGGCTTTATCAGATTCCATAAGTGTGAGATGATAAAGTTCTATTTAATCGTAGTGCTAGGATATTTTCTGCTTGGTGTGCTTAGGACCTTGTTGTATATTATTAGCAATCTTCTTATTTTAAATTCCTTTTATTAGAGTTTGATTGAATGGTCTGCATTTTCTTCCCTAACCTTTCTAATCATTAGCCAACTGGGGTAAAATGTTTTTGTCATCTCCTTCAGCCATTGAATAAGGATGGCGGAATTACATTGCTTCCACCTGAAGGGAGAATTGCTGCAGCCAAACTCTTTGCCTTGATTGTGGAGTGTGAGCTGACAGGTGATTTTGGCATGTCACTTTGTTAGGCTATATTTAAACAACCTCCATTTTTCATCTTCTTGTATCATCACTAATGACAGCTGGTCCCTTTTTTACCATATAGTTGCTGCCGCATCAGCATTCAATGATGATGTAGATTCCAGTTACCTTCAGGCTTCCATTTCTGGTACGGGAAAATGCTATGGAAAACTCAAATTATGGCATTGATAAATTTTTTCTCAGTTGGCATATTAAAAATAAGTTGAGATGATAATAACTAGTGTATTACTTATTACGACATCATATTCTTGATCCATCTTGTTGTCTTTGATTTTTATTTTTTAACGATTGCAGCCATGGATGAAAGATTGGGCTCCTATGCTCTGATTGCAAGAGCAGCAATTGATGTCACAATCCCTTTGCTCACTACGCTCTTCTCTGAGCGCTTTGCACGGCTTACTAAGGTGTTCTTTACTTTTGATATCTGAAGTTCAGTACCATCTATTGGTTTTGAGTTTTTTTTCTACTCTGTTCCTCTTAAGTCTATGCAGCAATTGTATTTATTTCACATGATATAATAAGATCTCATGCATTAGGCTTATTTTGTGCTTGTTGGGTGTGAAAGTGAGAGCTTTTTCCTTTTTCTATTTTAGACTGGATTGGGAGAAGTAATTAGTATTGTGATCACACTGAAACTTTGGAAGAAACATACTTATTGTTATTAATCACTTTCACTGGCTCCTTGCTTTGTCATTAATGCACAAGGAGTTTACTGCTTGTACTTAGAAACCACAAATGTGTTTCTTGGAGGCTATCTTATTCTTTTGGTGTCTTTTATTTTGCTCTTATCTTTGAAAGGCATAAGCTAGAGTCTTTTCCATATTGCAGTTGCTTATTCCTCAAACTATTTTACTTTATTTGTAGGGTCGGGGAATTGATGATCAAACTGAAACTCTGGAAGAAATATACTCATTGTTATTAATCACCGGCCATGTAATCTCTGATGAAGGGGAGGGAGAAACACCATTGGTAACTTGCCTTGCTAATATTTTCCGTTATTAATTTTATCGCTTATCATCTCAATCCTGTTATTCTACTTTTTGGTACATGTGAAGACACTGTTTCTTAATGCCTTGTCTTATTTTATCACAGTATTATATCTTTTCATTCTTGAGTTTATTTTTCTTTCTTACATTATCCAAGGTGGCGTGTCATTGCTCATGGTTTTGTCTGATGTTTTGCTTACGTATATCCAGATTCCAAATGCCATACAAACCCATTTTTCTGATATTGTCGAGGCAGAGCAGCATCCAGTCATTATACTTAGCAGGTGAAATGTTGTTTCTATCTGTCAATCAGCGGGCCTTATTTTCTTGTCAAGCTAAGATTATAGAGTAATAGATCCTGGCCAGGGATGGAGGTAGCTCCATCAATTAGGGGTGGGAAAATGCTAAGAAAATTCATTAACGCGGGCCAAAATATAATTTTTTCAAAATATCAAGTATAGCTATATAAATTACATATAATAATATTAGAAAATAAAAAATAAATAAAAATTGGGAGGGGCCAAGGCCCCCTTGGGTTGCACAGCCACAATGATCAAGGTTAAGATCATTCAAATCCTTGAGCTCTTGTAATTCCAAGGCAGTTACTGATGCATCTCCACGTCTTCTATTTTGGAAATTACCTGCATTACTATTTCTACGAATTCGGCTTGTTGGCCTAATTTTACAAATTACGTCGATATTCCATATCCATGTTTCAATGTCATATCAAATTTCTTTTTTCACCTTTGAAAGCAGAGGGAATATGAAGGTTTAGTATGTGTTTCTCTACTGATGATCACTCTATTTAATCCAGCTCAATCGTAGGATTTGCCGAGCAGAGTTTAAACCCAGAAATAAGAGCCTCAGTGTTCAGTCCTCGACTCATGGAGGTAGTACCATTTTATTTGCATCTTACCTGTTGTGTTGTTATGTCGGGTAAAGTCCATACATGGTAACTTTTGCAGAATTTGATCTAGCTGAAACCTACAGCTACTAATAAAATTAAAATTTGGGTCATAGTAAATTCAGCCTCTGTCTTGGTGCCTTCTAAGTCTTTTAGACTCTTCTTGGCCTTGTCCAATTCTGTTGTGTTGCTATGACCATGGGTCCTTAGCTACTAATAAAATTGAAAAATTGCGATAGCATCAATCTTTGGCCAAATAATTTACTCTCCAACCTTGAATGTAGAATGTCCAGGTCACATGAATTTTAGGTTTCTGTTGGTTGTGTTGACATGATATTACGTTATTTTTTAAATATTCATAGTGAAGTTTTTGATCTGTATAAATTTACTTGTTAAATGATGCTATGAGTTTAGATGTGGTGAACGTATGATTTGTGCAGGCTGTTATATGGTTCCTTGGAAGATGGTCTTGCACATATATAATGCCACCTGAAGAAAATACAGATACAAACTCCAAGAAAGTTTTAATGACCTTTTTTGGACTACATAATCAAGGAAAACTTGTGCTTGACATTATTATTCGCATATCCCTAACAGCACTAGTTACATACCCTGGAGAGAAAGATCTACAGGTATGTTTTGGTACTGTTTCAGCTAGACTTTTATGCTTGTCCTATTGCATGTATGCATATAGAGACATGAAATTACTTTTAAGCAATATGATTATGTGTATTGAGGATGTCATGCTTTTGTCCTTATTTTTCAGGCACTCACTTGTTACCAGCTACTTCATTCACTTGTTCAGCGGAAACATATTTGTGCGCATCTTGTTCAATTGGTGAGTCACTCACTCAATCTTTCAGACTGTCAAAATGCTTGAAATATATTAGAGTTCTATCAGTAAAAAATTTGCATTGACCTTTCGTCCAACCTTTTAGTGTCTATTAAAAAAATAAAATTAAAAATAACTAGAATCTGAAAACATAACTCATAGAAGAGAATTTTCATGAAGAAATTTTATAACGGCTTTTTTTCTTTTGTCTATAAACTTTTCAAAGGCATGGTTACTCTTATAAGATCTTTCTCGTCAATTTGATTTAAAGATTTAGATGATCTTGAATCTGGCTAGGATCCTGTTTCCATTTTATTTTGTTATGGATCTTCTGATGTTTTACACTGTAATAACATGACTTATATATATGATCAGACATACATATAAACTTATAGGGTCTGTCTGTCCCCAAAAAAAAAAAGAATCACTTGCTGTAGGGAAATCATTTTTGACCCTTTGATTCTAATCACTTTCCATACAAAAATATTTGTAACTATAGACAAGGTATAAAAGAATATGATTAAAGAGGATCCCTAATATAACCTTCTAACCTTAAAAGCTTGAAACTTCTTAAGAACTTGAGCTTTTCGTGCAACAGTGCTTATTTGTTTTATTTTCGTGTAAGCAAGGGTGTACACTGTGCTGATCTTTGTTAATAATTTACATTAATCACACTTGCAGGATTCCTGGCGTGACCTAGCAAGTGCTTTTGCTAATGATAAGACGCTGCTACTGTTAAACACAGTGCACCAGGTTGAACATAATATGCCATGACTTGTACTTTCTCTATTGTTCTCGTTGTTTACAGAAAAATTTTCTCCTTCCTTTCAGCGATCGCTTGCTCAAACCCTTGTTCGGTCAGCATCTGGCCTGAGTAATCTGGAGTTATCAAACCAGTAAGTTTTCCTTTTTCAAACTATAAAATTTGATCTTGTCAAAGTGTAGATGTAATTAAATTGTAAATGTTAATGTATGTCTACTATTTCTTCAAAGGTATGTAAGGAATCTCATGGGTCATATGACAACATATTTTGTGGAACTTTCAACAAAGAATGACTTCAAAAGTGTTGCTCAACAACCAGATATAATCCATTCGGTGAGGATAAAAGACTTGAGATAGATTCATTAGCTAATTCCTATTCAAGAATAACATAATATTCAGCATCCTTTAGGTCAGCTGCTTATTGGAGCGGCTTCGTGGAGCAGCTAATGCCTCAGAGCCTCGAACACAGAAAGCAATCTATGAGTTGGGATTCTCTGTAATGAATCCTATCTTAGTATTGCTTGATGTTTACAAACATGAGGTACTAATTGCACCATGAAAACTGATTCTCTTGTGTAACTTTCTTTATTCGTGGAAATTGCATTGAATTCTTCAGTTATTTTTCTTTGATCTTTGTATATCTTTGATTACTTAGGCTTATGGTTTGTTGGTTTCCTGCTCTAATCGTAATTGGACCTACTTCGTAATATGTTTGAATTTCTCGTCTCCTAAAAGATTGGAGGTTTCAGCAGGACTGTTGTTAAACATATAACTACGTATTTTCAGAGCCATCTGATAATCATAATTGGGACAAAAAACCAGTTTTCTTTACTCTTGAAAATACAAGTAACACCATGGGGATCCGCTTATTTGCGCTTATCTTTTAATTTCTGATTAGTCTGCAGTTGTTTATCTGCTACTCAAGTTTGTTGTTGATTGGGTTGATGGACAAATAAGCTATCTAGAGGCTCAAGAAACTGCTGCTGTAGTTAACTTTTGCACGAATTTGATTCACCTTTACTCGTCGCACAATATTGGCAAGGTATTTTTCCTCTGTTTTCTTCTGAATATTAATTTGAAGCAAACATCCATTGAAATAATATACATTAAAAGAAAAGGAAAGGAAATAAAAAACTGGTCAGGGATCCCATCCTAGATAGTCTCAATTCTGAACTATTAACTTAATCAAATTCTATCACTCATTTAGCTCTTTGTTATTCTAGATATCGATAAGTCTTTCAAGCAGTTTGCTAAGTGAAGCAAAAACTGACAAGTACAAGGATTTACGTGCTCTTCTTCAACTCCTTTCTAATCTTTGCTCGAAAGATCTGGTATGCCTTATTTGTTGTTTGCACTTAAAAGATTGTTGTTCACCCTACTTTCCAAACTCTACCGTTCATGCTAAACATTCCATTGTAGGTTGACTTTTCATCTGATTCTGCTGATTCACCAGGCACAAATATATCTCAGGTAATTCGGATGTCATTCCTAAGACGATATTAATATATAGAATAGTTGGGGCTTGTCACTGATGTATTGGTGTTTGGCAGGTTGTATACTACGGTCTTCACATTGTTACGCCTTTGATAACTTTGGACCTGCTGAAATATCCCAAGCTGTGTTATGATGTAAGATTGGATAGTATTTTGTTACAACAATGACAACGATTTTAATTCCATGGTGACAATCTGCTAATCTTTTTCTGATTGTGTTCTTGTGCAGTACTTTTCACTTCTATCACATATGCTGGAGGTTTATCCAGAGACAGTTGCAAAGCTAAACAAGGAGGCCTTTTCTCATGTAATTGGAACAATTGAATTTGGTCTTCACCATCAGGTACATCATATTGCATCCATTGTTATTGACTTAACCAAGTCAATGCTTTATATTTTTATGAGAATTCTTATGTTTCTAAGGTTCTTGCTTTGGTCAAGAAAATAATAGAAACGGTTTCTTTATTATTTGTTAGGATACAGAAGTGATTGATATGTGTCTGAGATCTTTAAGAGCTATTGCTTCTTATCACTATGCGGATACAAATGGTGGTAGACTCGGTCTTGGCTCTAATGCTGCCGAAGGCATTTTAGGTCAATTCCTCCGTTCGTTACTGCAGTTACTCCTTTTCGAGGATTACAGGTAAACTTCCTGTACAAAATTCAGATGCACCAATTCTGCTTGTTTCGCTATTAACAACAAAAACTTTGTTTGTGACTTCAGCCCAGACCTGATCAGCAGCGGAGCTGATGCTCTTCTTCCGCTGTTACTATGCGAACAAACCCTTTACCAGGTACTTGATTTACTTATTCCTATTTTTGAGTTATCCTCATATTTTCCTTATTGAAATGTATGGTTTTCTGAGTTGGTACTTGGCTTTCAGAGACTCGGCCACGAGTTAATAGAGAGGCAGCCAAATCCCACATTTAAATCAAGACTGGCTAATGCACTGCATTCTTTAACAAGTGCAAATCAGCTATCGTCAACCCTTGATCGTAAGAACTTTCACATTTTCAGGAAAAATCTTAACAGTTTCCTGATTGAAGTTCGAGGATTTTTACAAACAAAATAATGTACTTAGCAACATGTTCAGTCGTTGTGCAAAATCTTGAGAAAAAATTAGAGGGATTTTTTACCCTAATTGTTTTTGTTCGTTAGTTTTTGTAAGGGAATGTACAAAAAAATTTTGTGGGGAAAAGGATAGAGCTGTCGTAGGCCATTTGCTTTGCTCAAATTTATGATTGTGAATACTTCATTTGATTGCATTTGTATTAGATTGCAATTATTCAACGAA
Source organism: Cannabis sativa (assembly GCF_029168945.1). Taxonomy (NCBI): domain Eukaryota; kingdom Viridiplantae; phylum Streptophyta; class Magnoliopsida; order Rosales; family Cannabaceae; genus Cannabis; species Cannabis sativa. The sequence goes on along the minus strand of NC_083602.1, from coordinate 22,378,665 downwards.
GAAAATGTTCATTGTTTCACTCTTAAGTAAATTCCTCTGTTTTGTGCAGTAGTTATGCATGGCTTTTTTTAATTCAAAATTGACAAGGAATTTCTTACTGTATTGCATTATTTCTGCTCATTGAAAGTGTCAATATAACCAGTTTCACAGAACATTACTACAACCACTTCAATACAATGAAAATGAAAATAAAAATTATAGTTTGAATAAGGTTGTTGAAGTTTACAACTTGGTAATTGGTAAATTCATCACTTGTGTAATATGCTCTTCTTGGAAAGCTTAGGCCTCTTTTGGGTATGGTGCTGCCATAAACCAAGAAATAAAAAATAATGAGATCAGTGAATGGATTATTTAACAAACCAACTGGGGGTCAAATAAGAACAATTTGAACACAACAAAAGAGACCTCCAATGTATGTATACACATAAAAATGTATTACCTTATGTCTCTCTAAGGCATCGTAGTCTGTTCTCTCCTTCCAGTTGCTCTTGCGGAGTTTGATTGGTCTATTACCCACATATTTACCTGGAAAGAAACACTCATTTTGTAAACTCCGCCTATCTGATGTACAAAGCTCAAAACAAAATCATGATCACTATAGTTTTCATATTATACATGTAAGTTTGTGTGATCGATCCAATTTCATGTTGTTAGAGGCAGGCAACGCATAACTATATTTTAACAGAATGTTACTAAAAAAGTAACAATAAAAAACCTCATTTGAGTGCTCAGAATGAAAAAACAAGAACAGATGGCTAAAAGAACAAGAATTTTCATATTATATGGGGTTACATTGTGTAAATCCTTTTTATCCTTTCTTTAAAATAAAAAACCTCATTTGAGTGCTGAGAATGAAAAAACAAGAACAGATGGCTAAAACAACAAGAAATTTCATATATGGGATTACATTGTGTAAATCCTTCTTATCTTCTTATCCTTTCTTTGAAATATTAATAAATACATGTTAGTTATTTAACTTTCATTATTTATTTTCTTTTCTTTTTCTACACGAAAAAAGATAGGCTAGAAAAAAAAAAAGAATTTCTCACCATTCATTTCCTTCAGCGCAGCAGCAAGGTCAGTAGGGTTAGCAAAGCTAACAAATCCATAGCCCTTGGTTTTTCCAGTTCTTTTGTCTCTAACAACCTAAAAACAGTGTACAACATAATATTACTTCTAAAGTTGAATGATGAATCTAATACGAAATTTAGTGCTGCATGCCAAAATTAACACAGAATTGTAGCACTTTGCTCATAACAAAAGTAGGAAACCAAATGCATGTGAGAAACAACTGTAGAAAATAGTGATTCGAATTGTGTATTGATTTCATAGAATAATACATATTTATATACAAAGTTAGGAGACATAAAAGGGAAACTACCAAAAAATAGGAAACTACTAAATATCTACTAAACAACTAATTCTTTTACAGCTAATATCTAACACTCCCCCTCAAGCTGGAACATAGATGTTAATCATACCCAACTTGTTACAAAGATAATCGACCCGCACCCCATTCAAAGCCTTTGTAAAAATATCTCCTAGTTGTTCTCCGGTCTTCACATATTCTGTGGAGATCAGACCTTGTTGAATTTTCTCACGAACAAAATGACAATCAATCTCAATGTGCTTAGTTCGCTCGTGGAATACGGGATTCGAGGCAATATGAAGAGCAGCTTGATTATCACACCATAATTTTGCTGGAATAGAAGTCTTAAACCCGAATTCAGTCAAAAGCTGATAAATCCATATTACCTCACACACGGACTGGGCCATAGCTCTATATTCTGATTCAGCACTGGATCTAGATACAACATTTTGTTTCTTACTCTTCCAAGAGACCAGATTGCCCCCAACAAATACACAATATCCTGAAGTGGATCGTCTATCTACCTTGGAGCCTGCCCAATCGGCATCAGAAAAACACTCAATCTGGGTATGTCCATGATCCTTGTAAACTATACCTCGTCCTGGTGCTCCTTTTAAGTAACATAAAATTTGTTCTAATGCTGCCCAATGATGAATTGTTGGGGAAGACATGAACTGACTGATAACACTAATTGGAAATGCAATATCTGGACGAGTCACAGTTAAATAATTCAACTTTCCAACTAACCTACGATATTTCTCAGGATCTTCAAATGGTTTCCCATCACGTGTAAGATGCACAGCTGGATTCATTGGAGCATTGCAAGGTTTTGATCCCAATTTCCCTGTCTCAGTTAGCAAATCAAGTACATACTTTCTTTGAGACAGAAAAATACCTTGTTTACTCCGAGTAACTTCAATCCCCAAGAAATACTTGAGTTCCCCTAAATCTTTCGTGTTAAACTGGGTGTGAATGAAAGACTTAAGGGATGAGATGCCTTCAGTATCATTTCCAGTAATAACGATGTCATCAACATACACCACCAACAAAATGATACCAACAGTTGATCTTTTATAAAACACAGAATGATCTGACTTACTTTTCAACAAACCAAACTTCTCAACAGCCTGACTAAATTTACCAAACCAAGCACGAGGGCTTTGTTTCAATCCATATAAAGATTTGCGAAGATGACAAACTCGCCCTAACTCCCCCTGAGCAACAAACCCAGGAGGTTGCTCCATATATACTTCTTCCTCAAGATCTCCATGAAGAAAAGCATTTTTAATATCAAGCTGATGCAAAGGCCAATGATGAGTAGCTGCCATGGAAATGAACAGTCGAACAGATGTGAGTTTAGCAACAGGAGAAAAAGTATCACAATAGTCCACTCCATAGGTTTGAGCATAACCCTTGGCAACAAGACGGGCCTTTAAGCGAGCAACTGTGCCGTCTGAATTGAATTTAACCGTGAACACCCATTTACACCCGATGGCCTGTTTTCCGGAAGGTAAATCAACCAAGACCCAAGTACCATTCGCAACCAAAGCATTCATCTCTTCTATCATTGCAGCAAGCCAACCAGGATGAGACATCGCTTCTCGAACAGTTTTAGGAATAGTGATAGAATCAAGAGAAGCAATAAAAGAACAAGAAGAAGATGAGAGATGATTATAAGACACAAAAGAAGTAATAGGAAAAGTACATTGGCGTTTACCTTTACGTAGTGCAATGGGAAGATCATCTGAGATTTCCGGATCTGATGACGAAGATGCAGGTGCAGGACATGAAACAGGAGGTGGAGGAGGGGGGCGCCTGGTGTACACTATAGGAGGCCGAGGGAGTGGTGGAGGTGGTAGAGGTGGTGGAGGTGGTGGAGGTGTAGACATTGTGGGGGTGACGACCGAGGCAGGTGAAGGAACAAGAGACCCGCCAGAACATGGAGCAGGCGCATAGGATGTGACAGAATAAACCAACAAATCATCATCCTCCCCCTGACTAGTAGAAGTAGTGGAAGATGAAAAATAAGGTGTATTTTCTACAAAAGTAACATCAATAGAAACAAGATATTTGTTGAGATCAGGACAGTAACACCTATACCCTTTCTGAAGACGAGAATAACCAAGAAAGACACACTTTAGTGCCTTAGGGTCTAATTTGGTGACAGATGGACGGACATCGCGAGCAAAACAAACACTACCAAATACTCGCGGAGCAACTGGAAATAATGACTTATTAGGAAAAAGAATTTTAAATGGATGAAGACTACCAAACACTACCAAATACCTGAATCAGCAATCGCAGTGACAGAAGAAGATGAAGACTTAAGTGTTTCCTGATACCTTGAGAACTTGGCAAATTCATCAGCAGAAATAAGGACCGATTTGTCAGATGCATCACTAGTGCTTGCAATATTGGCAGAGTGTTGTTGTCGATTCTTAAATTGTAACTTCCTACACTCAAACTTGGTGTGGCCTGGTTTCTTACAATAATTGCACATGATGCTCCCAGAATTTGGTGTGCGGTTATCAGGTCCTTGTGAATTACCTCCTTTAAATCCACTTGGAGTAGAGTTTCTTTCCGGTGCAGAATTATTACGACTCACCAAGGCGCTATTAAGAGGAGTTGAAGAGGTAGTCTCTGTGCGAAGAACACGAGTAAACACATCTTGTAAAGAGGAGACATCAGAACCAGAGAGAACTTGTGACTTTGCAGAGTCAAATTCAGATGAGAGTCCTGCAAGAAAACTCATAATAGCCATCTGTTCTCGTTGGCGCTGTTGAACTTTTACATCAGGACTAAACGGTAATAACACATTAAGTTCTTCATATGTTTTCTTGAAAGCCATAAAATAATTCATAAGAGACTTATCTTGTTTCTCCGCGCGATAAAAAGCTTTGCAAACATCATATATGCGAGATATGTTGTCTTTGCCAGAATACAAAAACTCCAAGTAACCCATTAGTTCTTTAACCAATTCACAATGATTAATCAAACTAATTACCTCATTATCGATAGAATTTCGAATTTGAAGGAACAAGCAAGCATCCTCACGGAGCCATATTTTCCTTGAATCGTTTGTTTCTTCAGGAGGATCGTCAGTCAAGTGATCATCTTTGTCAATACTCCTCAAATACAGTCGAATCGTCTTACTCCATTCTAAATAATTCGAACCAATCAACTTATGGTCCGTGATTTTAGACATCACGGGAACCACATCAGAAACAACGATTGATTTCGAATCTGATTTTATCTCTGCCATAATCTCGAAACCAAAAAAAATTGACAGAAAAAGGAAGAGAGCAAACTCAAAGGAATAGATACCCAAACACAAAGAAGACAAAAGTATCAAACCACAAAATGCGAAGAACCGCCGAAAACCGAAGCAAGGAGGACGAGAAAGGAGCAGGAGTGGGACGGGCGTCGACCGCCACCGGAGAAGACGCCGGACGCGCCCTCACGCGTCGGCGCGTGGGACGGTCGGCAGCGGCAGACGACGGCGCGTGGGCCCCACGCGCGGTGAATCTGGACGCCGGACTTTTGGGTTTTGCAGTCCGGCGGCTGGGCAGTCCTCCTATGTGGGCAGTGAGAAAAAATGGTCACTCCAAATAGGGTTTTCGAAAAAAACAACCCTAAACTCAAACCCTAATTTTTATTTTATTTTATTTTTTTTTTTCAGAACCCTAATTTCGAATTTCGAATTTTGAATCACAATGCTCTGATACCATGTAGAAAATAGTGATTCGAATTGTGTATTGATTTCATAGAATAATACATATTTATATACAAAGTTAGGAGACATAAAAGGGAAACTACCAAAAAATAGGAAACTACTAAATATCTACTAAACAACTAATTCTTTTACAGCTAATATCTAACAACAACCATTAGACTAGAGTGTACAGTATCGAATGTCACGATCATGGTAATGATAATAACAATAACTTCAAAAGAAGGTTAAAGTATTCCCAACAAAGTTTTACTCATAAGTAATCTATTGCTTAGTTTGATCTGAAACTCACCATTCAATTATTAGCAAATGTGCTGCCTAATGAATTTACACAATCCATCAACTGCATACCCAAAATATTTGTCATTCAATCAATATCTTGAGTTTTTAGAACATCAAAATTTTCTTAATACTTTTTGCTTCTTCTTTTTCTATTACTTTTTATTCTTATCTTTTTCTTTTTTCTTTTATAATTAACTAACAGAATTCAAATATAAACAGATAATGCTACTAAATTAAAATTTAAACTTCAAATCTACTGACCAAAATCACAAAATTCAGTACATTAAAAATGCATACCACAAAACATTTGTGTTCCAAAGTTTCCATAGTTCAAGATATTCATATATAATTTTGTGAATTGTAGACAATACCTACCTAAAAAATACAAAGCATTGATTGCTCTATGGGCTTCAAATAAAAATCTGAAGAGGAAATGCACAAAGTTCATACCAAGAAAAAAAATTGTCAATAAAAGAACAGCATGGATAAAATATTTTAAAATATATACTTACTTTAGCCATGTTAAAGGAAGGAAATCGAGAAAATGCTTTCGAAAGAACATCATCATTCACCTCGTTTCCAAGATCACCACAGAACAAGCGATAATCATCTGCAAAAACCCAGTGGAAATAAAAAGATATAAAAAAAAAAGGATCAAGACAAACTCATGAAAAGTAATAGCAAATAGACAGCTATGGAGTAAGGTGCACCTTGTTCAAAAACATCAACAAAAATCCAAATGGTTTTCCTTTAACAAATGACATTTCAACAAATCTATTGAATTAGAAAAACTAAAAAATATTTAACAAGTCTTGTGCTGCCAAGTCCACTAATCCTGGCATATTCAGTGCAAAAGACTTGGTCAGCACAAAACTTTCTACCCCCAGGAATTCTTAAGGATCAGTTAACCTTAGACCTACTGTAAGTTTGTGGGGATAAGAGGAATTATGGTCCCATTATTATGACAATGTCGATGAACCAAAATAGAAGTATTTGTATTGTATCAACTAAGGATTGAATATTTCGCGTGTAGCAGCTTTAATTCTAGCTTAAGTGAAGTCAAATTCTTTCACTATTATCAATCTAAAAACTCTAATAAACTAATAGTGCAAGAAGCAAACAGACGCAAAAAAAGAAAAAAAAAATTACTTTCTGGCCATTCAGCAAGCGTTGGATCCTCCCAACTCAGCCCAGCAGCTTTACGGGGAACAGCTTTCTTCTTAGCTTCTGCTTTGTGCTCGATTTCGCTGTTCGCAAGGGCAGCTTTCACGCTTTCAAGAGCTTCAGGCGTAATTGTCTGAGCATCCCTCTGAAATAATTGCTGGGCCTATACACCATTATCACAAACCCAAGTATATATAAGCACGACAATTCCAGCACATATCCGATCAATACGAGTCAATAAAGTAGTGATGTTAACTTCAAATCCAACCCAGCAAATAGAAAACAGAAAACCCTCAATTCATGTTATAATTGAAAACGGGGGAGTAAATATATACGTAAGGACAAATATTGGTTTTAATGCAAACCTGCTGGTACTGAGGCAAGGTGTAAACACCGGCGACGGGAGCAGAGGCTGGATATACGGGAGCAACGACCGGCGGCGGGGCAGGCTGAGGCGCTACAGAGGCGTAAGGTGCGGGGTATTGAGAGACAGTCTGAGGTTGCTGGAGGTGAAAGGGTAAGGGGAAATAGGAGGAGCCATTGGCATAAGTGTACTGAGAAGAGGCCGCAGCAGCAGCAGCGGCGGCGGCGGCGGCGGAGGAAGGAGCTGCGGAAGACGAATGACTCGCCATTGAAGGCGATGATGGAGACAAATCAATGGAGATAATAAGATTTGGGAATTCTAGGGTTTCACAGATTTTTGAGAGAAAGCGAATTCGTTTCGTGGAGAGTGATTATTTGATCATTAGAAACTTTCGAGAGTGATTGTTTGATTTGGATTAGGATTTGTATTCCAGAAATTTCAATCACTTTTCCCTACAATTCTTTCTTTTTTTTTTCTTTTTCCTTTTGAAAATAAGGTGAACAATTTTATTGATCAAAAAGTAAAATCTAAAGGCTATTGGTCTAGAGAAATGAAAACATAATAAATAGATATAGGAATAGAATTGAATAAAATTTAAAATGTATAAATTATAAAAAAAATTATTAAATTTTGTCTGTATTGGAATCGTCTTTCCTTCTATTTTAAAATGGAATTGTCATTCTACCAAAATAGTAGAAAGGTCATTCTATTGGAATATATTCCAACACTTTAATATGAAACCAAACAAATAAATAGAATAAGATTGTTTCCTTACCTTTTTATTCCATTTCATTACCTCCGACCAAATGCCACCTAACATTCTAATTCTAAAGGCTCGTTTGGTACGTCGTATTGTATTATATTGTATTGTAATATATTGAGTTGTATTGTATTGAATTGAATTGTATAATTTTAATACAATACTATGGTTGGTATTGAATTGTATTAGTATGTTGTGTTAAATTATTACACAAAACCAACCATATCAGTGTGTGCGGTGTTAAAATCCTAAACAAGTTTTTCTTTCAAGTGAGAGTGTTCGAAGTCCAACTTGACAAAATATCAATCCTTTGCAGTATTCATCTCAAACTATTCACTGTGTTGATTCTTTGATGGTTTGACCTTTCAAAACTCTTTAACCACCTTTCATCGACTTTACTTTGAAGCCTTTTCTTAAAGTTATCAGTTCTACTTTCTCGGTTAAGCTCTGAAAGTTCCCTCTCAGTCATACTTGTCTTTGTGGCTATTATGGGGGACAACCTAGGAAACTCATGTGAACCAAAGAATGTCAGCTCCGAATCTTTGAATGGGGCCCCTGAAGTAAATACGAATATTGATTCATCTCAACCACCCCAACATCCTGCGATGAACATAGAAATAAATGATGTTGCCACAGATGAAGGGTTGGTGGAGTCTCACTCCCAACGGTATATTTGAAAAGTCAAACAAAGACCTTGAAGTTTTATGCAGCAACTTCCTCGAATCCATGACTCTTGATTTGGAACCAAATTTTGAACTCACTGCTGAAATCGTTAGTACGGGGGTGCTAGTCAGTTTCTTCGACGGTAAGGGGGTGTCCATGTCTAGATTAAAGGACATTCTCAATCAGATCTGGAAACTCAAGGCACATTGGAAATTTAAGACGATGAAGCCAGGTGTATGGGACATTTTCTTTGACCTGCCTGAAGATTGTTCTGAGATTCTTCGTAATAGGCCCTGAATTATCAATGGAAAACTACTAATCATTCGTGAATGGCTAGAGGATGGAGATTGGTTCAATGTAGATATGGGGAAGACAATCTTTTGGGTTCTTGCTTCTAGATTGCCAACCCCTTATCTTAATGGAGTCAATACTCGTACGTTGGCTGCTAAAGCAACGAGATTCGTTCGGAGTGATTTAGCAGATCAAAGAACCATTATTAGAAGAGGATTTTTAAAGTTCCAAGTTGAAATAGATACTTCTCATAAGCTTACGTCAAGGTTCTTCCTGGACATCAAGAGGGGAAGAAAGGAATGGATTCAATTTCGCTATCTCAAGCTGCTGAAGCTCTGTTACATCTGTGGTTATCTCAGACATGACAAAAAATCGTGTTTCCGACCAACATCCTTTGCCTATCCTCCACAAGGTGCATTGGTTCCTGCTTACAGCCCTTGGATGAAGGCGGAATCAACAGTTTTTAGCTGTTTTAACACCCAAAATCAGCTTGAATATTTCAGAGAGGAAGATGGCCGGACTTCTTTGCCGACAAGAAGACCACCAGAGTCTGACTCGAGAAACAAGGAGAAAGGAAAGCGACTGGTCCATGAGAGATGCAGGGAGCTGTTGGGAATAATTTACCAGGATTTAGATTTACTAATAAGTATGTTGAATTAACATCCTAAATATGATTCTCTAAAACAATGAAAATAAATACATAAGGGTTTAAGAAAACCTTACATTGATTGCAGTGGAGTATAATGACTCCTTCCATTCAAGATCTCTAGCCCTTGATTCCTTTCTGTAGCAGAGCATTATCAAGATCTGAACCTGGATCTCTTTCTCTCCTTCAGGTTTAGTTACCATCGTCTTACTCACTATGATTGAGTACTTGACTTGCTATGTGTGGGCATGGTACTCATTCACTATGGGTTTCGAATGTGAAGAACAATGAAGGAGGTTGAAATCACTAAGGAAGGAACTCTCTCATCTAGGTTGAAGATGTTAGAAATATTTTACCAGGATCTAGATTTACTAACAAGTATGTTTCATTAACATCCTAATATGAATTCTAAAACAATGAAATAAATACATATAAAGTTTAGTAAACCTTACATTGGGTGCAGCAGAAAATAATGACTCCTTCCGTTCAGATCTCTAGCCCTTGATTCCTTTTTGTAGCAGAGCATCACCAAGATCTGAACCTGGATATCTTTCTCTCCTTCCTTTGATGCTGATTCTCCTTCTTGTTGTTTGGATTCTCCTACAGTCTTACACACTATGATTGAGATACCACTTGATGTGTGTGGGCACTACTCTATCACTCAAGGATTGAGATTTAGAGAAGAAAAGAGAAGGGAAGTGGTTCGACCTATAGAGAAAAGAGTAGGAGGCTCAACTTTCATCTGACAAAGTTAACAAAGTTAAGTGTGAATGAGAGTCATCACTATATATTTATAGGTAACCACCTAGGTTTAAGTTAGAATTATTTGGCATTAAAATAATAAAAAAATAAATGATAAAAGCCTATAAGAGTGGCCGACCATGGGCTTTGGATAATGGGCCTCACTTATGCAATTTTGCTGTTTTATCATTTCTGCATCTCATTTTCTCAAAAACGCCAATTTTCCAATTCAACCATCTAAATGCTAATTCATATTATTTAATAACTAAAAATTAATTATTAAATAATATTGTCATTTAATATATTTATTAATTAGACATATAAAGTCTCTTAGATAATAAATAAACCTAGAATCTCTTTTCTTTACAATTTCGCCCTTGCTTAGTGAAAATTCATAAAGTAGACATAGTCTAACTTTAGAATTATAATTGATTAATTAAAATCAATTAACTGAGTCTTACAAGCAGTATGGTCTCAACTAGTATGGGGACCATGGGCCTATATTTCTGAGCTTCCAATAAGTCGAACCGAATTTACCAAGTAAATTCCCTAACTTATTAATTCCTTATTGAATCCACACTTAGAACTTGGAATTGCACTCTCAGTCATATAGAACGCTCTATATGTTCCACGATATAGATACGTCATTAATTAGTTATCCATTGTTATAATCCTTATTTGATCAATGACCCTCTAATAGATGATCTACATTGAATAGGCACTAAGTTACCGTTACACCTTCAATGTATTTTATCCTTAAAACACTTAGCTCCGTATAAATGATATTTCAGCGAAGTGAAATGAGATCTCCACCATTTATCTCTGTTTAGCCAAGCTCGAAGGATATCATCGTTTCACTTCTAAATTCCTATAGAAGTTATAGACTCCATATTTATGTTAGCGCTCCCACTCAATTATACTATCATGTTCCCAAAATGTACGTATCACCCTGACCCAAAAGTAGGCTTAACTAACAAATCAAAGAACATGTATAATACTCTTGAGATCGAACCTAACCATATCAGGATTAAGATCATTTGATCTAGGATCAACGGGTGATATTGAATTGAATAGATATTACGGTAAATTTTAATATATCTAATCAAAGTTCAATATCGGTCCCTTCCGATGTATACTCCATACATCCGATACTGGTAAACTTTGTCAATGCCCTGGAAAGGACATAACACTTATCCAAGGTGTAAGAATACCTATCGCTGATTATACCATGCCAGTCTAAATCCAGTGTTCTGACAAATCAGGGAATAAACTTTCGAACATATAATTAAGATTATATTCCACTGTGCTGACAACACTATAATCATTAACAAATTCATATGTTCTGGACTTAAATAGAATTCATACATTATGTATATATAATCATGAAATAAATCATGTGAACCATGCAACATTAAATGTTATTTCTGATCTTTATTAATAAGTAAATCTGATTATATTGAAATGGGTTTTATTTAGGGCACAAAATCCAACAAACTCCCACTTGCACTAATATAAAGCAAAATGTGCATTTCAAATAATCTCAACACCTTGATATAAAAATCAAGTGTAGTAGTAGTATACTCCTCGTAATAGGATCTGACAGGTTGAATTAACCACAACCTTTCCTCCACCATTACTGTTCCTCAATCACAAAATCCTTGATAATGTGAAATTCCTCTCTATATGTCTACTCTCTTGGGATACTGGATTCTATACTTTTGGCAACTACTTTTGGTTATTCAGGAAGTAACACTAGTAGTTAAGACAAGTTGGAACGGTGCCACAAATGTATAGAACTTTCCTTAGACTGAATAAGTAACTTTAACATTAAGTCTCTCTTTGGTAGACTAAGAGACTTTAGATAGGTTTTTACACTTCTCCAAAATCACTACTCCACCCCCAGAGTAATCACCATCTTATCAGCAGACTTTCTAGCACAAAGGCAAGTCTAGAAATCTAATGTGGTGTAATCTAAGAGTTTTAAAGACACCCTTATCGACTAACATATAGTTCATCTTCTTAGTCTTAAGATTTACTTGATTGTCTTCCAATGTTCCTCTCCTGAATTAATCTGATACCTACTCATTACTCCCACTCAACAGCAGGTGTCTGGTCTAAGGCATACTAAAGCATATCTGAGACCTCTCACTGTTGATTTAAGAAATTCTTTCATGGCTTTATCTTTTCTGGAATAGTTGAGACTTTTCCTTAGATAAATAAAATCTATGCCTAGAAGTCGAGAAGCTTCTATAGATTGCCATTAGAAAGAAAATTCTTCAGCATCTTACAAAAGTAAGTTGCTTGCACTAGAGTAAGTAATTACTAGGTATACCACAAGCCATAGGTTTAGATAAACTCAAACCTATAATACTAGGAACAGGAAGTCTTGTTAAGTCCATTGAATAGACTTATACACGAAAATTTCCTTTCTTGTCCTTGGAATAGAAAACTTTAGGTTATTCCATGTGAATGGATCAAACCATAGTTCTATTGGCTTTTCTTTGTAGTTTCTTATCTTGACAATCCATTACTTATTTAAACTCACAATGGATTTTAATCACTAGTGTCTTCCAAGTCATAAGAAGTAAAGTTCCTTGAAACTCTCCCACTATGAGAAGGTACCGTGAATTATGTCTAAGAAAACTAAATGGTATTGACCTCTTCAGTTGTGTCAAGAAAACAGAGGCAGTGGGATCACCTTGTATCAAATAAGATGATAGAACACTTATGGAATCAAGAAAAAATATCTCCTTTATTTGCTACTTTATTTTCAGACTTAGTCATTTTTCTTAGAAAAGTAGTATTTGTTTAAACAAACACTTTCTTATCTATTGACTATGGGATGTTCCACCCCTAATCACTTAGAATAGCTAACAAACATGCAAACCATGGTTAACAGTTCTAGCTTTTCTTAAGATTTCGATTAGGTCATCCATGAATCTAGTAATGATTTACTTTAAGTATATAACCATTGCATCATTCTGAAATTGTATTACCATAGAAGGACTTAGGCAACAATTAGTAACTAATCATCAATATGTAACTCGAATTTCTGGGGAGGTAAGTTTGGATATAATTCAAAAATCAATTTATTGATCTTTGAACTGCATATCTACTAAGTATTTCTCCACCCCTATCAGTTCGCAAGATCTTTAACCACTTACCTTAATGATTTTTCACCATTGCTAAAAATTCATGAAAGTTTTCAAACATTTCAAATTTTTTTGCACAAGGTATAACCTAGAGTGATCGTTTTAAGAATATAACGAAAAAAAAACTCATATCCACCCCTAAATGTACATCCATCTGCGAATGAGATGAACTTATTTTCAGTGGATACATGCATATTAACTCTTTGCAGAGAATGATCTTGTCAAAACCACTATGAACAAGATACAAATGCCATAGATTTATAAAATATGTGGTTGTATCTTTTGATGACTTAGTTTTAGTTACATTAAAGAGTTCTTAGAATAGTGTAAGTGGATCGTGGTCACAGAATACTAAACTCATATTTTATACCGTTTGAATCCATTGATAGAAAATGGTTATTAAACACTTGTGAAAGTGTAACTGTATAATGAGTAATTCTTTCTTGGACCACCACTACTAATCTTACTCTAAGTCTAATTTTCCCATACAAGTAGGAGATTTCTAAGATTGAGGATTTATATCATTTTGGGATAGAATTTCGGGAATATAATCATATTCGTCATTTAATTTCTTAAGAGAAAAAATAGAATGACATGAAATGATTTATAGACCATTCATCCAATGATATGTTATTGAGCTAATTCGAAATGAATAAGCTAAGAGGAATTAGGATAATTTCGTTTTAAATAAGAATCCAACGATGCTTCGAGAGTCAAAGTAATCTTATTTATACAATCTTCTTGTTTCATATTGTAAATACTAGTCTAAGGTGTCATCAATTGATGAACAGCTAGATGTTGCATTTACAATATTTATCATTCGAGATCTAACACTATTATGTTTGTCTAATGGTGACAATCCATTAGGGATTTATTCCATTAGAACAACAAACCAAGTTAGACCAACAATGAAGATACGAAATTAAACTACAATTTAATAACAGAAAATAACATGGTTCAATATAAATTCATACACAATTCAGAAATTATCAAACATATAGCAAATAACAAAGACATGTGAAAATACAAAACAGGCACATCTTAAATAATTTCTAAGGTTTCCAACAAACTGATACAGTGTCCCGATAGGCGAGAGTCAAAGTATCATTCATTGAATAGAGTTGTCAGCTCATCTAAAATGCAAACCATTCTAGCAACCTTTAATTCGATCAAAATAAGAATCCAGCGATGTCCCGGTAGGCGAGAGTCAAGGTTATTCTCATTTTATGAGCTTCCACCATTGTTTCATGTTTTATAAGTTTATCTCTAAGTAGTCACCGTAGGGGAGAGTCTAATAGAGACGAAAACTTACAAAACACTTATCAAATGAAATCTTACGGTGTTAAATGCGTTCAACGAATAACCATCCATAAGGGGGACGAAGTCTAGCGTCTCGAGGTTATATTGAAAACATTTAACTATTGTAAGACCAACAATGGATATCGAATGTCCTAATAATAATAAAGCTCATTATTTTTTTTTTTAAAAATGTATTTTCTTCTAATATTTATTTTAATCAATTTTTTTTAAATATATATTTATTTAACTGATATATTTATAAATTATCCTTAGATGGATATGAAAATAACATGAATTATTTCCATCTTAGTAATAATTTCCAATAAATATTTAGAAAAATTATTCAATTTAAGTTGTTTCAAAATTAATTTAAATTAATTTACAGCTCAAATTTAATTTTCTATAAATATACATTGCATTTCGAAAAATTAAAGTATTTAAGAATACAATTTTCGAAATTGCTTGTTAAAATAAAATAAAAATAAATCCTGAAAAAAATTATTCTCATTTTATGTTGGCCCAAAATTAATTAATAAAATTAATTTACAACAAAAATATAATTTTCCTCTTTAATTAAATATTTAAGAAAAATTTCAAATATTTAAGTATCATGATGAAAAATCAACTTAAATATTAATTTTCTATTTAATTAAATATCATTAGAAAAATACTTCAAGTAAAAGAGATAATATCTATCTAGACTTTCATTGACTAATTAATTCATTTTCTAATTATAATATATTTTAATTCATTTATTTTAATTAATCATTAAATGAAAAAAAAAATCATTGATTTAAGTTGGACCAAAATTAAAATAAATAATTTCAACTTTAATCTATCTTTCAAATAAAATTCAAAATTTTTGCATTAAATAAATGCAATTTCGAAATTTGTGGGAAAAAGATTAATAAAATAAAATAAAATATATTTTGAAAATTATTCAAATTTAAGTTATTCTGAAATAAGATTTCAAACTAAATAATTTTCAATTTTAATTAAATAACATGAAAATAATAATATTTAAGTATCATGATGAAAATCAACTTAGATATTTTAATTTTCAATTTAATTAAATGTATTAAGTTCAAGAAATAAATAATTAAGTATGGAGGAGACTTAATTATTAATTCTAGTTTAATACTAGGAAAAATATACTTAACTTAGATTGTACCAAAATTAATTATTAAACAATTAATTTCACAATCTATGATATTTTCCTAATTAAATATTAGAAAAAAAAAAAATAACTAGTTCTAGAAATAACTATCTAGAATATATTTCATTTACTAAGTGTTTTTCCAAAATTAACTTTAAAATATTAAATGAAAAATAAATTTCATATATTTTAAAAGTTAATTATGTTGCTAATTCAATTTTAATTAGGTTAGACTAATATAATTAACCTAATACAATTATTTAAATAAGGCAAATGAGCCTTCACAATTGGGGTAGTTCATGTGAGGGGGAGCTGGGTTCAGTATGTCGTACCCACTTCTATTGGCCCCCAACTCTCACACAAGGCCCAAAAGAGAGGAATTTAACCTTTAAATAAATAATTGTTATTCATTGAAAAGCCCAAATCTAATTGGGTCTAAATAAATTTACTTATGTCAAAATTTATTTTAGCAACCTAGTCCATTTACTTAGTAAAAACTTAAATGGGGTTCCTATATGTATCTAAGCCCAATAGCAAACATATAGGCTCACACAGGTTAAATGATTTGGATGGGCCTTATCTGTCAACAAGTTAATCATAGCAATTTAGATCAAATAAATAATAGGTTTGTAAAAAAAAATTTGTATATTAATATATAAACAAACAAATAACTGATCTGGAATATCTGGAAAGTAAGCTAAAATATCTCAATTTTAAAATTTAAAATAAAATTAAATTTTAAAATAAATATCTTAACTAGAATTCAAATTTAGGTTGTTAGAGAATATTTGAAAAAATTCAAAATTAAACAAACTCCTAAATTTCCTAAATTCTAACAAAAAATCAAAAATATCTAACTAATTTTTCAAATATCAAGTTTATTCAAAATTTAAATTTATTTAAAATTTCTAATAAGATAATATAATAAAATATCTTGAATTTTAAATTTAGATATTTCATTATTATATTCTAAGTCTTATACTTTAATAAATTTAAATATTACATAAATAAACTAATTGAAAAATAAGATATTTTATATGGTTAGAATATTTTTAAAAAAATATATAATAAGTTTGAAAAATTTAAGGTTTGAAACCCTAAAATATCTAGTCAAACTAAAACAACCAATTTTTCAAATCTTCATGTTATTTTTGCCAAAATATAATTTTAATAAAAAAAAAGTCTAATAAGATAAAATGTTAAACCTAACATATTCTTAATCTTATAATTTTAATTAATAAAATATATTTAAAAAAAATAACAAATTTGAAAAAAAATATGATATGGTTAGCAAACTTTGAAATTTAAACAAGATTATTTTAAAAGATAATATTTTAATATCAAAGTAAGATCATTCAAATTTTAATAAAAAATAATATCTGATCTTATAATTAAAATAAATAAAATAATCTAAAATTTCAAATTAACCATAAGCCTCCTTTGTGAGAAATCAATTTTTCAAAATTCAAAGCCTACTAATATCAGAAACTAATTTTAATTAATTAAAAAATTAATAAAAATTAATTTTATTCTGTAAATTAGATTTTTGATTGAAAATTCAGATTCTACACAAAAATCTACCAAAAATTGGCTTTTGTTTTAATGAAAAACGATTTTTGTATCAAAAGTTATGACGAAAACAAGTTTGAGGCACAGGGGTATGCATTGCATACCCCTGCGCGTGCGGATTGGGGTGTCTGACCCAGCATCAAGGCTGCATGCAGCCAATCTGACCAAGGGACACGGGCGGGACAAGGGTTTGCTTCGGACAAGGCTTTGTCTGAAGGGATTTTGTCCCATGCGCGCGAGAGTGTGCTTTCAAACGTGATATTTTTGTTCAACTTCAAAAAATCATAACTAATTCATAAAAAATCCAAATTAGGTTCTGTAAAAACCTAAATTTTTTATTTTTTTGTCTACTTTCCAGAAAAAATAATTCCAGATCGAAATAAAAAATATTTCAGTAACATATATTGCGATTTCTAAACTATCATCAAATAAGCACATAAACCACATGAAACCATCCAAATCAACAGATAACATCGTTTTAATTCATATTTCATGAAAGTAAATCATTACCATGGCTATGAGGCCAGTTGTTAGAAATATTTTACCAGGATCTAGATTTACTAACAAGTATGGTTCATTAACATCCTAATATGAATTCTAAAACAATGAAATAAACACATATAAAGTTTAGTCAACCTTACATTGGGTGCAGCGGAATATAATGACTCCTTCCATTCAGATCTCTAGCCCTTGATTCCTTTCTGTAGCAGAGCATCACCAAGATCTGAACCTGGATCTCTTTCTCTCCTTCCTTTGATGTTGATTCTCCTTCTTGTTGTTTGGAATCTCCTACAGTCTTACACACTATGATTGAGATACCACTTGATGTGTGTGGGCGCTACTCTATCACTCAAGGATTGAAATTTAGAGAAGAAAAGAGAAGGGAAGTGCTTCGGCCTATAGAGAAAAGAATAGGAGGCTTAACTTTCATCTGACAAAGTTAAGTGTGAATGAGAGCCATCACTATCTATTTATAGGTAACCACCTAGGTTTAAGTTAGAATTATTTGGCATTAAAATAATGAAAAAATAAATGATAAAAGCCTATAAGAGTGGCCGGCCATGGGCTTTGGATAATGGGCCTCACTTATGCAATTTTGCTGTTTTATCATTTATGCATTTCATTTTCTCAAAAACGCCAATTTTCTAATTTAACCATTTAAAAGCCAATTCCTATTATTTAATAACTAAAAATTAATTATTAAATAATATTGTAATTTAATATATTTATTAATTAGACATATAAAGTCTCTTAATTAACAAATAAACCTAGAATCTCTTTTCTTTACAATTTCGCCCTTGCTTAGTGAAAATTCATAAAATAGACATAGTCTAACTTTAGAATTATAATTGATTAATTAAAATCAATTAACTGAGTCTTACAAGCAGTATGGTCTCAACTAGTATGGGGACCATGGGCCTATATTTCCGAGCTTCCAATAAGTCGAACCGAATTTACCAAGTAAATTCCCTAACTTATTAATTCCTTATTGAATCCACACTTAGAACTTGGAATTGCACTCTCAGTCATATAGAACGCTATATATGTTCCACGATATAGATACGTCATTAGTTATCCATTGTTATAATCCTAATTTGATCAATGACCCTCTAATAGATGATCTACATTGAATAGGCACTAAGTTACCGTTACACCTTCAATGTATTTTATCCTTAAAACACTTAGCTCCGTATAAATGATATTTCAGCGAAGTGAAATGAGATCTCCACCATTTATCTCTGTTTAGCCAAGCTCGAAGGATATCATCATTTCACTTCTAAATTCCTATAGAAGTTATAGACTCCATATTTATGTTAGCGCTCCCACTCAATTATACTATCATGTTCCCAAAATGTACGTATCACCCTGACCCAAAAGTAGGCTTAACTAACAAATCAAAGAACATGTATAATACTCTTGAGATCGAACCTAACCATATCAGGATTAAGATCATTTGATCTAGGATCAATGGGTGATATTGAATTGAATAGATATTACGGTAAATTTTAATATATCTAATCAAAGTTCAATATCGGTCCCTTCCGATGTATACTCCATACATCCGATATTGGTAAACTTTGACAATGCCTTGGAAAGGACGTAACACTTATCCAAGGTGTAAGAATACCTATCGCTGATTATACCATGCCAGTCTAAATCCAGTGTTCTAACAAATCAGGGAATAAACTTTCCACCATATAATTAAGATTATATTCCACTGTGTTGACTATTGGGTTTTATGCCCTAAATAAAACTCCATTTCAATGTAATCGATTTTATTTAGCATCAATAAAGAAACAGAAGTATTTATCATTCATTTGTGTATGTTTTGGTTCACTTTATCAATTGCTTGTCTACTTGATTTATAAATTCATCTTAAACCCTTTTCACATACTTGATCCTGTTTATTATGTTGTCATCACATTGGAAAGTAAACATGACTATGTGAATAAAGTTTCCTAGATTTATCAGACACAGGGTTTTACTGATATGATAATCTACAACAAGAGTTTACTTGCATTTGGAGAAATGCTATGTTCTTTCCAGAACATTAGTTAAAGTAAAGCTCAGGTTGGATGCATGGAGTATGCATCGGAAGGGACCGATATTGAACTTTGACTTAGATTTAATTAAACTTACCGTAAAATCTATTCAAGTCAATATCGCCTAGTTGATCCTAGATCAAATGTTCTTAATCCTGTTATGATTAGGCTCAATCTTGAAAGGCTATTCATGTTCTTTGATTTGTTAGTTAAGCCTACTTTTAGGTCAGGGTGATACGTACATTTTGGGAACATGGTAGTGCAATTGACTGGGAGCGCTAACATAAACATGGAATTTGTAGCTTCTATCTGGCGAATAGTAAGGAAAGGATGATCTCCTTCGAGCTTGACCAAACGAACATAAATGGTGGAGTACTCATATCACATAAGCTGAAATATCATTTATACGGGGTCAAGTGTTTTAAGGATAAAATACATAGTAGGGTGTTACGGTAATCTAATCCCTTTACAGTGTAGATCATTCATATAGAGGATCATTGAACAAATTAGGATTATAACAATGGATAACTAATGATGCGTCTATATGGTGGAACATATAGAGCATTCTATATACTGAGAGTGCAATTCTAAGTTCTATGCGTGGATTCAACGAAAAATTAATAAGTTAGTGAATTTTAGTGCTAAATTCTTGATCTACTTATTGGAAGCTCGGTTATATAGACCCATGGTCCCCGCACTAGTTGAGATAATATTGTTTGTAAGACTCATGTAATTGATTTTGATTAATCAATTATAATTCTCAAATTAGACTATGTCTATTTGTGAAGTTTTCACTAAGTAAGGGCGAAATTGTAAAGAAAGTGTTTTAGGGGCATATTTTTTAATTATGATACTTTGTATGGTTCAATTAATAACTATGATAAATGACAATATTATTTAATAATTATTTATAGTTATTAAATAGTTAGGATTGGCATTTAAATGGTTGATTTAGAAAATTGGCATTTTTAAGAAAATCAGATACAAAAGTGTTAAAACTGCAAAATTGCAAAAAGCAAGGCCCAAACCCACTAAGCCATGGCCGACCACTTTTGTAGGCAATTTAAACTGATATTTTCATTATTTTAATGCCAAATAATTCAAACCTACCCCTAGTGGAATGCTATAAATAGGTAGTGAAGGCTTCAGGAAAATTACACTTCTGATTCAGAAAACCTGAGCCTCTCTCTCTCTACCTTGGCCGCCACCCTCTCTCTCTCTTCTTCCTTTATAATTTTGAAACCCCTTAGTGATTAGAGTAGTGCCCACACACAACAAGAAATACCTCAATGATAGTGAGGAAGATTGTGAAGAAAGATCATCAGCAAAGGAGTTTCAGCATCAAAGATTCAGAGAAAGAGATCCAGGTTCAGATCTTGATAATACTCTGCTACAGAAAGGATACAAGGGTTAGAGATCTGAACGGAAGGAGTCATTTAATTCCGCTGCACCCAATGTAAGGTTTCTTAAACTTTATATGTGTTTATTTCATCGTTTTAGAAAGTTCATATTTAGGGTGTTAATAAACATACTTGTGAGTAGATCTAAGATCCTGGTAAAATAATTTCCAACAACTGGTATCAGAGCCATGGTAATTGATTTAATTGCAAGAAATTTGGACTTTAAAATGATTGTTTGATGTTTTTTGGATGGTATCATGTTGTATTGAGTGTTATTTGATGATTGATTGATGTTTGTAAATTTTCATGAAAAATAATTGAATATCTATTTCTGGAATTATTTTTATTGGATAGTATGAAAAAAATTAAGCAAGTTACTTTTTTACAGAACTCAATTTCGATTTAATTTGAATTAGTTATGATTTTTTGAAGATTCGAAAAAAGATAGGGTTGAGTTGAATCCCACCTGCGCGCGCGGAAATCATGCGTGACACGCATTCCGCCGAGCAAACTCGGCCCAACACCCAGCACACATGCGCGGACGGGTATGCACTGCATCCCGTCCGTGCAGCTTGCATTTTTTTTTTTTCGTTTTTCTTCGTTTTTTCATGCTTTTTCATGGAATTAACTTCCGATTTTTTGTGTAGTTCTGCATTTATACTATTACTATTCCTAATTCAACTCTAATTATCATAATGAATTAATTTAATATTTTTTAAATTTAATTCATGATATTAGTGTAATTTGAATTTAAAAATAGTTAGTATCTATCTTTTTTGCTTAATAATCTATCTTATTTTTTAAAATTTGATTTTATCTTATCTTATTTTTAAATTTAAGGTCAGATTTTAAATTTTTTAATAATTTTTTTTTTTAAATAATTTGACCTTATTTAAATTTAAAATAAGAGAACTATAATCATGTAATTTTAAAAAGATGTAAGATATTTTGCTAACTTTTAAATTTTGTTATTTTATTTATTTAAATTACATTTAAAATTTGAAAAAGATATTCATTTATCTTTTTTAATTTTTTATTCAATTTTTATTTATAAAATAACATTTAAATTTTAAAAGTATTTAGCAAATTTTGAAAAGATATTTAGGTTGGTTGAAACTTAATTTTTTTAAAATTGTAGGCTTAATTTTAGATTTAATTTTTTTTTTAAATTTTCGAAATTTTTTTAATTTTATTTTAATTTTTCAAAAATAAATATTTTATTTATTTAATTAAATATTTCGAAATTACTTATTTAATTTAAAATTAAATAAATCCTACATCCAACTATCCAGCTAACCTTGTTGCAGGAGTATATGTTTTAGTTTGTGTGTAAGTTTTCAAAACCTATTATTACTTGATTGCAAATAGCCATGGTTACTTTTTGCCAGATCTAATGATCTGATGGCTCCCTTGGTCAAGTAAATAATTTGTAACAGGTATATTTACAATCTTCTTTCATCTGTGTATGACCTAGCAACATGATAGGACCCATCCAAAGTGTGCCTGTGTGAGCCTATGTGTTTAATTTTATTATAGATGCATATAGGTTGTTGTTGCTAAATAAAATGTCATAGTTCTTGATAGATTTTATTTAGGCCCATTTAATTTTTGGGCCTATTCAATTAATAACAGTTGTTCATTTTAAGGTTAAATTTCTCTCTTTTGGGCCTTATGTGAGAGTTGGGAGCCATAGTAGTGGGTACGACATACTGAACCCAGCACCCCCTCACATGAACCACCCCAATTGTGAAGGCCCATTTGCCTGATTTGAACAACTGTACTAGGTTAATTACACTAGTTTAACCTAATAAAATTGATTAGCAACATAATTAATTTCATTTATTTTGAAATTAATTTAAGAAAACCATAGTTTAAAGAATTTTATATTCTAAGCTAAACTATATGTATTTTCTTGTATTTAATTAAATATAGAATTATAACCATCTAGATTCTTTCTGAAGCTTAATTTAAATTTTTCATTAAATATTCCTATTTAAGTTGATATTTATCTATCTACAACTAACCAACTTAAATCTGAATATCTTTTGGATTTAAAATTTCAAAATTAAGTTGAGGAATTTTAGGCATTGGTTATTAAGATTCTTTAGATATTTTTTTTTAAGTTAATATCTTTTCGAATATTAACTTAAAATGGAATATTTTAAATATTTTTAAAGTTAATATCTTTTTGAATATTAACTTAAAATGGAACATTTTTTAAATTAAGTGGTTACAACTTAATTTTTGATATTTAATTAAATTTAAATTTGAAAATATTTAAGTTCTAGATTTTTTTTCTAATACAACTTAAATTAGATATTTTTTGAAATTGTATGGAAAAGATACTTAGTCAAATAAGATATTTTCTAGATAGTTATTTCTAGACTACTTATTATTTCTAATATTAAATAGGAAAATATTATACATTGTGAAATTAATTATTTATATAATTAATTTTAGTACAATTTATTTTAAGTATATTTTTCCTAGTATTAAACTAGAGATTAATAATTAAGCCTTCTCTACACTTAATTATTTATTTCTTGAATTTAATACATTTAATTAATTTGAAAATTAAATATCTAAGTTGATTTTCATCATGATACTTAAATATTTCTTTTTCATGACACTTAATTAAATAGAAAATTATTTTTAGTTGAAATTTAATTTTTCAACTAAATTTAAATAATTTTTAAAATATATTTTTTCTTTATTTTATTAATCAAATTTCGAAATTACATTTCTTAAATGCTGGAATTTCGAATTTCATTTGAAAAATCTATTAAAGTTGTACATTATTTATTTTAATTTTGGACCAACTTAAATCAATGATTTTTTTCATTAATTGATTAATTTAAAATAAATGAATTAAAATATATTATTAGAAATTGAATTAATTAGTCAAAGGAAAATCTAGATAGGTGATATTTTTGCTTGAAGTATTTTTCTAGTGTATTTAATTAAATAGAAAATTAATATTTAAGTGCATACTTAAATATTTGAAAATTTTCTTATATACATTTAATTAAATAGGAAAATTATATTTTTTTGTTGTAAATTAATTTTATTAATTAATTTTGGGCCAACATTAAATTAGAATAATTTTTCCAGGATTAATTTTTTATTTTAACATGCATTTTCGAAAATTGTATCCTTGAATACTTTAATTTTTCGAAATGCAATATATATTTATAGAAAATTAAATTTGAGTTGTAAATTAATTTAAATTAATTTTGTAACAACTTAAATTGAATATTTTTCTAAATATTTATTGGAAATTATTACTAAGATGGAAATAATTCATGTTATTTTCATATCTATCTAAGTAAAATTTATAAATATTGAATTAAAATTTATATTTAGAATTTTTCATTCTAAATTAGAAATTTTAATTAAATAAATATATATTTAAAATAAACAGATTAAATAAAGAGAATCAAAGAAAATACAACTCTCTTTAAATAATGAGCTTTATTATTAAGATATTCGATCTCCATTGTTGGTTTTACATCGCGTTTGTTTTAGTGAGTAATCCTCCCTAATGGAGGAACGTTCATTAGCAATTTCGCACCGTTTAATCTCGAAAGATAAGTAGTTTGTAAGTGTTTTATATGGTATGGATCACCCTAATGGTGGCGACCATATTTGACTTGCGAATTGCGAAACAATGGTGGAAGCTCATAAGATAGAATTGCCTTGACTCTCGCCTAAACGGGACAACGCTGAATTCCAATCTTGATCGAATAAAAGGTTGCTAGAATGTTTAACATTTTAGATGAGATGACAACTCTATTCAATGGATGGTAGCTTTGACTCTCGCCTAAACGGGACACTGATATCAGTTTGTTGAAAACCTTGGAAATTATTTAGGATTGTAAGTTTTAGTATTTTCACTTGTCATTCCTACTTACTATATGTTTAATAATTTCTGAATTGTGTATGAATTTATATTGAACCATGTTATTTTCTATTATTAAGTTGTAGTTTAATTTCGAATCTTCATTGTTGGTCTAACTTGGCTTGTTTATCTAATGAGATAAATCCCTAGTGGATTTTCACCATTAGACATACATAATAGTGTTAGATCTCGAAAGATAAATATTGTATATGCGACATCTAGCTGTTCATCAATAGATGACACCTTAGACTAGTATTTTTACGATATGAAACAAGAAGATTATATAAATAAGATTACTTTGACTTTCGCTAATCGAAGCATCGTTGGATTCTTATTTAAACAACGAAATTATCCTAATTCCTCTTAGCCTATTCATTTAGAATTAGCTCAATAACATATCATTGGATGAATCGTCTATAAATCATTTCATGTCATTTTATATTTTCTCTTAAGAAATTAAATGACGCATATGATTATAATCCCAAAATTCTATTCCCAATTGATATAAATCCTCAATCTTAGAAATCTCCTACTTGTATGGGCAAATCTGACTTAGAGTTTGTATAAGTAGTGCTAGTCCAAGATAGAATTACTCATTATATTTGGTATAAATTTAAGTCTTTGACTTTAATTTTAGATTCCAAATTGAAATTTTCTTATATTTCTAATTACAGAATACAATACAGTTACACTTTCTCAAGTGTTTAATATCCATCTTATATTAATGGATTAAAACTGTATGGAATATGAGTTAGGTATTCTGTGACCAGGATCCACTTGCAGTATTCTAAGAACTCTTTGATGTAACTAAACCTATGTCATCAAAAGACACTACCACTTTTTTTTTAATCTATGGCATTTGTATCTTGTTCATAGTGGATTTGACAAGATCAATCTCTGCAAAGAGTTAATATGCCTATATCCACTGGAAGTAGTTCATCTCATCCGCAGATGGATGTACATTCAGGGGTGGATATGAGTTTTTCGTTGTATTCTTAAAACGATAACTCTAGATTATACCTTATACAAAGAAATTTGAAATGTTTGAAAAATTTCTTGAATTTCTAGCAATGGTTAAACACCATTAAGGTAAGTGGTTAAAGATCTTGCGAACTGATAGGGGTGGAGAAATAGTTAGTAGATTGTTGGGTTTTATGCCCTAAATAAAACTCATTTCAATATAATCAGATTTACTTATTAATATAGATCAGAAATAACATTTAATAATGCATGGTTCACATGATTTATTTCATAATTATATGTACATAATGTATAAATTCATCTGAAACCCTTTTCACATACTTGATCCTGTTTATTGTGCCGTCAACACATTGGAAAGTAAACATGACTATGTGAATAAAGTTTCCTAGATTTATCAGACATAGGGTTTTACTGATATGATAATCTACAACAGAGTTTACTTGCATTTGGAGAAGTGCTATGTTCTTTCCAGAACATTAGTTAAAGTAAAGCTCAGGTTGGATGCATGGAGTATGCATCGGAAGGGACCGATATTGAACTTTGACTTAGATTTAATTAAACTTACCGTATAATCTGTAACGCCCTAATGCTAAGGCACGCTACAGTGCTTTTTCAATAATTGTGCAATCTTTGCTAATCAAAGAAATTTCTCGAAAAACGTGTCAAATTAAAACTTTTGCATTAATTACTAAACTTTGTAATTTAATAAAATATTTACAAGTGCCGGGATCCCGATTTTTAAAACTTTACAAACTTTACTTTTCAAGCATACATTCCAAAATATACAGATTTACAGGTCGCACAACGACTTTCAAAATACAACTCCCAGATGTCCCGAGACCGAACACTCCAGGTCGCGGTGCTTGACATGTACAATCTCACCCGAGCTCAGGTTCACTCCTGTTCAGCCTTCGCCTTTCCTTTACCTACACATGGAAGTAGAAACTGTGAGTCAACAAACTCAGTAAGAAATGCATATAACATATCATATAATTTCCGACCTGTAAATAGGCGCCCATACACCTATTTACAGAGCTTAACAGATGAGTATGAACGTTCAATACCAGGGTACAACCACTATACCACATACACAACGTACCTCACTGTACGAGTGTTGGTAGGGTTTATCCCGATCACGGAGTAACACTGAGTGATGTACCACACACCTTAGCATTATCCATGCTTGTGTTGGTATCACTGTATCGTACTCATAATCACAACAATCACTGTACCAATACACTCTATAACTTATTCATACAAGTGTTGGTAGTGTTTAACATAATTCAAGCATGCATATATAAACACATATACACACATTCAGATAATCACATCATACATTATACACAGTTCTTACCTGTTTTCCGAATTCAAGTGTGTTGGCCGACCTGAACTGAATGCTCGTGCTAGATGGATGCCCTAATCACATATTGAAACCGGGTAAGTCACATGATTTAAAACCCTAATCCCGGTGAAACCAAACCAAAACCCTAGGTTCTGTTATACTCTTAATGGGTTATTCTAACTCTGGAAATGGGGAAACACCCTACCGAGGCACTGAAATGGACAAAAATTGAGAGAACGAAGTGTTCGGGAATCCTGCCAAAACCGGCTAGCCGGTTTTTGTGGCATTGCAAACCGGCTAGCCGGTTTGCACCAGTAATCCCAAAGCACCTCCTCCATTGCTCAATTTTCCACCAAAAGTTACCAAACTTTCCAGAGCTCCTAAACAATGCATACACAATAAAACCCAGCCAGTATTTCACAGAAAAACACACCAAATAAATTTATGCCATTAAAGCTTAAAGCTTTGATTCAAAGCTCAAAATTGCATAGAACCATTAACACCAATTAAAACCAGCTGCAAGGAGTTAAAATCAACCTAAAAGGACCCTAAAATTCGAACCCTAAACCTAACTAAACCTAACAGCCCATCAATTTCAAAATCACCATTGAACCTAACTAAAAAGCTTGAAACTAAGAAGGGTTCCATTGAAACTTACCTTAGCTTGATTTCTCCCTTTGGATTCCTTGCTGAAACTCAAAAATCAACAGCAAACCCCCTTGGTTTGTCCCAGCCGAAAGCAAGAGAGAGAGAGGTTCAAGAGAAAACTAAAATTCCAATTTTTTCTTTTTCTTGATTTTTCTTCAAATGAGACAAAAGGATTTTTAACTAATCCTTTGCTGAAAATCAACTTGCAAAGGTGTCATTACTAAGGGCAGCCACCTACCCCTCACCAAATAAGAAAAGACTAAAAAGCCCTTAAGGTTAAAACTTGGTTAATTCTAAAGCTAGGGGTAAAATGGTCAATTCCATAACCCCGCTCAATCCCGATAAAATATTTTCTCTAAAATATTTCCCACTATGAAATAAGGTTCTAAACTTACCCATGTGATCAATCTAGCCATCCATCGCATTTTCCGTTGTCGCCGAACAAAAATTACAAAAATAACATATTACACATATAAGCTAGATAATACCCCTAGAGTTTAATAAAATCTCCAAAATTGAGAAATTATAACTCTAATATTTATTTCTAAATATTGGGGTCCACAATTAAATTAATTCACAAATAATAATAAAATAATAAAAATTAGTGCTAATTGCCTTTACTAATCCATATACTAGAGCGGTCATTACAATTATCCCCCCGTTAATAGGATTTCGTCCCCGAAATCTAACCTGAATAGCTCTGGATGCTGAGTCCTCATATCCGACTCCAATTCCCAGGTGGCTTCTTCCACCTTACTGTTCCTCCAGAGCACCTTAACCAGTGCAATAGTTTTGTTCCGAAGAACTTTTTCTTTTCTATCCAAAATCTGAACAGGTTGCTCTTCATAGGATAAGTCTGGTTGAAGTTCAAGGGCTTCATAACTCAAGACATGAGTCGGGTCTGATACGTATTTCCTTAACATAGAAATGTGAAATACGTCATGAACAGCCGATAGTGCTGGTGGTAAGGCTAGCCGATACGCTACCTGCCCGACCTTCTCAAGTATCTGAAATGGCCCAATGAACCTAGGGCTTAACTTACCCTTCTTCCCGAAGCGTCTAATACCCTTCATTGGTGAAACCCGCAGGAAAACATGTTCTCCTGCCTGAAATGTAACATCTCTACGCTTCGGATCAGCATAACTTTTCTGCCTGCTTTGAGAAGCAAGCATCCGAGCCTTGATCTTATCAATAGCTTCACTGGTTCTCTGCACTAGTTCTGGACCCAGGTACTTCCTTTCTCCTGTCTCGTCCCAATGAATAGGAGAACGACATTTTCTACCATATAACATCTCATAGGGAGCCATCCCTATTGTACTTTGGTAGCTGTTGTTGTAGGAGAATTCGATTAAAGGCAAGTACTTACTCCATGAACCCTCAAAATCCATGACACAGGCTCGCAACAGGTCTTCTAAAATCTGAATAGTTCTTTCTGACTGACCATCAGTCTGAGGGTGAAAGGCTGTACTAAACTTTAACTTGGTACCCATAGCCTTCTGAAGACTCACCCAAAACTTCGATGTGAACTTTGGATCCCTGTCTGATACAATAGATTTAGGGGCTCCATGGAGACGAACTATCTCCTTCACATACAATTCAGCATATTGATCCACTGAATATGTAACTTTCACTGGTAAGAAGTGAGCTGACTTTGTGAATCTGTCCACGATAACCCAAACAGAATCATACATTCCCGTAGTTCTAGGCAAACCAGTTACAAAGTCCATTGCGATGTCCTCCCACTTCCATTCTGGAAGGACTAAAGGCTGCAATAACCCTGCCGGCCTCTGATGTTCAGCCTTAATCTGCTGGCAGGTTAAACACTTGGACACGTAGTCCACCACATCTCTTTTCATCCCATACCACCAGAAGTAGGGTTTCAAATCCTGATACATCTTGGTGGTTCCCGGATGCAACGAATAAGGCGTGGTGTGAGCTTCATCAAGTATCTCTTTCTTAAGCTCATCCACACTAGGAACACAAACTCGAGCTTTACATAGCAACATTCCACTGCTCGAGACTGAAAAGCCTCTAGGTCGACCAACCACTACTTCATCTCGAACTTTAACTAGCTCGGGATCTTCCAGTTGTGTCTTATGGATTCTCTCCAACAGATCAGATTGGAGTGTTAAATTATACAACTTCCCGACTACGAACTCAATTCCTGCACTAACCATTTCCAAGGCTAGTTGAGGGGCTATCATAACCGTAGTACACACTTGTCCGGGACCTTTTCTGCTTAGAGCATCGGCCACGACATTGGCTTTCCCGGGGTGATACAGTATTTCACAATCGTAGTCCTTAACTAACTCCAACCACCTTCTCTGTCTCATATTCAGATCTTTCTGGGTGAAATAGTATTTAAGACTCTTATGATCAGTATAAATCTCACACTTTTCACTGTAAAGATAATGTCGCCATATCTTTAAAGCAAAAACCACAGCAGCGAGCTCTAAATCATGAGTTGGGTAACGCTGCTCATAATCCTTCAGTTGACGAGAGGCATAGGCTATGACTCTGTCAGCTTGCATCAGAACACATCCCAGACCCTGTCTGGATGCATCACAATACACAACAAATTTCTCTTGATCTGATGGCAAAGCTAACACCGGAGCTGTTATCAAACGCTGCTTCAACTCCTGAAAGCTTGACTCACACTTATCTGACCACACAAATCTCTGATTTTTTTTAGTCAATTCGGTTAGGGGCATAGAAAGTTTAGAAAATCCTTCGACGAAACGTCGATAATACCCTGCTAACCCGAGAAAACTTCGAATTTCCGTCACAGACTTGGGCCTCGGCCAATTCTTCACTGATTCCACCTTGTTTGGATCGACCATAATTCCATTCTTCCCAACAATATGACCCAGAAAGGATACCTCGGACAACCAGAATTCACACTTTTTGAACTTGGCATACAGCTTGTGATCCCTAAGTCGCTGTAACACCATTCGAAGATGATGCTCGTGCTCCTCTTCTGACCGAGAGTATACAAGAATGTCATCGATAAACACTATAACGCAGTTATCGAGGAAATCCTTGAATACTCTATTCATAAGATCCATAAAGGCCGCAGGAGCATTAGTCAATCCGAATGACATTACCAGAACTCATAGTGCCCATATCTGGTTCTAAAAGCAGTCTTCGGTATGTCCTCCTCCCGAATTCTGAGTTGGTGATAACCCGACCGTAAATCAATCTTTGAAAACACAGTCTTTCCCTGAAGATGATCGAACAAATCGTCGATTCTGGGCAACGGGTACTTATTCTTAATCGTCAGCTTGTTAAGTTCTCGATAATCAATACACATTCTGAGGGAACCATCTTTCTTTTTCACAAAGAGAACCGGAGCTCCCCAGGGCGATACACTGGGTCGAATAAACCCAATGTCCAGCATCCCCTGAAGTTGCAACTTAAGCTCCTTGAGTTCTGCTGGAGCCATCCTATATGGAGCTTTAGAAACAGGTTCGACTCCACGTGCCAAATCAATAACAAAATCAATCTCTCGCTGTGGCGGCAATCCCGGCAACTCCTCGGGAAACACATCAAGAAAATCTTTCACTACCCGGACTACCTCAGGCCCAAATGTTTCAGGTCTGCTGGAGTCAAATACCACCGCTAGAAATCCTACACAACCATTGCATAGTAAATCCCTAGCTCTCAGCACAGAAATAACCGGGATCCGAGACCCCTGAACCGATCCAACATAAACAAATGGATCTTCACCTTCCGGCTGAAAAGTCACCATTTTACACCTACAATCTATACTGGCCGAATACTTGGATAAGAAATCCATTCCCAGTATAATATCAAACTCAGTTAATTCCAATTCTATACGATCAACACTCAACTCCCTATCTTCGATCCTAATTGGCATAGACCTATTACGCCTATTAGAGACCACCAACTCTCCACTAGGAACTAGGGTTCCAAACCCTCTTTCTAAAATATCTCAAGGCCTACCCAAAAATGAATTATTCTCATAGCTACATATGAACGTGCAGCTCCCGAATCAAACAACACGATATAAAAGAAGTCGTTTACAGGGAGCTAACCTGCCACTACAGAAGGGCTTGCTGCATCATCAGCTTGAGCATTAGCATTCACCGTGGTAGGAACAAATACTGCTTTCTGCTCTTGTTCTTCTTTCTCCACCTGTGGGCAATCTTTCTTAAAATGCCCAACCTTGCCACATTGAAAACATACTTTTCGGTTGCATTCTCCGGGATGGTGTTTCATGCAACGTGGGCACTCAGGGTAAGAATAACTCTGGCGTGCTCCCTTGCCTTGAAACCTTCAGAACTGCTTGTTCTGTCTTAAACCCACCACTGATGACGTAGGTTTCCTCTTTTGCTCAATCATGGAGCTCCTGCCACTTTCACCATAATTTGAATTCAGGCAAGTAATATTCTCACCCTCTACCATAATCTCCTGAGGTCTCATAATAATTTCCTCAGGGCTTTCAGCCCAAGAAGCATTCTTCATATTTGAACCTCCCTGAAAGTCCGAAGGTCCTTGGATCCAAATCTTTCCATGCAATGGTTCCACTTGATTACCAGCCATTCCATACTTTGCTGGTAATACCGAATCAAAAATGATTGGCATATGCGGTAAAGATACTACAGGAGACCTTTGCTGTTTCAACCTCTGAATCTCTTCTTCATGTCGTTGAACCACAGCTTCCATTTTTGCAAACCTTTGCTCCAAATCCAACGGAGCCTGTGACGGATAACCATCACTCCCGTCGGAAGCCCTCCAAGGGATTTCACCTTGGTTACGGGGACAACTTGGACTCCATTCTCTCCAACCGTTACCAGCCCTGGCCACTTTGTGAGGACTCAGCATCCAGAGCTATTCAGGTTAGATTTCGGGGACGAAATCCTATTAACGGGGGGATAATTGTAATGACCGCTCTAGTATATGGATTAGTAAAGGCAATTAGCACTAATTTTTATTATTTTATTATTATTTGTGAATTAATTTAATTGTGGACCCCAATATTTAGAAATAAATATTAGAGTTATAATTTCTCAATTTTGGAGATTTTATTAAACTCTAGGGGTATTATCTAACTTATATGTGTAATATGTTATTTTTGTAATTTTTGTTCGGCGACAACGGAAAATGCGATGGATGGCTAGATTGATCACATGGGTAAGTTTAGAACCTTATTTCATAGTGGGAAATATTTTAGAGAAAATATTTTATCGGGATTGAGCGGGGTTATGGAATTGACCATTTTACCCCTAGCTTTAGAATTAACCAAGTTTCAGCCCAAGAAGCATTCTTCATATTTGAACCTCCCTGAAAGTCCGAAGGTCCTTGGATCCAAATCTTTCCATGCAATGGTTCCACTTGATTACCAGCCATTCCATACTTTGCTGGTAATACCGAATCAAAAATGATTGGCATATGCGGTAAAGATACTACAGGAGACCTTTGCTGTTTCAACCTCTGAATCTCTTCTTCATGTCGTTGAACCACAGCTTCCATTTTTGCAAACCTTTGCTCCAAATCCAACGGAGCCTGTGACGGATAACCATCACTCCCGTCGGAAGCCCTCCAAGGGATTTCACCTTGGTTACGGGGACAACTTGGACTCCATTCTCTCCAACCGTTACCAGCCCTGGCCACTTTGTGAGGACTCAGCATCCAGAGCTATTCAGGTTAGATTTCGGGGACGAAATCCTATTAACGGGGGGATAATTGTAATGACCGCTCTAGTATATGGATTAGTAAAGGCAATTAGCACTAATTTTTATTATTTTATTATTATTTGTGAATTAATTTAATTGTGGACCCCAATATTTAGAAATAAATATTAGAGTTATAATTTCTCAATTTTGGAGATTTTATTAAACTCTAGGGGTATTATCTAGCTTATATGTGTAATATGTTATTTTTGTAATTTTTGTTCGGCGACAACGGAAAATGCGATGGATGGCTAGATTGATCACATGGGTAAGTTTAGAACCTTATTTCATAGTGGGAAATATTTTAGAGAAAATATTTTATCGGGATTGAGCGGGGTTATGGAATTGACCATTTTACCCCTAGCTTTATAATTGGCCATGATATCACTCTTAACCAGTACGATGCCTGTACTGCTGAACCGACACAATGGTTGTGTCGCTATGATAGTACCAATTCATACTTTTGGGGGAGAATATCACTCTTAACCAGTACGATGCCTGTACTGCTGAACCGACACAATGATTGTGTCGCTATGATATCACCCAAACACATACAATGATACAAACAGCATGCATATATATCATACATATACATACACCCAGATAATCACATCACACATTATACACAGTTCTTACCTATTTTCCGAATTCAAACGTGCTGGCTGACCTGAACGGAAATCTCGTGCTAGATGGATGCCCTAATCACATTTTGAAACCGGGTAAGTTACATGATTCAAAACCCTAATCCCGGGAAATCCAAAACCAAAACCCTAGGTTCTGCTATGCTCTTAATGGGTTATTCTAACTCTGGAAATGGGGAAACACCCAACCGAGGCATCAAAATGGCAAAAATTGAGAAAATGAAAGGCTCGGGGAACCCTGCCAAAATCGGCTAGCTGGTTTTTGTGGCACTGCAAACCGGCTAGCCGGTTTGCACCAGGTTTCCCAAAACCTCTCATTTGTTGCTCAATCTTCCACCAATCGCCATGAAACTTTCCAGAGCACCTATACAATATATAAGCAACAAAATCCAGGCAGTATTTCACAGAACAAACCAACAAATAACAACTTGCCATTAAAGCTCAAAGCTTTGAACTCTAAACTTAAAATTGCATAAAACCATCAACACCAATCAAAACCTGCTGCAAGGAGTTAAAATCAACTCAACAAGACCCTAAAATTCGAACCCTAGGCATATGAAAACCTAACAGCTCCTATTACTCCAAAACACCATTTCAACCTAACTTACAAACTTGAAAACTAAGAAGGGTTTCATTAGAACTTACCTTAGGATGATTTTCCCCCTTGGATTCCTTGCTGAACTTAGAAAATTGGAAGAGAAGATTGATTCTTGCCCTTACTTTGTTCCAGCCGAAAGAAAGAGAGAGAGAGTTCAAGAAAATGCCTTAATTTCTAATTTCTTCCTTTTTTCTTAATTTCCTCAAAGAAAAGAGTTTTTTCCCAATTAACTCTTGCTGAAATAATATTTGGCTAGGTGTCAATCACCTAGGGAAGCCACCTATCCTCACTAAGGAAAAGACTAAAATGCCCCTTAAACTTAAAACTAGGGTATTTCCAAAGCTAGGGGTAAAATGGTCAAATTCCATAACCCCGCTCAATCCCGATAATTTATTTTCTCTAAATTATTTCCCACTATGAAATAGGGTTCTAAACTTACCCATGTGATCAATCTAGCCATCCATCGCATTTTCCGTTGTCGCCGAGCAAAAATTACAAAATTAATATTTTCCACATATAAACTAAATAATACCCCTAGAGTTTTATAAAATCTCCGGAATTGAGAAATTATAACTCTAATATTTATTTCTAAATATTGGGGTCCACAATTAAATTAATTCACAAATAATAATAATATAATAAAAATTAGTGCTAATTGCCTTTACTAATCCACATTACTAGTAATGACCGCTCTAGTAATGTGGATTAGTAAAGGCAATTAGCACTAATTTTTATTATTTTATTATTATTTGTGAATTAATTTAATTGTGGACCCCAATATTTAGAAATAAATATTAGAGTTATAATTTCTCAATTTTGGAGATTTTATTAAACTCTAGGGGTATTATCTAGCTTATATGTGTAATATGTTATTTTTGTAATTTTTGTTCGGCGACAACGGAAAATGCGATGGATGGCTAGATTGATCACATGGGTAAGTTTAGAACCTTATTTCATAGTGGGAAATATTTTAGAGAAAATATTTTATCGGGATTGAGCGGGGTTATGGAATTGACCATTTTACCCCTAGCTTTAGAATTAACCAAGTTTTAACCTTAAGGGCTTTTTAGTCTTTTCTTATTTGGTGAGGGGTAGGTGGCTGCCCTTAGTAATGACACCTTTGCAAGTTGATTTTCAGCAAAGGATTAGTTAAAAATCCTTTTGTCTCATTTGAAGAAAAATCAAGAAAAAGAAAAAATTGGAATTTTAGTTTTCTCTTGAACCTCTCTCTCTCTTGCTTTCGGCTGGGACAAACCAAGGGGGTTTGCTGTTGATTTTTGAGTTTCAGCAAGGAATCCAAAGGGAGAAATCAAGCTAAGGTAAGTTTCAATGGAACCCTTCTTAGTTTCAAGCTTTTTAGTTAGGTTCAATGGTGATTTTGAAATTGATGGGCTGTTAGGTTTAGTTA
This sequence comes from Cannabis sativa, assembly GCF_029168945.1. Lineage (NCBI taxonomy): Eukaryota > Viridiplantae > Streptophyta > Magnoliopsida > Rosales > Cannabaceae > Cannabis > Cannabis sativa. Next base: position 22,342,327 of record NC_083602.1, on the reverse strand, counting down.
GGTTTAGGGTTCGAATTTTAGGGTCCTTTTAGGTTGATTTTAACTCCTTGCAGCTGGTTTTAATTGGTGTTAATGGTTCTATGCAATTTTGAGCTTTGAATCAAAGCTTTAAGCTTTAATGGCATAAATTTATTTGGTGTGTTTTTCTGTGAAATACTGGCTGGGTTTTATTGTGTATGCATTGTTTAGGAGCTCTGGAAAGTTTGGTAACTTTTGGTGGAAAATTGAGCAATGGAGGAGGTGCTTTGGGATTACTGGTGCAAACCGGCTAGCCGGTTTGCAATGCCACAAAAACCGGCTAGCCGGTTTGGCGAGATTCCCGAACACTTCGTTCTCTCAATTTTTGTCCATTTCAGTGCCTCGGTAGGGTGTTTCCCCATTTCCAGAGTTAGAATAACCCATTAAGAGTATAACAGAACCTAGGGTTTTGGTTTGGTTTCACCGGGATTAGAGTTTTAAATCATGTGACTTACCCGGTTTCAATATGTGATTAGGGCATCCATCTAGCACGAGAATTCCGTTCAGGTCGGCCAACACACTTGAATTCGGAAAACAGGTAAGAACTGTGTATAATGTATGATGTGATTATCTGAATGTGTGTATATGTGTTTATATATGCATGCTTGAATTATGTTAAACACTACCAACACTTGTATGAATAAGTTATAGAGTGTATTGGTACAGTGATTGTTGTGATTATGAGTACGATACAGTGATACCAACACAAGCATGGATAATGCTAAGGTGTGTGGTACATCACTCAGTGTTACTCCGTGATCGGGATAAACCCTACCAACACTCGTACAGTGAGGTACGTTGTGTATGTGGTATAGTGGTTGTACCCTGGTATTGAACGTTCATACTCATCTGTTAAGCTCTGTAAATAGGTGTATGGGCGCCTATTTGCAGGTCGGAAATTATATGATATGTTATATGCATTTCTTACTGAGTCTGTTGACTCACAGTTTCTACTTCCATGTGTAGGTAAAGGAAAGGCGAAGGCTGAACAGGAGTGAACCTGAGCTCGGGTGAGATTGTACATGTCAAGCAGCGCGACCTGGAGTGTTCGGTCTCGGGACATCTGGGAGTTGTATTTTGAAAGTCGCTGTGCGACCTGTAAATCTGTATATTTTGGAATGTATGCTTGAAAAGTAAAGTTTGTAAAGTTTTAAAAATCGGGATCCCGGCACTTGTAAATATTTTATTAAATTACAAAGTTTAGTAATTAATGCAAAAGTTTTAATTTGACACGTTTTTCGAGAAATTTCTTTGATTAGCAAAGATTGCACAATTATTGAAAAAGCACTGTAGCGTGCCTTAGCATTAGGGCGTTACAATTTTGGTATCAGAGCCGCCAGGTTTGTCTACCGAAGCATGCTATGACATGTACAATCTTCATCAGAGAAAGCTCGGTTCACGGTTCAATAAGCCCGTACTTGTTTAGTACTTTAATAAATGTGAATGTGAAAGCATGTTAGGAAGCATATTAGATTTAAATTAAATATATTTTCTTAAAAAGAAAAGAAAGTGCGTTGCCTTTAAGTTATTAAGAGCGGTGTTAATTTTGATCGCTGTCTAACCTGCCTGGCTTATGGATTCGCAGGCTAAGTCCTATTGAATGGACGCCCCGCGAAATACAAGAAGTCAGGGTGGCATGGTTGAGACCGGAGGCGGTCAGGGAAATCCCCAAAATCCTCGTGGTCGCGGCCGTGGCCGTGGCAGAGCTCAGGGTGGTCGCCGTGTAAATCCACCTCAAGCTCCTCCTGATTGGGAACAAAGATTTGCGGAGATGCAAGATAGAATCCGCCAGCAAGATGAAGAGATCCAAAGGTTGAGGCAGCAGGGTCCTCCTGCCGTGCCTCCTCAAGTGGTTCAGGCTGTTGCAGTTCCCGCGGTGCCAGCAGAACAACCTGCTGTTGGCAACCGTATGGAACCGTTGTACGAAAGATTTCGAAAACAGGCACCTCCAGTGTTTCTGGGAGGTCCTGATGTGATGAAGGCCGAGCAGTGGCTTTCGGTAATAGAACGCATCCTCAATTTTATGGGAGTGGTTGGAAATGACCGGGTAACCTGTGCCACTTTCCAGTTTCAGGAAGACGCTCTCGTGTGGTGGGAGTTAATAACCCTCACTCGAGACGTCACGCTGATGACCTGGGAAGAATTCAAGGAGTTGTTTAACTCCAAGTATTACAATGAAGCAGTCCGCAGTGCAAAGCGGAAAGAGTTCACCGAGTTGGTTCAAACTGAGGGAATGTCGGTTACTGAATATACGACAAAGTTTGACCGGTTGGCCAAGTTGGCAGTGGGAATTGTGCCAACTGACTTCAGTAAGAAAGAGAAATACTTGGCGGGTTTGAGTGCAAAGATTAGACATGATCTAGTTATTACTACTACTGAGGCAACCACTTATGCGGAGATTGTTGAAAAGGCTTTGAGAGCCGAGGGTGCGGTAAAATTCCTTCAGGAGCCCCGGGTGACTCCGAGTGTTGGTGGAACCCCCACTATTCCTACTCCTGTTTATGGTAGGAATGGTGGTGACTCCACCACTGAGCAGAAAAGAAAAGTTGCTCCAGCTTCTGGTGGCTCGGGGCAAAGCAAGTGGTTCCGTGGAAACCAAGGCAGAGGGGGACGCCAGGGTTACTCTTATCCTGAGTGTCCAAGGTGCAAGAAACATCATCCGGGAGAGTGTAACCGGAAGACATGCTTCCTGTGTGGCATGGTGGGGCATTTCAAGAAAGATTGCCCCCAGGCAAAGAAAGAGGAGCCGAAAGCTGAGATAAAACCGGTTCCTGCTCGTGTGTTTGCCATTACCCAAGCTGACGCTGCAGCCAGTCCTTCTGTTGTGACAGGTCAGCTTCCCGTCAACAACTTGTTATTTACAGTATTATTTGACTCGGGAGCTACACGTTCATATGTGGCTACAAGAGTGATTGATCTTTTGGGTAGGCCTTGTGATATTTTAGAAAGAGGGTTTGGAACCCTAATGCCTAGCGGGGAATTAGTTATCTCTAATAGGCGCATTAGGTCTATGCCGATTAGGATCGAAGATAGGGAATTGAGTACTGATCTCATAGAATTGAAACTAACTGAGTTTGATATTATACTGGGAATGGATTTCTTATCCAAGTATTCGGCCAGTATAGATTGTAGGTGTAAAATGGTGACTTTTCAGCCGGAAGGTGAAGATCCATTTGTTTATGTTGGATCGGTTCAGGGGTCTCGGATCCCGGTTATTTCTGTGCTGAGAGCTAGGGATTTACTATGCAATGGTTGTGTAGGATTTCTAGCGGTGGTATTTGACTCCAGCAGACCTGAAACATTTGGGCCTGAGGTAGTCCGGGTAGTGAAAGATTTTCTTGATGTGTTTCCCGAGGAGTTGCCGGGATTGCCGCCACAGCGAGAGATTGATTTTGTTATTGATTTGGCACGTGGAGTCGAACCTGTTTCTAAAGCTCCATATAGGATGGCTCCAGCAGAACTCAAGGAGCTTAAGTTGCAACTTCAGGGGATGCTGGACATTGGGTATATTCGACCTAGTGTGTCGCCCTGGGGAGCTCCGGTTCTCTTTGTGAAAAAGAAAGATGGTTCCCTCAGAATGTGTATTGATTATCGGGAACTTAACAAGCTGACGATTAAGAATAAGTACCCATTACCCAGAATTGACGATTTGTTCGATCAGCTTCAGGGAAAGACTGTGTTTTCAAAGATTGATTTACGGTCGGGTTATCACCAACTCAGAATTCGGGAGGAGGACATACCGAAGACTGCTTTTAGAACCAGATATGGGCACTATGAGTTTCTGGTAATGTCATTCGGATTGACTAATGCTCCTGCGGCTTTTATGGATCTTATGAATAGAGTATTCAAGGATTTCCTCGATAACTGCGTTATAGTGTTTATCGATGACATTCTTGTATACTCTCGGTCAGAAGAGGAGCACGAGCATCATCTTCGAATGGTGTTACAGCGACTTAGGGATCACAAGCTGTATGCCAAGTTCAAAAAGTGTGAATTCTGGTTGTCCGAGGTATCCTTTCTGGGTCATATTGTTGGGAAGAATGGAATTATGGTCGATCCAAACAAGGTGGAATCAGTGAAGAATTGGCCGAGGCCCAAGTCTGTGACGGAAATTCGAAGTTTTCTCGGGTTAGCAGGGTATTATCGACGTTTCGTCGAAGGATTTTCTAAACTTTCTATGCCCCTAACCAAATTGACTAAGAAAAATCAAAGATTTTTGTGGTCAGATAAGTGTGAAACAAGTTTTCAGGAGCTGAAGCAATGTTTGATAACAGCTCCGGTGTTAGCTTTGCCATCAGATCAAGAAAAATTTGTGGTTTATTGTGATGCCTCCAGACAGGGTCTGGGATGTGTTCTGATGCAAGCTGACAGAGTCATAGCCTACGCCTCTCGTCAACTGAAGGATTATGAGCAGCGTTACCCAACTCATGATTTAGAGCTCGCTGCTGTGGTTTTGGCTTTAAAGATTTGGCGACATTATCTTTACGGTGAAAAGTGTGAGATTTATTCTGATCATAAGAGTCTTAAATACTTTTTCACCCAGAAAGATTTGAATATGAGACAGAGAAGGTGGTTGGAGTTAGTTAAAGATTACGATTGTGAAATACTGTATCACCCCGGGAAAGCCAATGTTGAGGCCGATGCTCTAAGCAGAAAAGGTCCCGAACAAGTGTGTACTACGATTATGATAGCCCCTCAACTAGCCTCAGAAATGGTTAGTGCAGGAATTGAGTTCGTGGTCGGGAAGTTACATAATTTAACACTCCAATCTGATCTGTTGGAGAGAATCAGAAAGGCACAATTGGAAGATCCCGAGCTAGTTAAAGTTCGAGACGAAGTATTGGCTGGTCGGCCTAGAGGCTTTTCAGTCTCGAGCGGTGGAATGTTGTTATATAAAGCTCGAGTTTGTGTTCCTAGTGTTGATGAGCTTAAGAAAGAGATACTTGATGAAGCTCACACCACGCCTTATTCATTGCATCCGGGAACCACCAAAATGTATCAGGATTTGAAACCTTACTTCTGGTGGTATGGGATGAAAAGAGATGTGGTGGACTATGTGTCCAAGCGTTTAACCTGCCAGCAGATTAAGGCTGAACATCAGAGGCCGGCAGGATTATTGCAACCTTTGGTCCTTCGAGAATGGAAGTGGGAGGACACTGCAATGGACTTTGTAACTGGTTTGCCTAGAACTACAGGGATGTATGATTCAGTATGGGTCATCGTGGACAGATTCACAAAGTCGGCTCACTTTCTACCAGTGAAAGTTACCTATTCAGTGGATCAGTATGCTGAATTGTATGTGAAGGAGATAGTTCGTCTCCATGGAGCCCCTAAATCTATTGTATCAGATAGGGATCCAAAGTTCACATCGAAGTTTTGGGTGAGTCTTCAGAAGGCTATGGGTACCAAGTTAAAGTTTAGTACAGCCTTTCACCCTCAGACTGATGGCCAATCAGAAAGAACTATTCAGATTTTAGAAGACCTACTGCGAGCCTGTGTCATGGACTTTGAGGGTTCATGGAGTAAGTACTTGCCTTTAATTGAATTCTCCTACAACAATAGCTACCAGAGTACAATAGGGATGGCTCCCTATGAGATGTTATATGGTAGAAAATGTCGTTCTCCTATTCATCGGGACGAGACAGGAGAAAGGAAGTACTTGGGTCCAGAGTTAGTGCAGAGGACCAATGAAGCTATTGATAAGATCAAGGCTCGGATGCATGCTGCTCAAAGCAGGCAGAAAAGTTATGCTGATCCGAAGCACAGAGATGTTACGTTTCAGGCAGGGGAGCATGTTTTCCTGCGGATTTCACCAATGAAGGGTATTAGGCGCTTCGGGAAGAAGGGTAAGTTAAACCCTAGGTTCATTGGGCCATTTCAGATACTCGAGGTCGGGCAGGTAGCATATCGGCTAGCAGCGTTATTGGCTGTTCATGAAGTATTTCACATATCTATGTTGAGGAAATACGTATCAGACCCGACTCATGTCTTGAGTTATGAAGCCCTTGAACTGTAACCAGATTTATTCCATGAGAAACAACCTGTACAGATTTTGGATAAAAAGGAAAAAGTTCTTCGAAACAAGACTATTGAACTGGTTAAGGTGCTCTGGAGGAACAGTAAGGTGGAAGAAGCCACCTGGGAATTGGAGTCGGATATGAGGACTCAACATCCAGAGCTATTCAGATTAGATTTCGAGGGCGAAATCCTATTAACGGGGGGATAATTGTAATGACCGCTCTATTAATTTGGATTAGAAAAGGCAATTAGCACTAATTTTTATTATTTTGTTATTATTTGTGAATTAAATTTAAATGTGGACCCCAATATTTAGAAATAAATATTAGAGTTATAATTTCTCAATTCCGGAGATTTTATTAAACTCTAGGGGTATTATTTAGCTTATATGTGAAATATGTTATTTTTGTAATTTTTGTTCGGCGACAACGGAAAATGCGATGGATGGCTAGTTTGATCACATGGGTAAGTTTAGAACTTTATTTCTTAGTGGGAAATATTTTAGAGAAAATAAATTATCGAGTTTGAACGGGGTTATGGAATTTGACCATTTTACCCCTAGCTTTTGAAAACACCTAAGTTATTAACCTAAAGGGCAAATTGGTAATTTGTTTGGGGTTGGGTGGCTGCCTAGGGGTGTGGCACGTGGCCACTTATTTTCAGCCAAGGGAAAATGATTTTTTTTTTCCCAATTTGAATTATCCCATTTAGTTAATTAAAAGAGAAAATTCAAAGAAAAGTCAAAAAAAAAAAAAAATAGAACTCCTTCTCTCTTTCTTCTCTTTCGGCTGGGGCTAGAACCAGGGGGAAACTCATCCTCAAGCTAGAATTTGCTGAATTTTTAGCAAGGTTGTTGGGAACTTTAAGCAAGGTAAACCCTAGACACTCTCTAAGTTATGTGTTTCTCTAGTTTTAATTGGTTTGATTATGTAATTTTGAAAGATAGGGGCTGTTAGGGTTTAAAGTTTGTGTAATCTCATTTCTAGGTTGATTTTAAGTTGATTCTAAGTACTGGACATTGGTTTTGTTGAGTTGTGATGGAATTGCATAAGTTTGTGCTTTGAAACTTAAGCTTTGATCTTTAATGGCATGTTTGGATTCAATGAGTTTTTCTGGGATTTTCTTGTTGGAATATATTGTGTATACCCTATTTAGGTGTTCTGTAAGGTATGGTGGAAATTGGGGTCAAATTGGTGAAGTTTCGAAGTTTGGGGTTTTTCTGCAGGGAAAACCGGTTTACCGGTTCTGCAGAACCGGTTAACCGATTTTCTGGGCAGGCCAGGAAACCGGTTTTCCGGTTTTGGGATTTCGGTCTGCCAGTTTTTGCAGGGTTCCTGAAAAACCAGTTTTTTCAACTCCCGTCCATTTCAGTGCCATAGTTGGGTGTTTCTCTATTTCCTAAGTTAATGTAATCCCTAGTGAGTATAGCAAAGCCTTAAGTTGTGGACTCGGGTTTCCCGATTTAGGGTTTTGAACGCGTGATTTACCCGGTTTCAATATGTGATTAGGGCATCCATTCAGCACGGGACTTTCCGTTCAGGTCGACCAACTCATTTGAATCTGGAAAACAGGTAAGAACTGAATATAACGTGTGATATAAATATCTGGGTGTATGTATATGTATGATATATATATGCATGCTATGTGTATCCTTGTATGTGTTTGGGTGATATCATAGCGACACAACCATTGTGTCGGTTCAGCAGTACAGGCATCGTACTGGTTAAGAGTGTTATTCACCCTGGAAAGTATGTTTTGGTACTATCATAGCGACACAACCATCAGTGTCGGTTCAAAGATGCATCGTACTGGTTAAGAGTGATATCATGGCCAATCATACTTTTGGATGTTATTGATGCTATCATAGCGGCACGAACATAGTGCCGGTCCTACAGCACGATTATAGTGTTAGTAGGAGTGATATCATGATCAGTAGCACAAGCAGTTAGAACGTTCTTGCTCATCTGTTAAGCCCTGTAAATAGGTGTATGGGCGCCTATTTACAGGTCGGAATTTATGTGATATGTTATATGCATTTCTTACTGAGTCTGTCGACTCACAGTTTCTACTTTCATGTGTAGGTAAAGGAAAGGCGAAGGCTGAACAGGAGTGAACCTGAGCTCGGGTGAGATTGTACATGTCAAAGCAGCGCGACCTGGAGTGTTCGGTCTCGGGACATCTGGGGATTTTTATTTTGGTAGTCGCTGTGCGACCTGTAATAAATCTATATTTTGAAAAGTTAATTTTACAAAGTTTAAAATCGGGATCCCGACACCTGTAAATATTTTATTATATTACAAAGTTTAATATTTAATGCAAAAGTTTTAATTTGACGCGTTTTTCGAGAAACTTCTTTGATTAGCAAAGATTGCACAATAATTGAAAAAGCACTGTAGCGTGCCTTAGCATTAGGGCGTTACAATTTTGGGGACGAAATCCTATTAACGGGATTTCGGGTGGCCAGGGCTGGTAACGGTTGGAGAGAATGGCCAGGGCTGGTAACGGTTGTAATGACGGCCCCAAACAATATTACAATTGTAATGACCGCTCTATTAATTTGGATTAGAAAAGGCAATTAGCACTAATTTTTATTATTTTATTATTATTTGTGAATTAAATTTAAATGTGGACCCCAATATTTAGAAATAAATATTAGAGTTATAATTTCTCAATTCCGGAGATTTTATTAAACTCTAGGGGTATTATTTAGCTTATATGTGAAATATGTTATTTTTGTAATTTTTGTTCGGCGACAACGGAAAATGCCATGGATGGCTAGTTTGATCACATGGGTAAGTTTAGAACTTTATTTCTTAGTGGGAAATATTTTAGAGAAAATAAATTATCGAGTTTGAACGGGGTTATAGAATTTGACCATTTTACCCCTAGCTTTTGAAAACACCTAAGTTATTAACCTAAAGGGCAAATTGGTAATTTGTTTGGGGTTGGGTGGCTGCCTAGGGGTGTGGCACGTGGCCACTTATTTTCAGCCAAGGGAAAATGATTTTTTTTTCCCCAACTTGAATTATCCCATTTAGTTAATTAAAAGAGAAAATTCAAAGAAAAGTCAAAAAAAAAAAAAAATAGAATTCCTTCTCTCTTTCTTCTCTTTCTACTGGGCTAGAACCAGGGGGAAACTCATCCTCAAGCTAGAATTTGCTGAATTTTTAGCAAGGTTGTTGGGAACTTTAAGCAAGGTAAACCCTAGACACTCTCTAAGTTATGTGTTTCTCTAGTTTTAATTGGTTTGATTATGTAATTTTGAAAGATAGGGGCTGTTAGGGTTTAAAGTTTGTGTAATCTCATTTCTAGGTTGATTTTAAGTTGATTCTAAGTACTGGACATTGGTTTTGTTGAGTTGTGATGGAATTGCATAAGTTTGTGCTTTGAAACTTAAGCTTTGATCTTTAATGGCATGTTTGGATTCAATGAGTTTTTCTGGGATTTTCTTGTTGGAATATATTGCGTATACCCTATTTAGGTGTTCTGTAAGGTATGGTGGAAATTGGGGTCAAATTGGTGAAGTTTCGAAGTTTGGGGTTTTTCTGCAGGGAAAACCGGTTTACCGGTTCTGCAGAACCGGTTAACCGATTTTCTGGGCAGGCCAGGAAACCGGTTTTCCGGTTTTGGGATTTCGGTCTGCCAGTTTTTGCAGGGTTCCTGAAAAACCAGTTTTTTCAACTCCCGTCCATTTCAGTGCCATAGTTGGGTGTTTCTCTATTTCCTAAGTTAATGTAATCCCTAAAGTGAGCATAGCAAAGCCTTAAGTTGTGGACTCGGGTTTCCCGATTTAGGGTTTTGAACGCGTGATTTACCCGGTTTCAATATGTGATTAGGGCATCCATTCAGCACGGGACTTTCCGTTCAGGTCGACCAACTCATTTGAATCTGGAAAACAGGTAAGAACTGAATATAACGTGTGATATAAATATCTGGGTGTATGTATATGTATGATATATATATGCATGCTATGTGTATCCTTGTATGTGTTTGGGTGATATCATAGCGACACAACCATTGTGTCGGTTCAGCAGTACAGGCATCGTACTGGTTAAGAGTGTTATTCACCCTGGAAAGTATGTTTTGGTACTATCATAGCGACACAACCATTGTGTCGGTTCAGCAGTACAGGCATCGTACTGGTTAAGAGTGATATCATGGCCAATCATACTTTTGGATGTTATTGATGCTATCATAGCGGCACGAACATAGTGCCGGTCCTACAGCACGATTATAGTGTTAGTAGGAGTGATATCATGATCAGTAGCACAAGCAGTTAGAACGTTCTTGCTCATCTGTTAAGCCCTGTAGATAGGTGTATGGGCGCCTATTTACAGGTCGGAATTTATGTGATATGTTATATGCATTTCTTACTGAGTCTGTCGACTCACAGTTTCTACTTTCATGTGTAGGTAAAGGAAAGGCGAAGGCTGAACAGGAGTGAACCTGAGCTCGGGTGAGATTGTACATGTCAAAGCAGCGCGACCTGGAGTGTTCGGTCTCGGGACATCTGGGGATTTTTATTTTGGTAGTCGCTGTGCGACCTGTAATAAATCTATATTTTGAAAAGTTAATTTTACAAAGTTTAAAATCGGGATCCCGACACCTGTAAATATTTTATTATATTACAAAGTTTAATATTTAATGCAAAAGTTTTAATTTGACACGTTTTTCGAGAAACTTCTTTGATTAGCAAAGATTGCACAATAATTGAAAAAGCACTGTAGCGTGCCTTAGCATTAGGGCGTTACAATTTTGGGGACGAAATCCTATTAACGGGATTTCGGGTGGCCAGGGCTGGTAACGGTTGGAGAGAATGGCCAGGGCTGGTAACGGTTGTAATGACTGCCCCAAACAATATTACAATTGTAATGATCGCTCTATTAATTTGGATTAGAAAAGGCAATTAGCACTAATTTTTATTATTTTATTATTATTTGTGAATTAAATTTAAATGTGGACCCCAATATTTAGAAATAAATATTAGAGTTATAATTTCTCAATTCCGGAGATTTTATTAAACTCTAGGGGTATTATTTAGCTTATATGTGAAATATGTTATTTTTGTAATTTTTGTTCGGCGACAACGGAAAATGCCATGGATGGCTAGTTTGATCACATGGGTAAGTTTAGAACTTTATTTCTTAGTGGGAAATATTTTAGAGAAAATAAATTATCGAGTTTGAACGGGGTTATAGAATTTGACCATTTTACCCCTAGCTTTTGAAAACACCTAAGTTATTAACCTAAAGGGCAAATTGGTAATTTGTTTGGGGTTGGGTGGCTGCCTAGGGGTGTGGCACGTGGCCACTTATTTTCAGCCAAGGGAAAATGATTTTTTTTTCCCCAACTTGAATTATCCCATTTAGTTAATTAAAAGAGAAAATTCAAAGAAAAGTCAAAAAAAAAAAAAAAATAGAATTCCTTCTCTCTTTCTTCTCTTTCGGCTGGGGCTAGAACCAGGGGGAAACTCATCCTCAAGCTAGAATTTGCTGAATTTTTAGCAAGGTTGTTGGGAACTTTAAGCAAGGTAAACCCTAGACACTCTCTAAGTTATGTGTTTCTCTAGTTTTAAATTGTTTGATTATGTAATTTTGAAAGATAGGGGCTGTTAGGGTTTAAAGTTTGTGTAATCTCATTTCTAGGTTGATTTTAAGTTGATTCTAAGTACTGGACATTGGTTTTGTTGAGTTGTGATGGAATTGCATAAGTTTGTGCTTTGAAACTTAAGCTTTGATCTTTAATGGCATGTTTGGATTCAATGAGTTTTTCTGGGATTTTCTTGTTGGAATATATTGTGTATACCCTATTTAGGTGTTCTGTAAGGTATGGTGGAAATTGGGGTCAAATTGGTGAAGTTTCGAAGTTTGGGGTTTTTCTGCAGGGAAAACCGGTTTACCGGTTCTGCAGAACCGGTTAACCGATTTTCTGGGCAGGCCAGGAAACCGGTTTTCCGGTTTTGGGATTTCGGTCTGCCAGTTTTTGCAGGGTTCCTGAAAAACCAGTTTTTTCAACTCCCGTCCATTTCAGTGCCATAGTTGGGTGTTTCTCTATTTCCTAAGTTAATGTAATCCCTAGTGAGTATAGCAAAGCCTTAAGTTGTGGACTCGGGTTTCCCGATTTAGGGTTTTGAACGCGTGATTTACCCGGTTTCAATATGTGATTAGGGCATCCATTCAGCACGGGACTTTCCGTTCAGGTCGACCAACTCATTTGAATCTGGAAAACAGGTAAGAACTGAATATAACGTGTGATATAAATATCTGGGTGTATGTATATGTATGATATATATATGCATGCTATGTGTATCCTTGTATGTGTTTGGGTGATATCATAGCGACACAACCATTGTGTCGGTTCAGCAGTACAGGCATCGTACTGGTTAAGAGTGTTATTCACCCTGGAAAGTATGTTTTGGTACTATCATAGCGACACAACCATTGTGTCGGTTCAAAGAAGAGCATCGTACTGGTTAAGAGTGATATCATGGCCAATCATACTTTTGGATGTTATTGATGCTATCATAGCGGCACGAACATAGTGCCGGTCCTACAAACACGATTATAGTGCTGGTAGGAGTGATATCATGATCGCAGCACAAGCGATTAGAACGTTCTTGCTCATCTGTTAAGCCCTGTAAATAGGTGTATGGGCGCCTATTTACAGGTCGGAATTTATGTGATATGTTATATGCATTTCTTACTGAGTCTGTCGACTCACAGTTTCTACTTTCATGTGTAGGTAAAGGAAAGGCGAAGGCTGAACAGGAGTGAACCTGAGCTCGGGTGAGATTGTACATGTCAAAGCAGCGCGACCTGGAGTGTTCGGTCTCGGGACATCTGGGGATTTTTATTTTGGTAGTCGCTGTGCGACCTGTAATAAATCTATATTTTGAAAAGTTAATTTTACAAAGTTTAAAATCGGGATCCCGACACCTGTAAATATTTTATTATATTACAAAGTTTAATATTTAATGCAAAAGTTTTAATTTGACGCGTTTTTCGAGAAACTTCTTTGATTAGCAAAGATTGCACAATAATTGAAAAAGCACTGTAGCGTGCCTTAGCATTAGGGCGTTACAATTTTGGGGACGAAATCCTATTAACGGGATTTCGGGTGGCCGAGCCGGTAACGGTTGGAGAGAATGGCCAGGGCTGGTAACGGTTGTAATGACCGCCCCAAACAATATTACAATTGTAATGACCGCTCTATTAATTTGGATTAGAAAAGGCAATTAGCACTAATTTTTATTATTTTATTATTATTTGTGAATTAAATTTAAATGTGGACCCCAATATTTAGAAATAAATATTAGAGTTATAATTTCTCAATTCCGGAGATTTTATTAAACTCTAGGGGTATTATTTAGCTTATATGTGAAATATGTTATTTTTGTAATTTTTGTTCGGCGACAACGGAAAATGCGATGGATGGCTAGTTTGATCACATGGGTAAGTTTAAAACTTTATTTCTTAGTGGGAAATATTTTAGAGAAAATAAATTATCGAGTTTGAACGGGGTTATGGAATTTGACCATTTTACCCCTAGCTTTTGAAAACACCTAAGTTATTAACCTAAAGGGCAAATTGGTAATTTGTTTGGGGTTGGGTGGCTGCCTAGGGGTGTGGCACGTGGCCACTTATTTTCAGCCAAGGGAAAATGATTTTTTTTTCCCAATTTGAATTATCCCATTTAGTTAATTAAAAGAGAAAATTCAAAGAAAAGTCAAAAAAAAAAAAAAATAGAACTCCTTCTCTCTTTCTTCTCTTTCGGCTGGGGCTAGAACCAGGGGGAAACTCATCCTCAAGCTAGAATTTGCTGAATTTTTAGCAAGGTTGTTGGGAACTTTAAGCAAGGTAAACCCTAGACACTCTCTAAGTTATGTGTTTCTCTAGTTTTAATTGGTTTGATTATGTAATTTTGAAAGATAGGGGCTGTTAGGGTTTAAAGTTTGTGTAATCTCATTTCTAGGTTGATTTTAAGTTGATTCTAAGTACTGGATATTGGTTTTGTTGAGTTGTGATGGAATTGCATAAGTTTGTGCTTTGAAACTTAAGCTTTGATCTTTAATGGCATGTTTGGATTCAATGAGTTTTTCTGGGATTTTCTTGTTGGAATATATTGTGTATACCCTATTTAGGTGTTCTGTAAGGTATGGTGGAAATTGGGGTCAAATTGGTGAAGTTTCGAAGTTTGGGGTTTTTCTGCAGGGAAAACCGGTTTACCGGTTCTGCAGAACCGGTTAACCGATTTTCTGGGCAGGCCAGGAAACCGGTTTTCCGGTTTTGGGATTTCGGTCTGCCAGTTTTTGCAGGGTTCCTGAAAAACCAGTTTTTTCAACTCCCGTCCATTTCAGTGCCATAGTTGGGTGTTTCTCTATTTCCTAAGTTAATGTAATCCCTAGTGAGTATAGCAAAGCCTTAAGTTGTGGACTCGGGTTTCCCGATTTAGGGTTTTGAACGCGTGATTTACCCGGTTTCAATATGTGATTAGGGCATCCATTCAGCACGGGACTTTCCGTTCAGGTCGACCAACTCATTTGAATCTGGAAAACAGGTAAGAACTGAATATAACGTGTGATATAAATATCTGGGTGTATGTATATGTATGATATATATATGCATGCTATGTGTATCCTTGTATGTGTTTGGGTGATATCATAGCGACACAACCATTGTGTCGGTTCAGCAGTACAGGCATCGTACTGGTTAAGAGTGTTATTCACCCTGGAAAGTATGTTTTGGTACTATCATAGCGACACAACCATTGTGTCGGTTCAGCAGTACAGGCATCGTACTGGTTAAGAGTGATATCATGGCCAATCATACTTTTGGATGTTATTGATGCTATCATAGCGGCACGAACATAGTGCCGGTCCTACAGCACGATTATAGTGTTAGTAGGAGTGATATCATGATCAGTAGCACAAGCAGTTAGAACGTTCTTGCTCATCTGTTAAGCCCTGTAAATAGGTGTATGGGCGCCTATTTACAGGTCGGAATTTATGTGATATGTTATATGCATTTCTTACTGAGTCTGTCGACTCACAGTTTCTACTTTCATGTGTAGGTAAAGGAAAGGCGAAGGCTGAACAGGAGTGAACCTGAGCTCGGGTGAGATTGTACATGTCAAAGCAGCGCGACCTGGAGTGTTCGGTCTCGGGACATCTGGGGATTTTTATTTTGGTAGTCGCTGTGCGACCTGTAATAAATGTATATTTTGAAAAGTTAATTTTACAAAGTTTAAAATCGGGATCCCGGCACTTGTAAATATTTTATTATATTACAAAGTTTAATATTTAATGCAAAAGTTTTAATTTGACACGTTTTTCGAGAAACTTCTTTGATTAGCAAAGATTGCACAATAATTGAAAAAGCACTGTAGCGTGCCTTAGCATTAGGGCGTTACAATTTTGGGGACGAAATCCTATTAACGGGATTTCGGGTGGCCAGGGCTGGTAACGGTTGGAGAGAATGGCCAGGGCTGGTAACGGTTGTAATGACCGCCCCAAACAATATTACAATTGTAATGACCGCTCTATTAATTTGGATTAGAAAAGGCAATTAGCACTAATTTTTATTATTTTATTATTATTTGTGAATTAAATTTAAATGTGGACCCCAATATTTAGAAATAAATATTAGAGTTATAATTTCTCAATTCCGGAGATTTTATTAAACTCTAGGGGTATTATTTAGCTTATATGTGAAATATGTTATTTTTGTAATTTTTGTTCTATGGACATAACGGAAAATGCGATGGATGGCTAGTTTGATCACATGGGTAAGTTTAAAACTTTATTTCTTAGTGGGAAATATTTTAGAGAAAATAAATTATCGAGTTTGAACGGGGTTATGGAATTTGACCATTTTACCCCTAGCTTTTGAAAACACCTAAGTTATTAACCTAAAGGGCAAATTGGTAATTTGTTTGGGGTTGGGTGGCTGCCTAGGGGTGTGGCACGTGGCCACTTATTTTCAGCCAAGGGAAAATGATTTTTTTTTTCCCAATTTGAATTATCCCATTTAGTTAATTAAAAGAGAAAATTCAAAGAAAAGTCAAAAAAAAAAAAATAGAACTCCTTCTCTCTTTCTTCTCTTTCTACTAGGGGCTAGAACCAGGGGGAAACTCATCCTCAAGCTAGAATTTGCTGAATTTTTAGCAAGGTTGTTGGGAACTTTAAGCAAGGTAAACCCTAGACACTCTCTAAGTTATGTGTTTCTCTAGTTTTAATTGGTTTGATTATGTAATTTTGAAAGATAGGGGCTGTTAGGGTTTAAAGTTTGTGTAATCTCATTTCTAGGTTGATTTTAAGTTGATTCTAAGTACTGGATATTGGTTTTGTTGAGTTGTAATGGAATTGCATAAGTTTGTGCTTTGAAACTTAAGCTTTGATCTTTAATGGCATGTTTGGATTCAATGAGTTTTTCTGGGATTTTCTTGTTGGAATATATTGTGTATACCCTATTTAGGTGTTCTGTAAGGTATGGTGGAAATTGGGGTCAAATTGGTGAAGTTTCGAAGTTTGGGGTTTTTCTGCAGGGAAAACCGGTTTACCGGTTCTGCAGAACCGGTTAACCGATTTTCTGGGCAGGCCAGGAAACCGGTTTTCCGGTTTTGGGATTTCAGTCTGCCGGTTTTTGCAGGGTTCCTGAAAAACCAGTTTTTTCAACTCCCGTCCATTTCAGTGCCATAGTTGGGTGTTTCTCTATTTCCTAAGTTAATGTAATCCCTAGTGAGTATAGCAAAGCCTTAAGTTGTGGACTCGGGTTTCCCGATTTAGGGTTTTGAACGCGTGATTTACCCGGTTTCAATATGTGATTAGGGCATCCATTCAGCACGGGACTTTCCGTTCAGGTCGACCAACTCATTTGAATCTGGAAAACAGGTAAGAACTGAATATAACGTGTGATATAAATATCTGGGTGTATGTATATGTATGATATATATATGCATGCTATGTGTATCCTTGTATGTGTTTGGGTGATATCATAGCGACACAACCATTGTGTCGGTTTAGCAGTACAGGCATCGTACTGGTTAAGAGTGTTATTCACCCTGGAAAGTATGTTTTGGTACTATCATAGCGACACAACCATTGTGTCGGTTCAGCAGGCATCGTACTGGTTAAGAGTGATATCATGGCCAATCATACTTTTGGATGTTATTGATGCTATCATAGCGGCACGAACATAGTGCCGGTCCTACAGCACGATTATAGTGTTAGTAGGAGTGATATCATGATCAGTAGCACAAGCAGTTAGAACGTTCTTGCTCATCTGTTAAGCCCTGTAAATAGGTGTATGGGCGCCTATTTACAGGTCGGAATTTATGTGATATGTTATATGCATTTCTTACTGAGTCTGTCGACTCACAGTTTCTACTTTCATGTGTAGGTAAAGGAAAGGCGAAGGCTGAACAGGAGTGAACCTGAGCTCGGGTGAGATTGTACATGTCAAAGCAGCGCGACCTGGAGTGTTCGGTCTCGGGACATCTGGGGATTTTTATTTTGGTAGTCGCTGTGCGACCTGTAATAAATCTATATTTTGAAAAGTTAATTTTACAAAGTTTAAAATCGGGATCCCGACACCTGTAAATATTTTATTATATTACAAAGTTTAATATTTAATGCAAAAGTTTTAATTTGACGCGTTTTTCGAGAAACTTCTTTGATTAGCAAAGATTGCACAATAATTGAAAAAGCACTGTAGCGTGCCTTAGCATTAGGGCGTTACAATTTTGGGGACGAAATCCTATTAACGGGATTTCGGGTGGCCAGGGCTGGTAACGGTTGGAGAGAATGGCCAGGGCTGGTAACGGTTGTAATGACCGCCCCAAACAATATTACAATTGTAATGACCGCTCTATTAATTTGGATTAGAAAAGGCAATTAGCACTAATTTTTATTATTTTATTATTATTTGTGAATTAAATTTAAATGTGGACCCCAATATTTAGAAATAAATATTAGAGTTATAATTTCTCAATTCCGGAGATTTTATTAAACTCTAGGGGTATTATTTAGCTTATATGTGAAATATGTTATTTTTGTAATTTTTGTTCGGCGACAACGGAAAATGCGATGGATGGCTAGTTTGATCACATGGGTAAGTTTAAAACTTTATTTCTTAGTGGGAAATATTTTAGAGAAAATAAATTATCGAGTTTGAACGGGGTTATGGAATTTGACCATTTTACCCCTAGCTTTTGAAAACACCTAAGTTATTAACCTAAAGGGCAAATTGGTAATTTGTTTGGGGTTGGGTGGCTGCCTAGGGGTGTGGCACGTGGCCACTTATTTTCAGCCAAGGGAAAATGATTTTTTTTTCCCAATTTGAATTATCCCATTTAGTTAATTAAAAGAGAAAATTCAAAGAAAAGTCAAAAAAAAAAAAAAATAGAACTCCTTCTCTCTTTCTTCTCTTTCGGCTGGGGCTAGAACCAGGGGGAAACTCATCCTCAAGCTAGAATTTGCTGAATTTTTAGCAAGGTTGTTGGGAACTTTAAGCAAGGTAAACCCTAGACACTCTCTAAGTTATGTGTTTCTCTAGTTTTAATTGGTTTGATTATGTAATTTTGAAAGATAGGGGCTGTTAGGGTTTAAAGTTTGTGTAATCTCATTTCTAGGTTGATTTTAAGTTGATTCTAAGTACTGGACATTGGTTTTGTTGAGTTGTGATGGAATTGCATAAGTTTGTGCTTTGAAACTTAAGCTTTGATCTTTAATGGCATGTTTGGATTCAATGAGTTTTTCTGGGATTTTCTTGTTGGAATATATTGTGTATACCCTATTTAGGTGTTCTGTAAGGTATGGTGGAAATTGGGGTCAAATTGGTGAAGTTTCGAAGTTTGGGGTTTTTCTCGGGGAAAACCGGTTACACGGCTTCGCAGAACCGGTTAACCGATTTTCCGGGCAGCCAGAAACCGGTTTTCCGGCTTTGGGATTTCTGCCCGGCTTTTTGCAGGGTTCCTGAAAAACCAGTTTTTTCAACTCCCGTCCATTTCAGTGCCATAGTTGGGTGTTTCTCTATTTCCTAAGTTAATGTAATCCCTAGTGAGTATAGCAAAGCCTTAAGTTGTGGACTCGGGTTTCCCGATTTAGGGTTTTGAACGCGTGATTTACCCGGTTTCAATATGTGATTAGGGCATCCATTCAAAGACGGGACTTTCCGTTCGGGTCGACCAACTCATTTGAATCCGGAAAACAGTAAGAATCGAATATAACGTGTGATATAAATATCCGGGTGTATGTATATGTATGATATATATATGCATGCTATGTGTATCCTTGTATGTGTTTGGGTGATATCATAGCGACACAACCATTGTGTCGGTTTAGCGATACGAGGCATCGTATCGGTTAAGAGTGTTATTCACCCTGGAAAGTATGTTTTGGTACTATCATACGACACAACCATTGTGTCGGTTCGGCGATACGAGGCATCGTACCGGTTAAGAGTGATATCATGGCCAATCATACTTTTGGATGTTATTGATGCTATCATAGCGGCACGAACATAGTGCTCTGGCCCCACAAAGACGATTATAGTGTTAGTAGGAGTGATATCATGATCGCAGCACAAGCGGTTAGAACGTTCTTGCTCATTCTGTTAAGCCCTGTAAATAGGTGTATGGGCGCCTATTTACAGGTCGGAATTTATGTGATATGTTATATGCATTTCTTACTGAGTCTGTCGACTCACAGTTTCTACTTTCATGTGTAGGTAAAGGAAAGGCGAAGGCTGAACAGAGTGAACACGAGCTCGGGTGAGATTGTACATGTCGAAGCGGCGCGACCCGAGTTGTCTTGCCTCGGGACATCCGGGGATTTTTATTTTGGTAGTCGCCGTGCGACCTGTAATAAATCTATATTTTGAAAAGTTAATTTTACAAAGTTTAAAATCGGGATCCCGACACTCTCGTAAATATTTTATTATATTACAAAGTTTAATATTTAATGCAAAAGTTTTAATTTGACGCGTTTTTCGAGAAACTTCTTTGATTAGCAAAGATTGCACAATAATTGAAAAAGCACTGTAGCGTGCCTTAGCATTAGGGCGTTACAATTTTGGGGACGAAATCCTATTAACGGGATTTCGGGTGGCCGAGGGCCGGTAACGGTTGGAGAGAATGGCCAGGGCCGGTAACGGTTGTAATGACCGCCCCAAACAATATTACAATTGTAATGGCCGCATTTCTATTAATTTGGATTAGAAAAGGCAATTAGCACTAATTTTTATTATTTTATTATTATTTGTGAATTAAATTTAAATGTGGACCCCAATATTTAGAAATAAATATTAGAGTTATAATTTCTCAATTCCGGAGATTTTATTAAACTCTAGGGGTATTATTTAGCTTATATGTGAAATATGTTATTTTTGTAATTTTTGTTCGGCGACAACGGAAAATGCGATGGATGGCTAGTTTGATCACATGGGTAAGTTTAAAACTTTATTTCTTAGTGGGAAATATTTTAGAGAAAATAAATTATCGAGTTTGAACGGGGTTATGGAATTTGACCATTTTACCCCTAGCTTTTGAAAACACCTAAGTTATTAACCTAAAGGGCAAATTGGTAATTTGTTTGGGGTTGGGTGGCTGCCTAGGGGTGTGGCACGTGGCCACTTATTTTCAGCCAAGGGAAAATGATTTTTTTTTTCCCAATTTGAATTATCCCATTTAGTTAATTAAAAGAGAAAATTCAAAGAAAAGTCAAAAAAAAAAAAAAATAGAACTCCTTCTCTCTTTCTTCTCTTTCGGCTGGGGCTAGAACCAGGGGGAAACTCATCCTCAAGCTAGAATTTGCTGAATTTTTAGCAAGGTTGTTGGGAACTTTAAGCAAGGTAAACCCTAGACACTCTCTAAGTTATGTGTTTCTCTAGTTTTAATTGGTTTGATTATGTAATTTTGAAAGATAGGGGCTGTTAGGGTTTAAAGTTTGTGTAATCTCATTTCTAGGTTGATTTTAAGTTGATTCTAAGTACTGGACATTGGTTTTGTTGAGTTGTGATGGAATTGCATAAGTTTGTGCTTTGAAACTTAAGCTTTGATCTTTAATGGCATGTTTGGATTAAATGAGTTTTTCTGGGATTTTCTTGTTGGAATATATTGTGTATACCCTATTTAGGTGTTCTGTAAGGTATGGTGGAAATTGGGGTCAAATTGGTGAAGTTTCGAAGTTTGGGGTTTTTCTGCAGGGAAAATCGGTTAACCGGTTCTGCTCTGATACCACTTTGTAACGCCCCCGCTTCAAGCCTCCATTGGGCCCTTACACCCACGGACTAATGGCTCTTATACACGAGTACGCCACTCTAGTTGCTTCATGGACTGATGACTGACCCTACAGACCAACACGAGTGTTTTCAGCGTGCTTTGTCCTCACTCACACGCATCCTGGGAAAACTTCCCAGGAGGTCACCCATCCTTGAAATTGCTCCAGGCCAAGCACGCTTAACTGTGGAGTTCTTTCGAGATGGGCTACCGAAAAACAAGATGCACCTTGTTGATATAGGTAGTACCAATCAATCCATTTAAGCCCTCTTCAACTGTGTAGTCCCATACCTACACAGTCTCGGAATCATCCCACTTGACCTTCCCCAGGCGGTGTGGGATTGCACAGCTTACCCGGTGTTTCCCCTTACGGATCACGGGACTACTGACTGTCACAATCACCCCCCCTTACGGGGTCCGACGTCCTCATTGACCACACTTCCGACTGGGTCAAGGCTCTGATACCAAAATTGTAACGCCCTAATGCTAAGGCACGTTATAGTGCTTTTTCAATAATTG
This sequence comes from Cannabis sativa, assembly GCF_029168945.1. Lineage (NCBI taxonomy): Eukaryota > Viridiplantae > Streptophyta > Magnoliopsida > Rosales > Cannabaceae > Cannabis > Cannabis sativa. Next base: position 22,320,499 of record NC_083602.1, on the reverse strand, counting down.
TGCAATCTTTGCTAATCAAAGAAATTTCTCGAAAAACGTGTCAAATTAAAACTTTTGCATTAATTACTAAACTTTGTAATTTAATAAAATATTTACAAGTGCCGGGATCCCGATTTTTAAAACTTTACAAACTTTACTTTTCAAGCATACATTCCAAAATATACAGATTTACAGGTCGCACAGCGACTTTCAAAATACAACTCCCAGATGTCCCGAGACCGAACACTCCAGGTCGCGCTGCTTGACATGTACAATCTCACCCGAGCTCAGGTTCACTCCTCAGCACTTAAAGATTTTCGTAACGTCCCCACTTCAAGCCTCCATTGGGTCCTTACACCCACGGAATGAAGGGCTCTTATACACGAGTACGCCACTCTGGTTGCTTCCTGGATTGATGACTGGCCCTACAGACCAACACGAGTGTTTCCAGCGTGCTTTGTCCTCACTCGCACGCTTCCTGGGAAAACTTCCCAGGAGGTCACCCATCCTGAAATTGCTCCCAGGTCAAGCACGCTTAACTGTTGAGTTCTTTCGTGATGGGCTACCGAAAAACAAGATGCACCTTGTTGATGTAAGGGTCAAGGCTACAGTGTCTAACAAGGTGACCTTGAGCTACAGGGACATAAGGAAAAGTTAGAGGCTGGATTGGCAAAAGACTTTTCGTGCTTATCTGATGGGTTGTTGCGATACAAAAACAGAATCTGTGTACCGGTTGATAAAGAAATCAGACAAGAGATTCTTGATGAATCTCATACTACACCGTACTCCTTACACCCGGGAACAACCAAGATGTATCATGATGTGAAAGCTTTATACTGGTGGCCGGGTATGAAGAGGGATATTGTTGAATATGTGTCAAAATGCTTAACCTGTCAACAAATTAAAGCAGAACACCAAAGGCCGGCAGGTTTGCTTCAACCTCTAAAGATTCCTGAATGGAAATGGGAAGACATCACCATGGATTTTGTGGTAGGATTGCCCAGAACAGTAGGGTATTATGATTCTATTTGGGTGATAGTGGATCGATATACGAAGTCTGCTCACTTTCTCCCGGTGAGGACAACGTATACAGTGGATCAATATGCTGATTTGTATATCAAGGAGATAGTTCGACTTCATGGTGCCCCAAAGTCGATAGTTTCAGATCGAGATCCAAAATTTACATCCAAATTCTGGGAAAGTTTACAGCAAGCAATGGGTACTAAGTTGAAATTCAGTACAGCTTTTCATCCTCAAACCGATGGTCAATCTGAAAGGACTATCCAGATACTTGAGGATATGTTGAGGGCATGTGTAATGGACTTTGAAGGTTCTTGGAACAAGTACCTACCTCTGATTGAGTTTTCTTATAACAATAGTTATCAGAGTACCATTGGCATGGCTCCGTATGAGATGCTTTATGGAAGGAAATGTCGATCACCTATTCACTGGGATGAGGCTGGTGAACGTAGGTACCTTGGACCTGAAGCTGTTCAAAGAACGAGCGAGGCTATTAAAAAGATTCGAGCTCGTATGCTTGCTTCCCAAAGTAGACAGAAAAGCTACGCAGATCCAAAGCGTAGAGATGTTGAATTCCAAGTTGGGGATTTTGTTTTTCTTCGGGTGTCCCCAATGAAGGGAATTCGAAGGTTCGGGAAGAAGGGAAAGTTGAGTCCCAGATTTATTGGTCCATTTGAGATTCTTGAGAAAGTAGGTCAGGTAGCTTATCGGTTGGCTCTACCTCCTGCTTTATCTGGGGTTCATAACGTGTTTCATGTCTCGATGCTTCGGAAATATGTATCTGATACAACTCATATCTTAAGTTATGAAGACATTGAGCTTCAAACCGACCTGTCGTATGAAGAACAACCAGTACAGATCTTAGACAGGAAAGAAAAGGTGTTGCGAAACAAGACTATTCCACTAGTCAAAGTGTTGTGGCGGAACAGCAAAGTTGAAGAAGCGACTTGGGAATTAGAGTCGCAGATGCGGGAGTTGTATCCCGAGCTTTTCAGGTAAATTTCGAGGACGAAATTCATATAAGTGGGGGATAGTTGTAATATCCCAGAAAATAAATCATATTTAAATGGACATATTTTATTAAATATGTAATTTCTTGAGAAATGAAGTAGGATTATGATCTTACTTAGGTAATTGTTGAGAAATTAATTAATGAAATACGTTATTTTTGGGCCCGGCAATTGTGGAATTTTAGCTATGTGGTTAGCAATGTCACGACATTAAATGAAAGAATTATTTTGAGAATATCCCGGATTAAGTTAGAATTTTATTAGAATGTCGGATTGGGGAATTAGTAAAATTACCAAAATGCCCCTAGGTTATAATTTTAGTTTAAGTTTTTTTTAAGGGTAAAATAGTCATTTTTTTTAATGATTGACTTTTTGACCTTTGATTCTTAGTGGCTGATTGTTATTTTTTTTTTTAAAAAAAAAAAAAGAAAGCAACCTTATTTAAGTTGCTTCCAAGGCAAGAAAGCAAAAAAATCACACAACTTCAAGCTTCCTTCTCTTCTTCCTCTCTTGCCGATCCTTGAAGCAGCTGGAAACCAGGGGAAAACTCATTTCTTTTCTTCAATTTCTTGAGCTAATCCTAACCCTAGAAGCTAGCTAAGTGGAGGTATGATCCTTCTACTCTTCCCTCAATTAATTTCTTTGAATTTAGTTAGGTTTTGGTAAGGTTTTCATTTAATCCTGAGCTGGGGTGTAAACTGAGGTTAGGGTAGGTTCTTAGGGTTGATTTGAAACTTGTTTGAATGAAGATTAAGTGAGATTAATGGCTGTTTAGTTTGAATGCATTTGATTAAGCAATTTGAGCTTGATTTTCATGTGAGATGGTGATTTTGAGTTAAGTGGTGAATTGAGATTAAATGATGTGTTGAATATGTTATATTTGGTATATTAAACTGTTCTGGAAGTGCAAATTAGGTCTGAAATGGTTTTGGTTCGAGCTGGGGGAGAAAAACCAGAAATTTTCTGGTCTGGCAGCAACCGGTCGACCGGTTGGTTCTGCTGTATCAGAACCGGTCGACCGGTTACAGCAGGGGAAAATTTCTCGGGTTTTTCTCTGAGCCGTGTTTAGCTCGGGGTTGAACCTAGTACCTGCCTTTGAATAATTTTGAGTTATTTGAATTATTATATAGGTGGTGAAGCCTAAGTCTAATCGATTTTAAATTAGGGTTTTAATTCGGAATATTAAGTTAAGGTATTTATTATGTTTCAATTGTCGTGACATAGGACCGGGATTGCCTAGCTTGTTTTTCCACCCAGGTCGGCCATATTCTTGACTTCTGAATTAAGGTAAGAAAAGTGGTAAGCACCGTATGTGGTTAAAAATCAATGAATGAAAGGAGGTGACCTTAATTATTATCATGATGTTGATTAAAGCTTATTAAGCCTAGGTTATGACCTAGGGTTGGAAACGGTTATTACCGTTATGAGTAATAACTCTTGAAACCGCGGTTAGGTTTCTAACTTATCGTTTGCTTTATCGGGCAACGATAGTGACATATTCAGCTCGTATGTGACGAGTGGTAAAAAGTGGTACTTTATTAAGTACCAGGGATGTGAGATGTTTAAGGGAATGTTTATTATTATCGAATAGTGGGTAAGCATAATGGTATAAGATTAAGTTGATAATCATTTTTCTTTCAATTATTGTTTTGATCACTTTCTTGCTGGGTCTCTGTGACTCACTGGTGCTTTATGGTGCAGGTAAAGGAAAGGCTAAAGTCGAGCAACCATGAGTTTATGGTCGCAGCAGCAATGTACATACCAGCCGTAGGCAGCCCAGTTTACATGATGCTCTATTTTGATTGTATTTTGGTAAAATATAAAGCTTATGTTGTAAAATACTTTGAAATCAGTTTGTAAATATTTTGAAAACAGGGGGACCCCATAATTCATGTTACTTATCTTTTGTTAAACAGTTTAAAGATTGAGTTTTAACTATCAAAAATTTAATTACCCACACTTTTAGTATAATTACATCTTATATAAATATATATAAATATCGGTATTTTAAATAAAGTACACACACGTGGCGTCCCTGTTGGACAGGGCGTTACAACATGCTCTGACACCATTTTGTAACGTCCCCGCTTCAAGCCTCCATTGGGTCCTTACACCCACGGAATGAATGGCTCTTATACACGAGTACGTCACTCTGGCTGCTTCCTGGATTGATGACTGGCCCTACAGACCAACACGAGTGTTTTCAGCGTGCTTTGTCCTCACTCGCACGCTTCCTGAGAAACTTCCCAGGAGGTCACCCATCCTTGAAATTGCTCCAGGCCAAGCACGCTTAACTGTGGAGTTCTTTCGAGATGGGCTACCGAAAAACAAGGTGCATCTTGTTTTTCGGTAGCCCATCTCGAAAGAACTCCAAAGTTAAGCGTGCTTGGCTTGGGGTAATTTAAGGATGGGTGACCTCCTGGGAAGTTTTCCCAGGATGCGTGCGAGTGAGGACAAAGCACGCTGGAAACAATCGTGTTGGTCTGTAGGGTCAGTCATCAGTCCATGAAGCAGCCAAAGTGACGTACTCGTGTATAAGAGCCATTATTCCGTGGGTGTAAGGGCCCAATGGAGGCTTGAAGCGGGGACGTTACAAATGGTATCAGAGTCTTGACCCAGCCGGAAGTGTGGTCGACGAGGACGTCGGACCCCGTAAGGGGGGGGTGATTGTGACAGTCAGTAGTCCCGTGATCCGTAAGGGGAAATACCGGGTAAGCTGTGCAATCCCACACCGCCTGGGGAAGGTCAAGTGGGATGATTCTGAGACTGTGTAGGTATGGGACTACACAGTTGAAGAGGGCTTAAATGGATTGATTGGTACTACCTATGTCAACAAGGTGCATCTTGTTTTTCGGTAGCCCATCACGAAAGAACTCCACAGTTAAGCGTGCTTGACTTGGGAGCAATTTCAGGATGGGTGACCTCCTGGGAAGTTTTCTCAGGAAGCGTGCGAGTGAGGACAAAGCACGCTGGAAACACTCGTGTTGGTCTGTAGGGCCAGTCATCAGTCCATGAAGCAGCCAGAGTGACGTACTCATGTATAAGAGCCATTCATTCCGTGGGTGTAAGGACCCAATGGAGGCTTGAAGCGGGGACGTTACAAAATGGTATCAGAGCCTTGACCCAGCCGGAAGTGTGGTCGACGAGGACGTCGGACCCCATAAGGGGGGGGTGATTGTGACAGTCAGTAGTCCCGGGATCCGTAAGGGGAAACACTGGGTAAGCTGTGCAATCCCACATCGCCTGGGGAAGGTCAAGTGGGATGATTATGAGACTGTGTGGGTATGGGACTGCATAGTTGAAGAGAGCTTAAATGGATTGATTGGTACTACCTATATCAACATGGATAATGCTAAGGCACGCTACAGTGCTTTTTCAATAATTGTGCAATCTTTGCTAATCAAAGAAATTTCTCGAAAAACGTGTCAAATTAAAACTTTTGCATTAATTACTAAACTTTGTAATTTAATAAAATATTTACAAGTGCCGGGATCCCGATTTTTAAAACTTTACAAACTTTACTTTTCAAGCATACATTCCAAAATATACAGATTTACAGGTCGCACAGCGACTTTCAAAATACAACTCCCAGATGTCCCGAGACCGAACACTCCAGGTCGCGCTGCTTGACATGTACAATCTCACCCGAGCTCAGGTTCACTCCTGTTCAGCCTTCGCCTTTCCTTTACCTACACATGGAAGTAGAAACTGTGAGTCAACAGACTCAGTAAGAAATGCATATAACATATCATATAATTTCCGACCTGTAAATAGGCGCCCATACACCTATTTACAGAGCTTAACAGATGAGTATGAACGTTCAATACCAGGGTACAACCACTATACCACATACACAACGTACCTCACTGTACGAGTGTTGGTAGGGTTTATCCCGATCACGGAGTAACACTGAGTGATGTACCACACACCTTAGCATTATCCATGCTTGTGTTGGTATCACTGTATCGTACTCATAATCACAACAATCACTGTACCAATACACTCTATAACTTATTCATACAAGTGTTGGTAGTGTTTAACATAATTCAAGCATGCATATATAAACACATATACACACATTCAGATAATCACATCATACATTATACACAGTTCTTACCTGTTTTCCGAATTCAAGTGTGTTGGCCGACCTGAACGGAATTCTCGTGCTAGATGGATGCCCTAATCACATATTGAAACCGGGTAAGTCACATGATTTAAAACCCTAATCCCGGTGAAAGCAAACCAAAACCCTAGGTTCTGTTATACTCTTAATGGGTTATTCTAACTCTGGAAATGGGGAAACACCCTACCGATGCACTGAAATGGACAAAAATTGAGAGAACGAAGTGTTCGGGAATCCTGCCAAAACCGGCTAGCCGGTTTTTGTGGCATTGCAAACCGGCTAGCCGGTTTGCACCAGTAATCCCAAAGCACCTCCTCCATTGCTCAATTTTCCACCAAAAGTTACCAAACTTTCCAGAGCTCCTAAACAATATATAAGCAACAAAATCCAGGCAGTATTTCACAGAACAAACCAACAAATAACAACTTGCCATTAAAGCTCAAAGCTTTGAACTCTAAACTTAAAATTGCATAAAACCATCAACACCAATCAAAACCTGCTGCAAGGAGTTAAAATCAACTCAACAAGACCCTAAAATTCGAACCCTAGGCATATGAAAACCTAACAGCTCCTATTACTCCAAAACACCATTTCAACCTAACTTACAAACTTGAAAACTAAGAAGGGTTTCATTAGAACTTACCTTAGGATGATTTTCCCCCTTGGATTCCTTGCTGAACTTAGAAAATTCGAAGCGCAGATTGATTCTTGCCCTTAGCATTGTAGCGTTCCGGCTAGCCGGTTTGCACCAGTAATCCCAAAGCACCTCCTCCATTGCTCAATTTTCCACCAAAAGTTACCAAACTTTCCAGAGCTCCTAAACAATGCATACACAATAAAACCCAGCCAGTATTTCACAGAAAAACACACCAAATAAATTTATGCCATTAAAGCTTAAAGCTTTGATTCAAAGCTCAAAATTGCATAGAACCATTAACACCAATTAAAACCAGCTGCAAGGAGTTAAAATCAACCTAAAAGGACCCTAAAATTCGAACCCTAAACCTAACTAAACCTAACAGCCCATCAATTTCAAAATCACCATTGAACCTAACTAAAAAGCTTGAAACTAAGAAGGGTTCCATTGAAACTTACCTTAGCTTGATTTCTCCCTTTGGATTCCTTGCTGAAACTCAAAAATCAACAGCAAACCCCCTTGGTTTGTCCCAGCCGAAAGCAAGAGAGAGAGAGGTTCAAGAGAAAACTAAAATTCCAATTTTTTCTTTTTCTTGATTTTTCTTCAAATGAGACAAAAGGATTTTTAACTAATCCTTTGCTGAAAATCAACTTGCAAAGGTGTCATTACTAAGGGCAGCCACCTACCCCTCACCAAATAAGAAAAGACTAAAAAGCCCTTAAGGTTAAAACTTGGTTAATTCTAAAGCTAGGGGTAAAATGGTCAATTCCATAACCCCGCTCAATCCCGATAAAATATTTTCTCTAAAATATTTCCCACTATGAAATAAGGTTCTAAACTTAGCCATGTGATCAATCTAGCCATCCATCGCATTTTCCGTTGTCGCCGAACAAAAATTACAAAAATAACATATTACACATATAAGCTAGATAATACCCCTAGAGTTTAATAAAATCTCCAAAATTGAGAAATTATAACTCTAATATTTATTTCTAAATATTGGGGTCCAAAATTAAATTAATTCACAAATAATAATAAAATAATAAAAATTAGTGCTAATTTCCTTTACTAATCCATATACTAGAGCGGTCATTACAATTATCCCCCCGTTAATAGGATTTCGTCCCCGAAATCTAACCTGAATAGCTCTGGATGCTGAGTCCTCATATCCGACTCCAATTCCCAGGTGGCTTCTTCCACCTTACTGTTCCTCCAGAGCACCTTAACCAGTGCAATAGTTTTGTTCCGAAGAACTTTTTCTTTTCTATCCAAAATCTGAACAGGTTGCTCTTCATAGGATAAGTCTGGTTGAAGTTCAAGGGCTTCATAACTCAAGACATGAGTCGGGTCTGATACGTATTTCCTTAACATAGAAATGTGAAATACGTCATGAACAGCCGATAGTGCTGGTGGTAAGGCTAGCCGATACGCTACCTGCCCGACCTTCTCAAGTATCTGAAATGGCCCAAGGAACCTAGGGCTTAACTTACCCTTCTTCCCGAAGCGTCTAATACCCTTCATTGGTGAAACCCGCAGGAAAACATGTTCTCCTGCCTGAAATGTAACATCTCTACGCTTCGGATCAGCATAACTTTTCTGCCTGCTTTGAGAAGCAAGCATCCGAGCCTTGATCTTATCAATAGCTTCACTGGTTCTCTACACTAGCTCTGGACCCAGGTACTTCCTTTCTCTTGTCTCGTCCCAATGAATAGGAGAACGACATTTTCTACCATATAAAATCTCATAGGGAGCCATCCCTATTGTACTTTGGTAGCTGTTGTTGTAGGAGAATTCGATTAAAGGCAAGTACTTACTCCATGAACCCTCAAAATCCATGACACAGGCTCGCAACAGGTCTTCTAAAATCTGAATAGTTCTTTCTGACTGACCATCAGTCTGAGGGTGAAAGGCTGTACTAAACTTTAACTTGGTACCCATAGCCTTCTGAAGACTCACCCAAAACTTCGATGTGAACTTTGGATCCCTGTCTGATACAATAGATTTAGGGGCTCCATGGAGACGAACTATCTCCTTCGCATACAATTCAGCATATTGATCCACTGAATATGTAACTTTCACTGGTAAGAAGTGAGCTGACTTTGTGAATCTGTCCACGATAACCCAAACAGAATCATACATTCCCGTAGTTCTAGGCAAACCAGTTACAAAGTCCATTGCGATGTCCTCCCACTTCCATTCTGGAAGGACTAAAGGCTGCAATAACCCTGCCGGCCTCTGATGTTCAGCCTTAATCTGCTGGCAGGTTAAACACTTGGACACATAGTCCACCACATCTCTTTTCATCCCGTACCACCAGAAGTAGGGTTTCAAATCCTGATACATCTTGGTGGTTCCCGGATGCAACGAATAAGGCGTGGTGTGAGCTTCATCAAGTATCTCTTTCTTAAGCTCATCCACACTAGGAACACAAACTCGAGCTTTATATAGCAACATTCCACTGCTCGAGACTGAAAAGCCTCTAGGTCGACCAGCCACTACTTCATCTCGAACTTTAACTAGCTCGGGATCTTCCAGTTGTGCCTTTCTGATTCAATCCAACAGATCAGATTGGAGTGTTAAATTATACAACTTCCCGACTACGAACTCAATTCCTGCACTAACCATTTCCAAGGCTAGTTGAGGGGCTATCATAACCGTAGTACACACTTGTCCGGGACCTTTTCTGCTTAGAGCATCGGCCACGAGATTGGCTTTCCCGGGGTGATACAGTATTTCACAATCGTAGTCCTTAACTAACTCCAACCACCTTCTCTGTCTCATATTCAGATCTTTCTGGGTGAAAAAGTATTTAAGACTCTTATGATCAGTATAAATCTCACACTTTTCACCGTAAAGATAATGTCGCCATATCTTTAAAGCAAAAACCACAGCAGCGAGCTCTAAATCATGAGTTGGGTAACGCTGCTCATAATCCTTCAGTTGGCGAGAGGCATAGGCTATGACTCTGTCAGCTTGCATCAGAACACATCCTGCACTCGTCTGGATGCATCACAATACACAACAAATTTCTCTTGATCTGATGGCAAAGCTAACACCGGAGCTGTTATCAAACACTGCTTCAACTCCTGAAAGCTTGACTCACACTTATCTGACCACACAAATCTCTGATTTTTTTTAGTCAATTCGGTTAGGGGCATAGAAAGTTTAGAAAATCCTTCGACGAAACGTCGATAATACCCTGCTAACCCGAGAAAACTTTGAATTTCCGTCACAGACTTGGGCCTCGGCCAATTCTTCACTGATTCCACCTTGTTTGGATCGACCATAATTCCATTCTTCCCAACAATATGACCCAGAAAGGATACCTCGGACAACCAGAATTCACACTTTTTGAACTTGGCATACAGCTTGTGATCCCTAAGTCGCTGTAACACCATTCGAAGATGATGCTCGTGCTCCTCTTCTGACCGAGAGTATACAAGAATGTCATCGATAAACACTATAACACAGTTATCGAGGAAATCCTTGAATACTCTATTCATAAGATCCATAAAAGCCGCAGGAGCATTAGTCAATCCGAATGACATTACCAGAAACTCATAGTGCCCATATCTGGTTATAAAAGCAGTCTTCGGTATGTCCTCCTCCCGAATTCTGAGTTGGTGATAACCCGACCGTAAATCAATCTTTGAAAACACAGTCTTTCCCTGAAGCTGATCGAACAAATCGTCAATTCTGGGTAATGGGTACTTATTCTTAATCGTCAGCTTGTTAAGTTCCCGATAATCAATACACATTCTGAGGGAACCATCTTTCTTTTTCACAAAGAGAACCGGAGCTCCCCAGGGCGACACACTAGGTCGAATAAACCCAATGTCCAGCATCCCCTGAAGTTGCAACTTAAGCTCCTTGAGTTGTGCTGGAGCCATCCTATATGGAGCTTTAGAAACAGGTTCGACTCCACGTGCCAAATCAATAACAAAATCAATCTCTCGCTGTGGCGGCAATCCCGGCAACTCCTCGGGAAACACATCAAGAAAATCTTTCACTACCCGGACTACCTCAGGCCCAAATGTTTCAGGTCTGCTGGAGTCAAATACCACCGCTAGAAATCCTACACAACCATTGCATAGTAAATCCCTAGCTCTCAGCACAGAAATAACTGGGATCCGAGACCCCTGAACCGATCCAACATAAACAAATGGATCTTCACCTTCCGGCTGAAAAATCACCATTTTACGCCTACAATCTATACTGGCCGAATACTTGGATAAGAAATCCATTCCCAGTATAATATCAAACTCAGTTAGTTTCAATTCTATGAGATCAGTACTCAATTCCCTATCTTCGATCCTAATCGGCATAGACCTAATGCGCCTATTAGAGATAACCAATTCCCCGCTAGGCATTAGGGTTCCAAACCCTCTTTCTAAAATATCACAAGGCCTACCCAAAAGATCAATCACTCTTGTAGCCACATATGAACGTGTAGCTCCCGAGTCAAATAATACTGTAAATAACAAGTTGTTGACGGGAAGCTGACCTGTCACAACAGAAGGACTGGCTGCAGCGTCAGCTTGGGTAATGGCAAACACACGAGCAGGAACCGGTTTTATCTCAGCTTTCGGCTCCTCTTTCTTTGCCTGGGGGCAATCTTTCTTGAAATGCCCCACCATGCCACACAGGAAGCATGTCTTCCGGTTACACTCTCCCGGATGATGTTTCTTGCACCTTGGACACTCAGGATAAGAGTAACCCTGGCGTCCCCCTCTGCCTTGGTTCCCACGGAACCGCTTGCTTTGCCCCGAGCCACCAGAAGCTGGAACAACTTTTCTTTTCTGCTCAGTGGTGGAGTCACCACCATCCCTACCATAAACAGGAGTAGGAATAGTGGGGGTTCCACCAACACTCGGAGTCACCCGGGGCTCCTGAAGGAATTTTACCGCACCCTCGGCTCTCAAAGCCTTTTCAACCATCTCCGCATAAGTGGTTGCCTCAGTAGTAGTAATAACCAGATCATGTCTAATCTTTGCACTCAAACCCGCCAAGTATTTCTCTTTCTTACTGAAGTCAGTTGGCACAATTCCCGCTGCCAACTTGGCCAACCGGTCAAACTTTGTCGTATATTCAGTAACCGACATTCCCTCAGTTTGAACCAACTCGGTGAACTCTTTCCGCTTTGCACTGCGGACTGCTTCATTGTAATACTTGGAGTTAAACAACTCCTTGAATTCTTCCCAGGTCATCAGCGTGACGTCTCGTGTGAGGGTTATTAACTCCCACCACACGAGAGCGTCTTCCTGAAACTGGAAAGTGGCACAGGTTACCCGGTCATTTCCAACCACTCCCATAAAATTGAGGATGCGTTCTATTACCGAAAGCCACTGCTCGGCCTTCATCACATCAGGGCCTCCCAGAAACACTGGAGGTGCCTGTTTTCGAAATCTTTCGTACAACGGTTCCATACGGTTGCCAACAGCAGGTTGTTCTGCTGGCACCGCGGGAACTGCAACAGCCTGAACCACTTGAGGAGGCACGGCAGGAGGACCCTGCTGCCTCAACCTTTGGATCTCTTCATCTTGCTGGCGAATTCTATCTTGCATCTCCGCAAATCTTTGTTCCCAATCAGGAGGAACTTGAGGTGGATTTACAGGGCGACCACCCTGAGCTCTGCCACGGCCACGGCCGCGACCACGAGGATTTTGGGGATTTCCCTGACCGCCTCCGGTCTCAACCATGCCACCCTGACTTCTTGTATTTCGCGGGGCGTCCATTCAATAGGACTTAGCCTGCGAATCCATAAGCCGGCCAAAGTTGATAGCCGATCAAAATTAACACCGCTCTTAATAACTTAAAGGCAACGCACTTTCTTTTCTTTTTAAGAAAATATATTTAATTTAAATCTAATATGCTTCCTAACATGCTTTCACATTCACATTTATTAAAGTACTAAACAAGTACGGGCTTATTGAACCGTGAACCGAGCTTTCTCTGATGAAGATTGTACATGTCATAGCAAGCTTCGGTAGACAAACCTGGCGGCTCTGATACCGAAATTGTAACGCCCTAATGCTAAGGCACGCAACAGTGCTTTTTCAATAATTGTGCAATCTTTGCTAATCAAAGAAATTTCTCGAAAAACGTGTCAAATTAAAACTTTTGCATTAATTACTAAACTTTGTAATTTAATAAAATATTTACAAGTGCCGGGATCCCGATTTTTAAAACTTCACAAACTTTACTTTTCAAGCATACATTCCAAAATATACAGATTTACAGGTCGCACAGCGACTTTCAAAATACAACTCCCAGATGTCCCGAGACCGAACACTCCAGGTCGCGCTGCTTGACATGTACAATCTCACCCGAGCTCAGGTTCACTCCTGTTCAGCCTTCGCCTTTCCTTTACCTACACATGGAAGTAGAAACTGTGAGTCAACAGACTCAGTAAGAAATGCATATAACATATCATATAATTTCCGACCTGTAAATAGGCGCCCATACACCTATTTACAGAGCTTAACAGATGAGTATGAACGTTCAATACCAGGGTACAACCACTATACCACATACACAACATACCTCACTGTACGAGTGTTGGTAGGGTTTATCCCGATCACGGAGTAACAGTGAGTGATGTACCACACACCTTAGCATTATCCATGCTTGTGTTGGTATCACTGTATCGTACTCATAATCACAACAATCACTGTACCAATACACTCTATAACTTATTCATACAAGTGTTGGTAGTGTTTAACATAATTCAAGCATGCATATATAAACACATATACACACATTCAGATAATCACATCATACATTATACACAGTTCTTACCTGTTTTCCGAATTCAAGTGTGTTGGCCGACCTGAACGGAATTCTCGTGCTAGATGGATGCCCTAATCACATATTGAAACCGGGTAAGTCACATGATTTAAAACCCTAATCCCGGTGAAACCAAACCAAAACCCTAGGTTCTGTTATACTCTTAATGGGTTATTCTAACTCTGGAAATGGGGAAACACCCTACCGAGGCACTGAAATGGACAAAAATTGAGAGAACGAAGTGTTCGGGAATCCTGCCAAAACCGGCTAGCCGGTTTTTGTGGCATTGCAAACCTGGGCTTAGCTTCGGCTTGCACCAAGAATCCCAAAGCACCTCCTCCATTGCTCAATTTTCCACCAAAAGTTACCAAACTTTCCAGAGCTCCTAAACAATGCATACACAATAAAACCCAGCCAGTATTTCACAGAAAAACACACCAAATAAATTTATGCCATTAAAGCTTAAAGCTTTGATTCAAAGCTCAAAATTGCATAGAACCATTAACACCAATTAAAACCAGCTGCAAGGAGTTAAAATCAACCTAAAAGGACCCTAAAATTCGAACCCTAAACCTAACTAAACCTAACAGCCCATCAATTTCAAAATCACCATTGAACCTAACTAAAAAGCTTGAAACTAAGAAGGGTTCCATTGAAACTTACCTTAGCTTGATTTCTCCCTTTGGATTCCTTGCTGAAACTCAAAAATCAACAGCAAACCCCCTTGGTTTGTCCCAGCCGAAAGCAAGAGAGAGAGAGGTTCAAGAGAAAACTAAAATTCCAATTTTTTCTTTTTCTTGATTTTTCTTCAAATGAGACAAAAGGATTTTTAACTAATCCTTTGCTGAAAATCAACTTGCAAAGGTGTCATTACTAAGGGCAGCCACCTACCCCTCACCAAATAAGAAAAGACTAAAAAGCCCTTAAGGTTAAAACTTGGTTAATTCTAAAGCTAGGGGTAAAATGGTCAATTCCATAACCCCGCTCAATCCCGATAAAATATTTTCTCTAAAATATTTCCCACTATGAAATAAGGTTATAAACTTACCCATGTGATCAATCTAGCCATCCATCGCATTTTCCGTTGTCGCCGAACAAAAATTACAAAAATAACATATTACACATATAAGCTAGATAATACCCCTAGAGTTTAATAAAATCTCCAAAATTGAGAAATTATAACTCTAATATTTATTTCTAAATATTGGGGTCCACAATTAAATTAATTCACAAATAATAATAAAATAATAAAAATTAGTGCTAATTGCCTTTACTAATCCACATTACTAGAGCGGTCATTACTAGTAATGTGGATTAGTAAAGGCAATTAGCACTAATTTTTATTATATTATTATTATTTGTGAATTAATTTAATTGTGGACCCCAATATTTAGAAATAAATATTAGAGTTATAATTTCTCAATTCCGGAGATTTTATAAAACTCTAGTGGGTATTATTTAGTTTATATGTGGAAAATATTAATTTTGTAATTTTTGCTCTACGACAACGGAAAATGCGATGGATGGCTAGATTGATCACATGGGTAAGTTTAGAACCCTATTTCATAGTGGGAAATAATTTAGAGAAAATAAATTATCGGGATTGAGCGGGGTTATGGAATTTGACCATTTTACCCCTAGCTTTGGAAATACCCTAGTTTTAAGTTTAAGGGGCATTTTAGTCTTTTCCTTAGTGAGGATAGGTGGCTTCCCTAGGTGATTGACACCTAGCCAAATATTATTTCAGCAAGAGTTAATTGGGAAAAAACTCTTTTCTTTCGAGGAAATTAAGAAAAAGGAAGAAATTAGAAATTAAGGCATTTTCTTGAACTCTCTCTCTCTTTCTTTCGGCTGGAACAAAGTAAGGGCAAGAATCAATCTTCTCTTCCAATTTTCTAAGTTCAGCAAGGAATCCAAGGGGGAAAATCATCCTAAGGTAAGTTCTAATGAAACCCTTCTTAGTTTTCAAGTTTGTAAGTTAGGTTGAAATGGTGTTTTGGAGTAATAGGAGCTGTTAGGTTTTCATATGCCTAGGGTTCGAATTTTAGGGTCTTGTTGAGTTGATTTTAACTCCTTGCAGCAGGTTTTGATTGGTGTTGATGGTTTTATGCAATTTTAAGTTTAGAGTTCAAAGCTTTGAGCTTTAATGGCAAGTTGTTATTTGTTGGTTTGTTCTGTGAAATACTGCCTGGATTTTGTTGCTTATATATTGTATAGGTGCTCTGGAAAGTTTCATGGCGATTGGTGGAAGATTGAGCAACAAATGAGAGGTTTTGGGAAACCTGGTGCAAACCGGCTAGCCGGTTTGCAGTGCCACAAAAACCAGCTAGCCGATTTTGGCAGGGTTCCCCGAGCCTTTCATTTTCTCAATTTTTGCCATTTTGATGCCTCGGTTGGGTGTTTCCCCATTTCCAGAGTTAGAATAACCCATTAAGAGCATAGCAGAACCTAGGGTTTTGGTTTTGGATTTCCCGGGATTAGGGTTTTGAATCATGTAACTTACCCGGTTTCAAAATGTGATTAGGGCATCCATCTAGCACGAGATTTCCGTTCAGGTCAGCCAGCACGTTTGAATTCGGAAAATAGGTAAGAACTGTGTATAATGTGTGATGTGATTATCTGGGTGTATGTATATGTATGATATATATGCATGCTGTTTGTATCATTGTATGTGTTTGGGTGATATCATAGCGACACAATCATTGTGTCGGTTCAGCAGTACAGGCATCGTACTGGTTAAGAGTGATATTCTCCCCCAAAAGTATGAATTGGTACTATCATAGCGACACAACCATTGTGTCGGTTCAGCAGTACAGGCATCGTACTGGTTAAGAGTGATATCATGGCCAATTATACTTTTGGGTGTTATTGACGCTATCATAGCGGCACGAACATAGTGCCGGTCCTACAGCTCGATTATAAAGCTGGTAGGAGTGATATCATGGTCAATAGCAC
The DNA here is from genome assembly GCF_029168945.1 of Cannabis sativa. Classification (NCBI taxonomy): domain Eukaryota; kingdom Viridiplantae; phylum Streptophyta; class Magnoliopsida; order Rosales; family Cannabaceae; genus Cannabis; species Cannabis sativa. The sequence continues at coordinate 22,303,989 of NC_083602.1, read as the reverse complement.
AAGTAGTTTGAACGTTCATACTCATTTGATAAGCTCTGTAAATAGGTGTATGGCGCCTATGTACAGGTCAGAAATTATATGATATGTTATATGCATTTCTTACTGAGTCTGTTGACTCACAGTTTTTGCTTCCATGTGTAGGTAAAGGAAAGGCGAAAGCTGAACAGGAGTGAACCTGAGCTCGGGTGAGATTGTACATGTCAAGCAGCGCGACCTGGAGTGTTCGGTCTCGGGACATCTGGGAGTTGTATTTTGGAAAGTCGCTGTGCGACCTGTAAATCTGTATATTTGGAATGTATGCTTGAAAAGTAAATTTTATAAAGTTTTATAAAAAAACGGGATCCCGACACTTGTAAATATTTTATTAAATTACAAAGTTTAGTATTTAATGCAAAAGTTTTAATTTGACACGTTTTTCGAGAAATTTCTTTGATTAGCAAAGATTGCACAATAATTGAAAAAGCACTGTAGCGTGCCTTAGCATTAAGGGGGGTGATTGTGACAGTCAGTAGTCCCGTGATCCGTAAGGGGAAATACCGGGTAAGCTGTGCAATCCCACACCGCCTGGGGAAGGTCAAGTGGGATGATTCTGAGACTGTGTAGGTATGGGACTACACAGTTGAGGAGGGCTTAAATGGATTGATTGGTACTACCTATGTCAACAAGGTGCATCTTGTTTTTCGGTAGCCCATCACGAAAGAACTCCACAGTTAAGCGTGCTTGACTTGGGAGCAATTTCAGGATGGGTGACCTCCTGGGAAGTTTTCTCAGGAAGCGTGCGAGTGAGGACAAAGCACGCTGGAAACACTCGTGTTGGTCTGTAGGGCCAGTCATCAGTCCATGAAGCAGCCAGAGTGACGTACTCGTGTATAAGAGCCATTCATTCCGTGGGTGTAAGGACCCAATGGAGGCTTGAAGCGGGGACGTTACAAAAGGTATCAGAGCCTTGACCCAGCCGGAAGTGTGGTCGACGAGGACGTCGGATCCCGTAAGGGGGGGTGATTGTGACAGTCAGTAGTCCCGTGATCCGTAAGGGGAAATACCGGGTAAGCTGTGCAATCCCACACCGCCTGGGGAAGGTCAAGTGGGATGATTCTGAGACTGTGTAGGTATGGGACTACACAGTTGAAGAGGGCTTAAATGGATTGATTGGTACTACCTATGTCAACAAGGTGCATCTTGTTTTTCGGTAGCCCATCACGAAAGAACTCCACAGTTAAGCGTGCTTGACTTGGGAGCAATTTCAGGATGGGTGACCTCCTGGGAAGTTTTCTCAGGAAGCGTGCGAGTGAGGACAAAGCACGCTGGAAACACTCGTGTTGGTCTGTAGGGCCAGTCATCAGTCCATGAAGCAGCCAGAGTGACGTACTCTTGTATAAGAGCCATTCATTCCGTGGGTGTAAGGACCCAATGGAGGCTTGAAGCGGGGACGTTACAAATGGCAACTCCTGAATAGCTCTGGTGGTACGGGATGAAAAGAGATGTGGTGGACTACGTGTCCAAGTGTTTAACCTGCCAGCAGATTAAGGCTGAACAGGAGTGAACCTGAGCTCGGGTGAGATTGTACATGTCAAGCAGCGCGACCTGGAGTGTTCGGTCTCGGGACATCTGGGAGTTGTATTTTGGAAAGTCGCTGTGCGACCTGTAAATCTGTATATTTGGAATGTATGCTTGAAAAGTAAATTTTATAAAGTTTTATAAAAAAACGGGATCCCGGCACTTGTAAATATTTTATTAAATTACAAAGTTTAGTATTTAATGCAAAAGTTTTAATTTGACACGTTTTTCGAGAAATTTCTTTGATTAGCAAAGATTGCACAATTATTGAAAAAGCACTGTAGCGTGCCTTAGCATTAGGGCGTTACAATTGGGGTGATTGTGACAGTCAGTAGTCCCGTGATCCGTAAGGGGAAATACCGGGTAAGCTGTGCAATCCCACACCGCCTGGGAAGGTCAAGTGGGATGATTCTGAGACTGTGTAGGTATGGGACTACACAGTTGAAGAGAGCTTAAATGGATTGATTGGTACTACCTATGTCAACAAGGTGCATCTTGTTTTTCGGTAGCCCATCACGAAAGAACTCCACAGTTAAGCGTGCTTGACCTGGAGTAATTTTAGGATGGGTGACCTCCTGGGAAGTTTTCCTAGGAAGCGTGCGAGTGAGGACAAAGCACGCTGGAAACACTCGTGTTGGTCTGTAGGGCCAGTCATCAATCCAGGAAGCAGCTAGAGTGGCGTACTCGTGTATAAGAGCCATTCATTCCGTGGGTGTAAGGACCCAATGGAGGCTTGAAGCGGGGACGTTACAAATGGTATCAGAGCCTTGACCCAGCCGGAAGTGTGGTCGACGAGGACGTCGGACCCCGTAAGGGGGGGTGATTGTGACAGTCAGTAGTCCCGTGATCCGTAAGGTGAAACACCGGGTAAGCTGTGCAATCCCACACCGCCTGGGAAGGTCAAGTGGGATAATTCTGAGACTGTGTAGGTATGGGACTACACAGTTGAAGAGAGCTTAAATGGATTGATTGGTACTACCTATGTCAACAAGGTGCATCTTGTTTTTCGGTAGCCCATCACGAAAGAACTCTACAGTTAAGCGTGCTTGACCTGGAGTAATTTTAGGATGGGTGACCTCCTGGGAAGTTTTCCTAGGAAGCGTGCGAGTGAGGACAAAGCACGCTGGAAACACTCGTGTTGGTCTGTAGGGCCAGTCATCAATCCAGGAAGCAGCTAGAGTGGCGTACTCGTGTATAAGAGCCATTCATTCCGTGGGTGTAAGGACCCAATGGAGGCTGAAGCGGGGACGTTACAGAATCTATTCAAGTCAATATCACCAAGTTGATCCTAGATCAAATGATTTTAATCCTGTTATGATTAGGCTCAATCTTGAAAGGCTATTCGTGTTCTTTGATTTGTTAGTTAAGCCTACTTTTAGGTCAGGGTGATACGTACATTTTGGGAACACGGTAGTGCAATTGAGTGGGAGCGCTAGCATAAACATGGAATCTATAGCTTTTATCTAGCGAATAGTAAGCAAAGGATGATCTCCTTCGAGCTTGACCAAACGAAAATAAATGGTGGAGATCTCATTTCACATAAGCTGAAATATCATTTATACGGGGTCAAGTGTTTTAAGGATCAAATACATAGTAGGGTGTTACGGTAATCTAATCCCTTTACAGTGTAGATCATTCATATAGAGGATAATTAATCAAATTAGGATTATAACAATGGATAACTAATGATGTGTCTATATGGTGGAACATATAGAGCATTCTATATACTGAGAGTGCAATTCTAAGTTCTATGCGTGGATTCAAGGAAGAATTAATAAGTTAGTGAATTTTAGTAATAAATTCTTGATCTACTTATTGGAAGCTCGGTTATATAGACCCATGGTCCCCCCACTAGTTGAGATAATATTGCTTGTAAGACTCATGTAATTGGTTTTGATTAATCAATTATAATTCTCAAATTAGACTATGTCTATTTGTGAAATTTTCACTAAGTAAGGGCGAAATTGTAAAGAAAGAGTTTTAGGGGCATATTTGTTAATTATGATACTTTGTATGGTTCAATTAATAAATATGATAAATGACAATATTATTTAATAATTATTTATAGTTATTAAATAGTTAGAATTGGCATTTAAATGGTTGAATTAGAAAATTGGCGTTTTTGAGAAAATCAGATGCAGAAAAGATAAAACTGCAAAAATTGCAAAAAGTGAGGCCCAAATCCACTAAGCATGGCCCAACCACTTTTGTAGGCAATTTAAACTGATATTTTCATTATTTTAATGCCAAATAATTCAAACCTAACCCTAGTGGAATGCTATAAATAGATAGTGAAGGCTTCAGGAAAATTACACTAAAATTTTCTATTTTTCCTTCAGAGAAAAACCTGAACCTTTCTCTCTCCCTATCTTTAGCTGCCACTTCTTCTTTCTTTTCTTCCTTCAATTTCGAAATCCTTAGTGTATGAGTAGTGCCCACACACAGCAAGTGATACCTCAATCATAGTGAGGAAGATCGTGAAGAAAGATCATCAGTAAAGGAGTTTCAGCATCAAAGATTCAGAGAAAGAGATCCAGGTTCAGATATTGATAATGCTCGCTACGTAAAGGAATCAAGGGCTAGATATCTGAACGGAAGGAGTCATTATATTCCGCTGCACCCAATGTAAGGTTTCTTAAACTTTATATGTGTTTAATTTATCGTTTTAGAAAGTTCTTATTTAGGATGTTAATAAACATACTTGTGAGTAGATCTAAGATCCTGGTAAAATAATTTCCAACAACTGGCCTCAGAGCCATGGTAATTGATTTACTTGCAAGAAATTTGGACTTTAAAACGATTGTTTGTATGTTCTTTGGATGGTATCATGTTGTATTGAGTGTTATTTGATGATTGATTGATGTTTGTAAAATTTTCGTAAAAATAATTGCGATTTTATCTCTGGAATTATTTTTATTGGATAGTATGGAAAAAATTAAGCAAGTTAGCCTTTTACAGAACTTAATTTGGATTTTATTTGAATTAGTTATGTTTTTTTGAAGATTTGAAAAAAATCGGGGCTGTGCTGATATTTTCCTGCGATCGCAAATCTGTCCGTACAGTTCACATTTTTTTTTTTTGTTTTTCTTCGATTTTTCATGCTTTTTCATGGAATTAACTTCCGATTTTTGGTATAGTTTTGTATTTATACTATTACTATTCCTAATTCAATTCTAATTATCATTTTGAATTAATTTAATATTTTTTAAATTTAATTCAAGATATTAGTGTAATTTGAATTTGAATAGAATTAATATCTATCTTCTTGCTTAAAAATCTATCTTATTTTAAAATTTGATTATATCTTATCTTATTTTAAATTTAAAAATAAGATATTTATAATCATCTAATTTTTAAATGATATAAGATATTTTGCTAATTTTTTAAATTTTGTTATTTTATTTATTTAAATTACATTTAAAATTTGAAAAAGATATTTATTTATCTTTTCTAATTTTTTATTTAATTTTTATTTATAAAATAACATTTAAAATTTAAAAGTAGTTAGCAAATTTTTGAAATGATATTTAGGTTGGTTGAAACCTAATTTTTCAAAAATTGTAGGTTTAATTTTAAATTTAATTTTTTTTTAAATTTCGAATTTTTCAATTTTTTTTTTTAAATTTTCGAAAATATTTTTTTTAATTAATTATTTTATTTCGAAATTAATTATTTAATTTAAAATTAAATAAATCCTACATCCAACTATCCAGCTAACCTTGTTGCAGGAGTATGTGTTTTAGCTTGTTTGTAAGTTTTCAAAACCTATTATTACTTGATTGCAAATAGCCATGGTTACTTTTTGCCAGATCTAATGATCTGATGGCTCCCTTGGTCAAGTTAATAATTTGTAACAGGTATATTTACAATCTTCTTTCATCTGTGTATGACCTAGCAACATGATAGGACACACCCAAAGTGTGCCTGTGTGAGCCTATGTGTTTAATTTCATTATAGATACATATAGGTTGTTGTTGCTAAAATAAATTGTCATAGTTTTTGATAGAATTTATTTAGGCCCATTTAGTTATTGGGCTTATTCAATTAATAACAGTTGTTCTTATTAAGGTTAAATTCCACTCTTTTGGGCCTTGTGTGAGAGTTGGGAGCCATAGAAGTGGGTACGACATACTGAACCCAGCACCCCCTCACATGAACCACCCCAATTGTGAATGCCCATTTGCCTGATTTGAACAACTGTACTAGGTTAATTACACTAGTTTAACCTAATAAAATTGATTAGCAACATAATTAATTTCATTTATTTTGAAATTAATTTAAGAAAATTATAGTTTAAAGAATTTTTTATTCTAAGCTAAACTATATGTATTCTTTCTCGAATTTAATTAAATATAGAATTATAACCATCTAGATTCTTTCTCGAACTTAATTTAAATTTTTCATTAAATATTCTTATTTAAGTTGATATTTAGTTATCTACAACTAACCAACTTAAATCTGAATATCTTTTGAATTTCAAATTTCAAAATTAAGTTGAGGAATTTTAGGCATTGGTTATTAAGATTCTTAAGATATTTTTTAAGTTAATATCTTTTCAAATATTAACTTAAAATGGAATATTTTAGATATTTTTTTAGGTTAATATCTTTTCGAATATTAACTTAAAAAGATATCTTCAAATTAAGTGGTTACAACTTAATTTTTGATATTTAATTAAATCTAAATTTGAAATTATTTAAGTTTTAGATTTTTTCTATATAACTTAAATTAGATATTTTTCAAATTTTTTGACAAGATACTTAGTCAAATAAGATATTTTCTAGATAGTAATTTCTAGACTACTTATTATTTCTAATATTAAATAGGAAAATATTTTACATTGTGAAATTAATTATTTAGATAATTAATTTTGGTACAATTTATTTTAAGTATATTTTTCCTAGTATTAAACTAGAGACTAATAATTAAGCCTTCTCTACACTTAATTATTTATTTCTTGAATTTAATACATTTAATTAATTTGAAAATTGAATATCTAAGTTGATTTTTATCATCATACTTAAATATTTCTTTTTCATGACATTTAATTAAATAGAAAATTATTTTTAGTTGAAATTTATTTTTTCAACTAAATTTAAATAATTTTCAAAATATATTTTTTCTTTATTTTATTAATCAATTTTCGAAATTGCATTACTTAAATGCTAGAATTTTGAATTTTATCTTGAAAAATAGATTAAGTTGTAAATTAATTATTTATTTTAATTAATTCTTGGATCAACTTAAATCAATGATTTTTTCATTTATTGATTAATTTAAAATGAATTGAATTAAAGTATATTATTAGAAATTGAATTAATTAGTCAAAAGAAAATCTAGATAGATGATATTTTTGCTTGAAATATTTTTCTAGTGTATTTAATTAAATAGAAAATTAATATTTAAGTTGATTTTCATCATCATACTTAAATATTTGAAATTTTTCTTATATATTTAATTAAATAGGAAAATTATATTTTTTGTTGTAAATTAATTTTATTAATTAATTTTGGGCCAACATTAAATTAGAATTATTTTTCCAGGATTAATTTTTTTATTTTAACATGCATTTTTGAAAATTGTATTCTTAAATACTTTAATTTTTCGAAATGCAATATATATTTATAGAAAATAAAATTTGAGTTGTAAATTAATTTAAATTAATTTTGTAACAACTTAAATTGAATATTTTTCTAAATATTTATTGGAAATTATTACTAAGATGGAAATAATTTATGTTATTTTCATATCCATATAAGTAAAATTTATAAATATTAAATTAAAATTTATATTTAGAATTTTTCATTCTAAATTGGAAATTTTAAATAAATATATATTTAAAATAAATAAATCATTTATGCAGCTTATTATGCAATGTGTTAGAACTCCTAAATTCTCTCTTATGTTCAATGGATCTTTACATGGATTCTTTGAATCTAAGAGAGGACTTAGGCAAGGAGATCCTATGTCACCTCTTTTGTTTGTTCTAGGCATGGAGTATCTGTCCAGATTGATGAAGAAGATTGGGGAGAAGAGTGACTTTAAATTTCATAATGGCTGCTCAAAAATCAAACTTAATCACCTTGCTTTTGCGGATGATGTGCTATTATTTTGTAATGGAGACATGAGGAGTATCAACTATATGATACAGGCATTGAAGCTATTCTCAAGAACATCTGGTTTATGCCCGAATGCTTCCAAAACGGCTTGCTACTGTAGTAATATGTCTCAAAGAGAAGTCCAACAATTGCTGGCTGTTTCGGGCTTCCAAAAGCAGGTATTGCCTTTTACTTATTTGGGAATCCCAATCTCTTCTAAAAAGTTATCTGGGAAGGACTGTGAATTACTTGCTGAAAAAATGACAGCTAGAATCAAGAGTTGGAGTACGAGAAACTTGTCTTTTGCAGGTAGAATAACTCTAATAAACTCGGTACTCATTGCCATTCAAGCGTATTGGAGTCAAATGATGATTCTCCCGAATAAGATTCTGAAAAACATTGAGGCTATTTGTAGAGCATTTCTTTGGAAAGGGCAAGCTACTTTCCAAGGAGGTGGTGCGGTAGCTTGGGATAATGTTTGTCTCTCAAAAAAGGAGGGGGGCTTGGGTATAAAAAGACTTGAAGAGTGGAATAGGGTTGCTATGTGTAAGTACATATGGGCTATTGCAAGCCAACAAGAAAGTTTGTGGTTGAGATGGGTACATAGTGTATACATCAAAAGAGAGCCTTGGTGGAGTTACAAAGCTTCTATCCATTCGAGTTGGTATTGGAGGAAGCTTGTAACTCTTAAGGAACATCTAAAATCCATCCAGAGCCCGAGGGAGTTCCAAGAGAAACAATATGTGATTTCTGCAGGTTATGATTTGCTCAAGCCACAACATGATAAAGTTCCTTGGAGTAGAGAAGTTTGGGCAAGATTAAACATTCCTAAACATAGTGTGATTCTTTGGTTGGCTGTATTGAACAGATTAAAGACAAAGGAAAGGTTGGCCAAGTTTGGCATGCAAATTGAAAACAGGTGCCGCTTATGCAATGATCATTCAGAGGATACACACCATTTATTTTTCACTTGTTCTTTTGCTGGAAATTGTCTACAGGCAGCAAAAAAATGGCTGGTTTGGGGCATGGCTGCCAATGAGCTTCCTTTGATATTGAGATGGATAAGGAAAGCTAAGATAAGTAAGTTTAGGAAGAATGTTTTGGCTGCTGTAATTGCAGGTCTGGTGTATAGAATTTGGGAGGCTAGAAACAAGATTGAATGGCAAAATGAGCAGCCGGATTGTGTGAAAATCATGGAGGCTGTTCGGTGGAGAATAAAGACTCGGGTGACTATGCTGTTGCCTAAGAAGTTGAGTTGTAAAGATAGGGATTGGTTTTATGGATTGTAAATTTGTAAATACAATATTTGTATAGATTAATTCATTGAGGCTCTTTCTTGGGGTGCTCTTAGGATGTAAAGTGTTTTGTGCAATATAATTTCCTGATTCATCAAAAAAAAAAAAAAAATTAAATAAAGAAAATCAAAGAAAATACCACTCACTTTAAATAATGAGCTTGATTATTATTAAGATATTCGATCTCCATTGTTGGTCTTACAAAAGTTAAATGTTTTCAATATAACCTCGAGACGCTAGACTTCGTCCCCCTATGGATGGTTATTCGTTAAACACATTTAACACCGTAAGATTTCATTTGATAAGTGTTTTGTAAGTTTTCGTCTCTATTAGACTCTCCCCTACGGTGACTACTTAGAGATAAACTTATGAAACATGAAACAATGGTGGAAGCTCATAAAATGAGAATAACCTTGACTCTCGCCTACCGGGACAACGTTGGATTCTTATTTTGATCGAATAAAAGGTTGCTAGAATGGTTTCTATTTTAGATGAGCTGACAACTCTATTCAATAAATGATACTTTGACTCTCGCCTACCGGACACTCGTATCGTTTGTTGAAAACCTTGGAAATTATTTAGGATTGTATGTTTTAGTATTTTCACTAGTCATTCCTACTTGCTATATGTTTATAATTTCTGAATTGTGTATGAATTTATATTGAACCATGTTATTTTCTGTTATTAAGTTGTAGTTTAATTTCGAATCTTCATTGTTGGTCTAACATGTTTGTTTTTCTAATGAGATAAATCCCTAATGGATTTTCACCATTAGACATACATAATAGTGTAAGATCTCGAAAGATAAATATTGTATATGCAACATCTAGCTGTTCATCAATTGATGACACCTTAGACTAGTATTTTTACAATATGAAACAAGAAGATTACATAAATAAGATTACTTTGTCTTTCGCTAATCGAAGCATCGTTGGATTCTTATTTATAAACGAAATCATCCTAATTCCTCTTAGCTTATTCATTTCGAATTAGCTCCATAATATATCATTGGATGAATGGTCTATAAATCATTTCATGTCATTATATTTTCTCTTAAGAAATTAAATGACGCATATGATTATAATCCCGAAATTCTATTCCCAATTGGTATAAATCCTCAATCTTAGAAATCTCCTACTTGTATGGGCAAATCTGACTTAGAGTTTGTATTAGTAGTGGTGGTCCAAGAAAGAATTACTCATTATATTTGGTTGAATTTAAGTCTTTGACTTTAATTTTAGAATCCAAACAGAAATTTTCTTATATTTCTCATTCCAGATACAATACAGTTACACTTTCTCAAGTGTTTAATATCCATCTTCTATTAATGGATTAAAACTGTATGGAATATGAGTTAGGTATTCTGTGACCATAATCCACTTGCAGTATTCTAAGAACTCTTTGATGTAACTAAACCTATGTCATCAAAAGACACTACCACATTTTTTTTTAATCTATGGCATTTGTATCTTGTTCATAGTGGATTTGACAAGATCAATCTCTGCAAAGAGTTAATATGCCTATATCCACTGAAAGTAGTTCATCTCATTCGCAGATGGATGTACATTCAGGGGTGGATATGAGTTTTTCGTTGTATTCTTAAAACGATCACTCTAAATTATACCTTTTAGCAAAGAAATTTGAAATGTTTGAAAAATTTCATTAATTTCTAGCAATGGTTAAAACCATTAAGGTAAGTGGTTAAAGATCTTGCGAACTGATAGGGGTGGAGAAATAGTTAGTAGATATGCAGTTCAAAGATCATTAAATTGATTTTTGAATTATATCCAAACTTACCTCCCCAGAAATTTCGAGTTGCATGTTGATGATTAGTTACTAGTCGTTGCCTGAATCCTTCTATGGTAATACAATTTCAGAATGATGTAATGGTTGTATACTTAATGTAAATCATTACTAGATTCATGGATGACCTAATCAAAATCTTAAGAAAAGCTAGAACTGTTAACCATGGTTTCTTAGCTATTCTAAGTGATTAGGGGTGGACCATCCCATTGTCAATAGATAAGAAAGTGTTTGTTCAAACAAATACTACTTTTCTAAGAAAATGACTAAGTCTGAAAAACAAGTAGCAAATAAAGGAGATATTTTTTCTTGATTCCAAAAGTGTTCTATCATCTTATTTAACATATGATGATCCCACTGCCTCTGTTGTCTTGTCACAACCGAAGAGGTCAATACCATTTAGTTTTCTTCGACATAATTCACGGTGCCTTGTCGTAGTGGGAGAGTTTCTAGGAACTCACCTTCTTATGACTTGGGAGACACTAGTGATTAAAATCCATTGTGAGTTTAAACAAGTAATGGATTGTCAAGATAAGAAACTAAGAAGAAAGCCAATAGAACTATAGTTTAATCCATTCACATGGAGTAACCTAAATTTTTCTATTACAAGGACATAAAAGGAAATTTTAGTTAATAAGTCTATTCAATGGACTTAACAAAACTTCTTCTTCCTAGTATTATAGGTTTGAGTTTATCTAAACCTATGGCTTGTGGTATACCTGGTAATTACTTACTCTAATGCAAGCAACTTACTTTAGTAAGATGCTGAAGCATTTTCTTTCTAATGGCAATCTATAGAAGCTTCACAACTTCTTAGGTATAGATTTTATTTATCTAAGGAAAAGTCTTAACTATTCCAGAAAAGATAAAGCCATGAAAGAATTTCTTATATCAACAGTGAGAGGTCTTAGATATGCTTTTGTATGCCTTAGACCAGACACCTGCTGTTGAGTGGGAGTAATGAGTAGGTATCAGATTAATCCAGGAGAAGAACATTGGAAGACAATCAAGTAAATCCTAAGATTAAGAAGAGGAACTATATGTTAGTCTATAAGGGTGTGTTTAAAACTCTTAGACTACACCATATCAGATTTCGAAATTTGCCTTTGTGCTAGAAAATCTTTTTGACAAGATGGTGATTACTCTGGGGGTGGAATAGTGATTTTGGAGAAGTATAAAAACCTATCTGAAGTCTCTAGGTCTACCAGAGAGGGACTGAATGTTAAGGTTGCAGGAAAGGTACTTATTCAGTCTAAGGAAAGTTCTATACATATTTGGCATCATTCCAAATTGCCTTAAACTACTAGTGTTAATTTCCTGATTAACCAAAAGTAGTTGCCAAAGATATAGAATCCAGTATCCCAAGAGAGTAGACATATAGAGAGGAATTTCACATTATCAATGATTTTGTGATTAAAGGAAGAGTAATAGTGGAGGAAAGGTTGTGGTTAATTCAACCTTTCAGATCCTATTACGAGGAGTTTACTACTACTACACTTGATTTGTATATCAAGGTGTTGAGATTATTTGAAACGCACTTTTTGTTTTATATTAGTGCAAGTGGTTGTTTGTTGGGTTTTATGCCCTAAATAAAACTCATTTCAATATAATCAGATTTACTTATTAATATAGATCAGAAATAACATTTAATAATGCATGGTTCACATGATTTATTTCATGATTATATGTATATAATGTATGAATTCATCTGAAACCCTTTTCACATACTTGATCCTGTTTATTGTGCCGCCAACACATTGGAAAGTAAACATGACTATGTGAATAAAGTTTCCTATATTTATCAGACATAGGGTTTTATTGATATGATAATCTATAACAGAGTTTACTTACATTTGGAGAAGTGCTATGTTCTTTCCAGAGCATTGGTTAAAGTAAAGCTCAGGTTGGATGCATGGAGTATGCATCGGAAGGGACCGACATTGAACTTTGACTTAGATTTATTAAACTTACCGTAATATCTATTCAAGTCAATATTGCCTAGTTGATCCTAGATCAAATGATCTTAATCCTGTTATGATTAGGCTCAATCTTAGGAGGCTATTCGTGTTCTTTGATTTGTTAGTTAAGCCTACTTTTAGGTCAGGGTGATACGTACATTTTGGGAACACGGTAGTGCAATTGAGTGGGAGAGCTATCATAAACATGGAATCTATAGCTTCTATCTGGCGAATAGTAAGTAAAGGATGATCTCCTTCGAGCTTGACCAAACGAAAATAAATGGTAGAGTACTCATTTCACATAAGCTGAAATATCATTTATACGAGGTTAAGTGTTTTAAGGATTAAATACATTGTAGGGTGTAACCGTAATCTAATCCCTTTACAGTGTAGATCATTCATATAGAGGATCATTGGTCAAATGAGGATTATAACAATGGATAACTAATGATGTGTCTATATGGTGGAACATATAGAGCATTCTATATACTGAGAGTGCAATTCTAAGTTCTATGCGTGGATTCAATGAAGAATTAATAAGTTAGTGAATTTTAGTAATAAATTCTTGATCTACTTATTGGAAGCTCGGTTATCTAGACCCATGGTCCGCGCACTAGTTGAGATAATATTGCTTGTAAGACTCATATAATTGGTTTTGATTAATCAATTATAATTCTCAAATTAGACTATGTCTATTTGTGAAATTTTCACTAAGGAAGGGCGAATTATAAAGAAAGAGTTTTAGGGGCATATTTGTTAATTATGATACTTTGTATGGTTCAATTAATAAATATGATAAATGACAATATTATTTAATAATTGTTTATAATTATTAAATAGTTAGAATTGGCATTTAAATGGTTGAATTAGAAAATTGGCGTTTTTGAGAAAATCAGATGCAGAAAAGATAAAACTGCAAAATTGTAAAAAGTGAGGCCCAAATCCACTAAGCATGGTCGGCCACTTTTGTAGGCAATTTAAACTGATATTTTCATTATTTTAATGCCAAATAATTCAAACCTAACCCTAGTGGAATGCTATAAATAGATAGTGAAGGCTTCAGGAAAAACACAGTTTTCTTCTGACACTTTTGATTCAGAAAAAACTTAGCCTCTCTCTCTCCCTATCTTTGGCCAAACCCACTCCCTCTCTCTTTCTTCCCTCTCAAATTTCGAAATTCTTAGTGTATGAGTAGTGCCCACACACAGCAAGTGATACCTCAAACATAGTGAGGAAGATCGTGAAGAAAGACTTTCAGCAAGAAGGAGTTTCAGCATCAAAGATTTAGAGAAAGAGATCTAGGTTCAGATATTGATAATGCTCTGCTACAGAAAGGAATCAAGGGCTAGAAATTTGAACGGAAGGAGACATATTATTCCGCTGCACCCAATGTAAGGTTTCTTAAACTTTATATGTGTTTATTTCATCGTTTTAGAAAGTTCATATTTAGGGTGTTAATCAACATACTTGTGAGTAGATCTAAGATCCTCGTAAAATAAATTCTAACAGTTACTAAATAAATTATCATAATTCTTGATAGATTTTATTTAGGCCCATTTAGTTTTTGGGCCTATTCAATTAATAACAGTTGTTCATTTTAAGGTTAAATTCCTCTCTTTTGGGCCTTGTGTGAGAGTTGGGAGCCAAGATATTTTCAAATCTGTTCCATTTTTAATTCGAATTTATTTTTCGAATTTAAATAATAATTGAAATTTAATAAAAGTTGATTTTTTATTTAAACCAACTTTGATTTGTAATTTTTCATTATTATAATATGGAGCTTGTTCGATATTTATTCGAATTTATTTTTCGAATTGAATAATAATTGAAAATTAATTGAAGTTGATTTTTTATTTAAACCAACTTTAGTTTGTAATTTTTCATTATTATAATATCGAATAAAATGATTATACAAAATACATATATTATTTTAAATAATGAGCTTTTAATCAAGAGACATTCGATCTCCATTGTTGGTTTTACACCGCGTTTGTTTTAGTGAGTAATCCTCCCTAATGGAGGAACGTTCATTAGCAATTTCGCACCGTTTAATCTCGAAAGATAAGTAGTTTGTAAGTGTTTTGTATGGTATAGATCACCCTAATGGTGGCGACCATACTTGACTTGCAAATTATGAAACAATGGTGGAAGCTCATAAGATAGAATTACCTTGACTCTCGCCTAAACGGGACAACGCTGAATTCCAATCTTGATCGAATAAAAGTTTGCTAGAATGGTTATCGTTTTAGATGAGATGACAACTCTATTCAATGGATGATGCTTTGACTCTCGCCTAAACGGGACACTGTATCAGTTTGTTGAAAGACCTTGGAAAATAAACTATGTTAGATTTAGTATTTCTATAACATATGTCATTACTTGTTATTTTCTGAATTGTGTATGAATTTATGAGCAAAAATCTTACTTCTGTTTTATTGATGTGTTGTAGTGTCATTATGAATAACCCTCACCCCCGATCCTCTCCTAGTTAATATCTTAGCAAAAGAACTCTATAGTGTGAAAATGCATCCTGGTAGTTGCATAAACTCGCACCTATTGATGATGAATCTGAAGTTCCAAAAGGCAAATCTACTGGGAATTGATTTATCAAGAGAACAATGGGTCCAACTCATCCTCAATAGTCTTCCTCCGGAGTATAATGAATTTGTTATCTCTTACATGATTAACAATTTCAACTCCTCCGACATGGACAAGCTCGAAGCAGAATTACGAGCCCATGAATGGAATCTGATTGCAATAGGTCCCCCTGGGTTGGCAATTCATAATCAGAGGAAAAGGACTAGGTATGAAGGATCTAGCAAAGCTGCTTCTTCAAGTACAATTATCAGAAATAATCTTCTATGTTCGAATTGTAATGAAAAGGGACATCAAGAAGAACGATGTCCCAGGCTTCTAAACAATTCAAACGAAGGTAATGCTTTTGTCTTTGAATCATGTGTTTTAGAGAACGACAAATCCATCTGGATTGTTGATTCTGGGTCTACTAACCATTTATGTTCTTCACTGCAGTTGCTTGAAACTTGGGAAAATCTGCTTCCAGGAGAGTTAAAGCTTAAAGTTGGCAATGGCAAATTAGTATCGGTCAAAGCTAGAGGAAAAGCCCGCATCAAGTTTCAACAAAGATTTTTAATTTTAGAAAATGTTTTATTTATTCCAAACTTTAGTAGAAACTTGATTAGTGTCTCATGTTTGCAAACACAATCTTATATATTGAATTTTCGAGTACAAATTGTACAATTTCCCGTAATGGATTTCAAATATGTGTTGCTACAATGGAACAAGGGCTTTATGTTTTAAGACCGAATAATCAAATCTCACTAAGTAGTGAACTTTTCAATGTAGCTAAACCTAGAAACCTAAAAAGAAAAGAGATTGATAATGATGATCAAACTTATCTATGGCATTTACGTTTAGGTCATATAGGCTTTGATAGACTCAATAGGCTCACCAAAGACGGTCCATTGAAAAATGTCGTCTTAGGTGAACTGCCAGTATGTGAGTCCTGCCTAGAAGGAAAAATGACTAAACGTTCTTTCTCTGCAAAGGGAGAGCGTGCCAAAATCCCTCTAGGGTTAGTGCATTCCGATGTCTGCGGACCTTTGAATGTCAAAGCCCGAGGTGGTTATGAGTATTTTGTCACTTTCATTGACGATTTCTCTAGATATAGTTTTCTTTACCTAATGCAAAATAAATCTGAAACATTTGAAAAGTTTCAAGAGTTTCATGCTTTGGCCCAAAACCAATTAGGTAAATCATTAAAGATCTTGCGAACTGATAGGGGTGGAGAATATATGGATATGCAGTTCAAAGATCATTTAATTGAACTTGGAATTGAATCCCAATACACTGCCCCAAGCACTCCACAACAAAATGGAGTTGCAGAAAGAAGAAATCGCACTCTTTTGGAAATGGTTAGGTCTATGCTGAGTTATTCAACTCTGTCTACGTCCTTCTGGGGATATGCTATTCAGATGGCTAATGACATTTTAAATGTTGTTCCATCCAAAGCAGTCCGTAAGACACCCGTCGAACTTTGGAATGGTCGTACACCTAGTTTACGCCATTACAGAATTTGGGGGTGCCCTGCTCATGTCTTAAGAAAGAAAGAAGGCAAACTTGAATCACGTACCGAAGTATGCATGTTTGTCGTAAATTCTAAAGAGACTAGGGGTGGACTGTTTTATAGTCACAAGGATAACAAAGTGTTTGTTTCTACAAATGCTACTTTCCTTGAAGAGAACTATATTAAAGACTACAAACCGAAAAGTAAAGTTGTTCTAGAGGAATTGCTATCAGATATAAGTCCTTCCAATGTTCCGTCCTCTTCCACTCGTGAAGAGGACAATCCCACTCCCTCAGTTGAACAAACTGAGAAATCTACTACTAAAGTTTCTATTCAGAAGATCACCGCACCTCGTCGTAGTGGGAGGGTTTCAACAAAACCAGCTCGTTATGGCTTGGATGGTGAAATCAATATGGTCGTAGGTGACGGTATTGAAGACGATCCATTAACTTATAAACAGGCAATGGCTAGTCTGCAACGGAAATGATGGTCGGCTGGCATGGTTTCAGAAATGGATTCCATGAAAAAGAACAAAGTTTGGGAATATGTAGACGCACCTGACGACTATCATCCGATAGGATGCAAGTGGGTTTACAAGAAGAAATGAGGAGCTGGAGGCGAAGTCAAAACTTTTAAAGCTAGACTAGTAGCCAAGGGTTATACCCAAAGAGAAGGTGTGGACTATGAGGAAACTTTTAGTCCTGTTGCCATGCTCAAATCCATCCGAATTCTTCTCTCCATAGCTGCTGCTTTCGATTATGAAATCTGGCAAATGGATGTCAAGAGTGCCTTCCTTAATGGGGTACTTGAAGAAACCATCTATATGGAGCGACCAGAAGGTTATATTCTTCCTGGGCAGGAAAAGAAAGTTTGCTAATTAAATAGGTCTATCTATGGACTTAAGCAAGCTTCTCGCTCATGGAACAAGAGGTTTGATGAAATCATCAAGACCTACGGCTTTCTTCAGAATGAAGATGAACCTTGTGTTTACCAACTCAAGGAAGACCAAATAGTACTATTCCTAGTCCTTTATGTTGATGACATTTTGATTATTGGAAACAATGTCAAGAAAATGACTCACATCAAGGAATGGCTCAACACTCAATTCGATATGAAAGATTTGGGTGAAACAGCCTATGTTCTTGGTATTCAGATTATCAACAACCTACATAGACAAAGTCTTAGAGAGATTCTCCATGAATAACATCAATGGGGAAAACATGCCTTCTAGATATGGTATTCGTCTATCTAAGGAACAGTCTGCGACTGATCCTCAAGAGATAGAGGACATGGCGAAAATTCCCTATGCCTCTGCAGTTGGAAGTCTAATGTATGCAATGCTATGCACTAGACCCGACATCTGTTATGCAGTGGGAATCGTGAGCAGGTATCAGTCTAATCCAGGACATGAACATTGGAATGCAGTTAAGTATATTCTGAAATACTTGAAGAGTACAAGGAATCTTGTGTTAGTCTACAAGGGTGGTGCTTTAAATCCCATAGGCTACATTGATTCAGATTTCCAGGCAAGTCTTGAAGACAGGAAATCTACATCTGGGATGGTGTTTACTCTTGGGGGTGGAGCAATGATTTGGAGAAGTGCTAAACAAACCGCGATATCGGACTCAACTATGGAAGCTAAATACATAGCAGCAGCCGAAGCTGCTAAAGAACTTGTCTGGCTAAGAAAGTTCTTCACCAGTATAGGTGTTGTTCCTGGAATGGAAAAACTTCTGGTCTTACTTTGTGATAACAATGGAGCAATAGCAAACAGTAAAGAACCTCGAAGCCACAAGAGAAGAAAACACATTGAAAGGAAGTATCACATTATCAGAGAATACGTGGCAAGAGGGGATGTACTACTTGAGAAAGTTGACACAGAGGACAACCTAGCTGATCCATTTACCAAAGTCCTGGCCGTGACAGCCTTTGAAAAGCACAGTCAGAATTTAGGATTAATTGATATGTACTAATTAGTTTTATATTAGTGCAAGTGGGAGTTTGTTGGGTTTTATGCCCTAAATAAAACTCCATTTCAATGTAATCGATTTTATTTAACATCAATAAAGAAACAGAAGTATTTTTCATTCATTTGTGTATGTTTTGGTTCACTTTATCAATTGCTTGTCTATTTGATTTATAAATTCATCTTAAACCCTTTTCACATACTTGATCCTGTTTATTGTGTTGTCATCACATTGGAAAGTAAACATGACTATGTGAATAAAGTTTCCTAGATTTATCAGACACAGGGTTTTACTGATATGATAATCTACAACAAGAGTTTACTTGCATTTGGAGAAATGATATGTTCTTTCCAGAACATTGGTTAAAGTAAAGCTCAGGTTGGATGCATGGAGTATGCACCGGAAGGGACCGATATTGAACTTTGACTTAGATTTAATTAACCTTACCGTAAAATCTATTCAAGTCAATATCGCCTAGTTGATCCTAGATCAAATGTTCTTAATCCTGTTATGATTAGGCTCAATCTTGAAAGGCTATTCGTGTTCTTTGATTTGTTAGTTAAGCCTACTTTTAGGTCAGGGTGATACGTACATTTTGGAAACACGGTAGTGCAATTGAGTGGGAGCGCTAACATAAACATGGAATCTATAGCTTCTATCTGGCGAATAGTAAGCAAAGGATGATCTCCTTCGAGCTTGACCAAACAAACATAAATGGTGGAGTACTCATTTCACATAAGCTGAAATATCATTTATACGGGGTCAAGTGTTTTAAGGATAAAATACATAGTAGGGTGTTACGGTAATCTAATCCCTTTACAGTGTAGATCATTCATATAGAGGATCATTGATCAAATTAGGATTATAACAATGGATAACTAATGATGCGTCTATATGGTGGAACATATAGAGCATTCTATATACTGAGAGTGCAATTCTAAGTTCTATGCGTGGATTCAACGAAGAATTAATAAGTTAGTGAATTTTAGTGCTAAATTCTTGATCTACTTATTGGAAGCTCGGTTATATAGACCCATGGTCCCCGCACTAGTTGAGATAATATTGTTTGTAAGACTCATGTAATTGGTTTTGATTAATCAATTATAATTCTCAAATTAGACTATGTCTATTTGTGAAATTTTCACTAAGTAAGGGCGAAATTGTAAAGAAAGAGTTGTTAGGGGCATACTTGTTAATTACGATACTTTGTATGGTTCAATTAATAAATATGATAACTGACAATATTATTTAATAATTATTTATAGTTATTAAATAGTTAGAATTGGCATTTAAATGGTTGATTTAAAAAATTAGCATTTTTGAGAAAATCAGATACAAAAGTGTTAAAACTGCAAAATTGCAAAAAGCAAGGCCCAAACCCAATAAGCCATGGCCGACCACTTTTGTAGGCAATTTAAACTGATATTTTCATTATTTTAATGCCAAATAATTCAAACCTAACCCTAGTGGAATGCTATAAATAGGTAGTGAAGGCTTCAGGAAAATTACACTTCTGATGCAGAAAACCAGAGCCTCTCTCTCTCTACCTTGGCCGCCACCCTTTCTCTCTCTCTTCTTCCTTGATAATTTCGAAACCCCTTAGTGATTAGAGTAGTGCCCACACACAGTAAGCAAGATCTCAATCATAGTGAGGAAGATCGTGAAGAAAGATCATCAGCAAAGGAGTTTCAGCATCAAAGATTCAGAGAAAGAGATCCAGGTTCAGATCTTGATAATACTCTGCTACAGAAAGGATACAAGGGTTAGAGATCTGAACGGGAGGAGTCATTTAATTCTGCTGCACCCAATGTAAGGTTTCCTAATTTTATATGTGTTTATTTCATCGTTTTAGAAAGTTCATATTTAGGGTGTTAATAAACATACTTGTGAGTAGATCTAAGATCCCGGTAAAATAATTTCCAACATTGACAACACCATAATCATTAACAAATTCATATGTTCTGGACTTAAATAGAATTCATACATTATGTATATATAATCATGAAATAAATCATGTGAACCATGCAACATTAAATGTTATTTCTGATCTTTATTAATAAATAAATCTCATTATATTGAAATGAGTTTTATTTAGGGCACAAAATTCAACAGAAGAATATTCAAGTTGACATTAGTTGACAAATTATCAAGTGGATGAGATGAGAGTATCATGTTCCTTTTATAGTGTTTCAACTAGGGTTTAGGGCTAAATTATATGGATTAAAAAAGAATAAAATATTGGGCAAAATAAACTTAAGTGCCGTACACAATAATGGGACCACTTTCTAGTTACAATTTTACCACTTTATTTCAACTACTTATTCTTCTTTCAATAATACCATATTTTCTAATTCAATCCTATAAATGCCAAAATATTTATTTAATAATTATAATTAATTAGCAAATAAAATTGTCAATTATGTAATTTATGAATTAGACCATACCAATGTTGGAAATTATTTTACCAGGATCTTAGATCTACTCACAAGTATGTTGATTAACACCCTAAATATGAACTTTCTAAAACGATGAAATAAACACATATAAAGTTTAGGATACCTTACATTGGGTGCAGCGGAATATAATGACTCCTTCCGTTCAGATATCTAGCCCTTGATTCCTTTCTGTAGAAGAGCATTATCAATATCTGAACCTGGATCTCTTTCTCTAATTCCTTAGTGCTGAAACTCCTTCTTGCTCAAAGTCTTTCTTCACGATCTTTCTAACTATGATTGAGGTATCACTTGCTGTGTGTGGGCACTACTCTAGCACTAAGAATTTCGAAATTTCAATGAAGAAGAAAGAGGAGAAGAGGTCGGCCAAAGATAGGGAGAGAGAGACGCTCAGTTTTTTCTGAATCAGAAGTGTAATTTTCCTGAAGCCTTCACTATCTATTTATAGCGTTCCACTAGGGTTAGGTTTGAATTATTTGGCATTAAAATAATGAAAATATCAGTTTAAATTCCCTACAAAAGTGGCCGGCCATGCATAGTGGATTTGGGCCTCACTTTTTGCAATTTTGCAGTTTTATCTTTTCTGCATCTGATTTTCTCAAAAATACCAATTTTCTAATTCAACCATTTAAATGCCAATTCTAACTATTTAATAACTATAAATAATTATTAAATAATATTGTCATTTATCATATTTATTAATTGAACCATACAAAGTATCATAATTAACAAATATGCCCCTAAAACTCTTTCTTTACAATTTCACCCTTACTTAGTGAAAAATTCACAACTAGACATAGTCTAATTTGAGAATTATAATTGATTAATCAAAACCAAATATATGAGTCTTACAAGCAATATTATCTCAACTAGTGTGGGGACCATGGGTCTATATAACCGAGCTTCCAATAAGTAGATCAAGAATTTATTACTAAAATTCACTAACTTATTAATTCTTCGTTGAATCCACGCATAGAACTTAGAATTGCACTCTCAGTATATAGAATGCTCTATATGTTCCACCATATAGACAAATCATTAGTTATCCATTGCTATAATCCTAATTTGATCAATGATCCTCTATATGAATGATCTACACTGTAAAGGGATTAGATAACCGTTACACCCTACAATGTATTTAATCCTTAAAACACTTAACCCCGTATAAATGATATTTTAGCTTATGTGAAATGAGATCTCCACCATTTATTTTCGTTTGGTCAAGCTCGAAGGAGATCATCCTTTACTTACTATTCGCCAGATAGAAGCTATAGATTCGATGTTTATGTTAGCGCTCCCACTCAATTACACTACCGTGTTCCCAAAATGTACGTATCACCCTGACCTAAAAGTAGGCTTAACTAACAAATCAAAGAACACGAATAGCCTCTTGAGATCGAGCCTAATCATAACAAGATTAAGATCATTTGATCTAGGATCAACTAGGCGATATTGACTTGAGTAGATATTACGGTAAGTTTAATAAATCTAAGTCAAAGTTCAATATCGGTCCCTTTCGATGCATACTCCATGCATCCAACCTGAGCTTTACTTTAACCAATGCTCTGGAATGAACATAGCATTTATCCAAATACAAGTAAACTCTATTATAGATTATCATATCAGTAAAACCCTGTGTCTGATAAATCTAGGAAACTTTATTCACATAGTCATGTTTACTTTCCAATGTGTTGACAGCACAATAAACAGGATCAAGTATGTGAAAAGGGTTTTAGATGAATTTATACATTATGTACATATAATCATGAAATAAATCATGTGAACCATGCAACATTAAATGTTATTTCTGATCTATATTAATAAGTAAATCTGATTATATTAAAATGAGTTTTATTTAGGGCATAAAACCCAACAAACTCCCACTTGCACTAATATAAAACAAAATGTGCATTTCAAATAATATCAACACCTTGATATACAAATCAAGTGTAGTAGTAGTAAACTCCTCGTAATAGGATCTGAAAGGTTGAATTAAACACAACCTTTTCTTCACCATTACTCTTCCTTAATCACAAAATCATTGATAATGTGAAATTCCTCTCTATATGTCTACTCTCTTGGGATACTGGATTCTATACTTTTGGCAACTACTTTTGGTCAATAGGGAAATAACACTAGTAGTTTAGGCCATTTGGAATGGTGCCAAAAATGTATAGAACTTTCCTTAGACTGAATAAGTACCTTTCTTGTAACTTTAACATTCAGTCCCTTCCTGGTAGACCTAGAGACTTCAGATAGGTTTTTACACTTCTCCAAAATCACTATTCCACCCCCAGAATAATCACCATCTTATCAGAAAGATTTTCTAGCACAAAGGCAAATTTTGAAATCTGATGTGGTGTAGTCTAAGAGTTTTAAACACACCCTTATACACTAACATATAGTTCCTCTTCTTAATCTTAAGATTTACTTGATTGTCTTCCAATGTTCTTCTCCTGGATTAATCTGATACCTACTCATTACTCCCACTCAACAACATGTGTCTGGTCTGAGGCATACAAAAACATATCTAAGACCTCTCACTGTTGATTTAAGAAATTCTTTCATGGCTTTATCTTTTCTGGAATAGTTGAGACTTTTCCTTAGATAAATAAAATCTATGCCTAAGAAGTTGTGAAGCTTTTATAGATTGGCATTAGAAAGAAAATGCTTCAGCATCTTACTAAAGTAAGTTGCTTGCATTAGAGTAAGTAATTACCAGGTATACCACAAGCCATAGGTTTAGATAAACTCAAACCTATAATACTAGGAATAGGAAGTTTGTTAAGTCCATAGAGTAGACTTATTAACAAAATTTCCTTTTTATGTCCTTGTAATAGAAAACTTTAGGTTATTCCATGTAAATGGATTAAACCATAGTTCTATTGGCTTTTCTTCTTAGTTTCTTATCTTGACAATCCATTACTTGTTTAAACTCACAATGGATTTTAATCACTAGTGTCTTCCAAGTCATAAGAAATGAAGTTCCTAGGAACTCTCCTACTACGACAAGGTACCGTGAATTATGTCTAAGAAAACTAAATGGTATTAACCTCTTTGGTTGTGACAAGACAACAGAGGCAGTGGGATCATCATATGTCATATAAGATGATAGAACACTTTTGTAATCAAGAAAAATATCTCCTTTATTTGCTACTTTATTTTCAGACTTAGTCATTTTCTTAGAAAAGTAGTATTTTTTTAAACAAACACTTTCTTATCTATTGACTATGGGATGGTCCACCCTTAATCACTTAGAATAGCTAACAAACATTGGTTAACAGTTCTAGTTTTTCTTAAGATTTTGATTAGGTCATCCATGAATCTAGTAATGATTTACATTAAGTACCCAACCATTACATCATTCTGAAATTGTATTACAATAGAAGGACTTAGGCAACGACTAGTAACTAATCATCAACATGCAACTCGAAATTTCTGGGGAGGTAATTTTGGATATAATTCAAAAATCAATTTAATGATCTTTGAACTGCATATCTACTAACTATTTCTCCACCCTTATCAGTTCACAAGATCTTTAACCACTTACCTTAATGGTTTTAACCATTGCTGGAAATTAATGAAATTTAAACATTTCAAATTCTTTGCATAATGTATAATCTAGAGTTATCGTTTTAAGAATACAACTAAAAAAAATTCATATCCACCCCTGAATGTACATCCATCTGCGAATGAGATGAACTACTTTCAGTGGATATAGGCATATTAACTCTTTGCAGAGATTGATCTTGTCTAAAATACTATGAACAAGATACAAATGCCATAGATTAATAAAAATATGGTTGTGCCCTTTTGATGACTTAGGTTTAGTTACATCAAAGAGTTCTTAGAATAGTGCAAGTGGATCCTGGTCACAGAATACCTAACTCATATTCCATACAATTTGAATCCATTAATAGAAGATGGATATTAAACACGTGAAAGTGTAACTGTATTGTATCCTAGAATTAGAAATATAAGAAAATTTCTGTTTGGAATCTAAAATTAAAGTCAAAGACTTGAATTTATACCAAATATTATGAGTAATTCTATCTTGGACCACCACTACTAATTTAACTCTAAGTCAGATTTGCCCAGAAAGTAGGAGATTTCTAAGATTGAGGATTTATATCAATTGGGAATAGAATTTCGGGATTATAATCATATGTGTCATTTAATTTCTTAAGAGAAAATATAGAATGACATGAAATGATTTATAGACCATTCATCCAATGATATGTTATTGAGCTAATTCGAAATGTATAAGCTAAGAGGAATTAGGATAATTTCGTTTATAAATAAGAATCCAACGATGCTTCGATTAACGAAAGTCAAAGTAATCTTATTATGTATAATCTTCTTGTTTCGTTTTGTAAAAATACTAGTCTAAGGTGTCATCAATTGATGAACAGCTAGATGTTGCATATACAATATTTATCTTTCTAGATCTAACACTATCATGTATGTCTAATGGTGAAAATCCACTAGGGATTTATCTCATTAGATAAACAAGCCAAGTTAGACCAACAATGAAGATTCAAAATTAAACTACAACTTAATAACAGAAAATAACATGGTTCAATATAAATTCATACACAATTCAGAAATTATAAACATATAGCAAGTAGGAATGACAAGTGAAAATACTAAAACATACAATCCTAAATAATTTCCAAAGTTTCCAACAAACTGATATCAGTGTCCCGTTTAGGCGAGAGTTAAAGCTACCATCCATTGAATAGAGTTGTCAACTCATCTAAAATGTTAAACATTCTAGCAACCTTTTATTCGATCAAGATTGGAATTCAGCGTTGTCTCGTTTAGGCGAGAGTCAAGGCAATTCTATCTTATGAGCTTCCACCATTGTTTTGCAATTTGCAAGTCAAATATGGTCGCCACCATTAGGGTGATCCATACCATATAAAACACTTACAAACTACATATCTTTCGAGATTAAACGGTGCGAAATTGCTAATGAACGTTCCTCCATTAGGGAGGATTACTCACTAAAACAAACGCGATGTAAAACCAACAATGGAGATCGAATATCTTAATAATAAAGCTCATTATTTAAAGAGAGTTGCATTTTCTTTGATTCTCTTTATTTATTCTATTTATTTTAAATATATATTTATTTAATTAAAATTTTCAATTTAGAATGAAAAATTCTAAATATAAATTTTAATTTAATATTTATAAATTTTACTTAGATGGATATGAAAATAATATGAATTATTTCTATCTTAGTAATAATTTCCAATAAATATTTCGAAAAATATTCAATTTAAGTTGTTACAAAATTAATTTAAATTTATTTACAACTCAAATTTTATTTTTATAAATATATATTGCATTTCGAAAAATTAAAGTATTTAAGAATACAATTTTCGAAAATGCATGTTAAAATAAAAAATAAATCCTGGAAAAATTATTCTAATTTAATGTTGGCCCAAAATTAATTAATAAAATTAATTTACAACAAAAATATAATTTTCCTATTTAATTAAATTATAAGAAAAATTTCAAATATTTAAGTATGATGATGAAAATCAACTTAAATATTAATTTTCTATTTAATTAAATAAACTAGAAAAATAATTCAAGCAAAAATATCACCTATCTAGATTTTCCTTTGACTAATTAATTAAATTTCTAATAAAATATTTTTTACTTCATTTATTTTAATTAATCATTAAATAAAAAATCCTTGATTTAAGTTGCTCCAAAATTAAAATAAATAATTTACAACTTTAACCTATTTTTCAAATAAAATTCGAAATTCCAGCATTTAAGAAATGCAATTTCGAAATTTGATTAATAAAATAAAGAAAAAAATATATTTGAAATTATTTAAATTTAGTTGAAAAAAAAACTAAAAATAATTTTCTATTTAATTAAGTATCTTGAAAAAGAAATATTTAAGTATCATGATGAAAATCAACTTAGATATTTAATTTTCAAATTAATTAAATGTATTAAATTCAAGAAATAAATAATTAAGTGTAGAGAAGGCTTAATTATTAATCTCTAGTTTAATACTAGGAAAAATATACTTAAAATAAATTGTACCAAAATTAATTATTTAAATAATTAATTTCACAATGTATAATATTTTTCTATTTAATATTAGAAATAATAAGTAGTCTAGAAATAACTATCTAGAAAATATCTTATTTGACTAAGTATCTTTTCCACAAAATTTGAAAAAATATCTAATTTAAGTTGTATTAGAAAAAAATCTAGAACTTAAATATTTTCAAATTTAAATTTAATTAAACATCAAAAATTAAGTTGTAACCACTTAATTTGAAAATATTCCATTTTAAGTTAATATTCGAAAAGATATTAACTTAAAAAATATCTAAAGAATCTTAATAACCAATGCATAAAATTCATCAACTTAATTTTGAAATTTTAAATCCAAAAGATATTCAGATTTAAGTTGGTTAGTTATAGATAACTAAATATCAACTTAAATAGGAATATTTAATGAAAAATTTAAATTAAGCTTCAAAAAGAATCTAGATGGTTATAATTCTATATTTAATTAAATACAAGAAAATACATATAGTTTAGCTTAGAATAAAATTCTTTAAACTATGATTTTCTTAAATTAATTTCAAAATAAATGAAATTAATTATGTTGCTAATCAATTTTATTAGGTTAAACTAGTACAGTTGTTCAAATCAGGCAAATTGGCCTTCACAATTGGGGTGGTTCATGTGAGGGGGTGCTGGGTTCAGTATGTCGTACCCACTACTATGCCTCCCAATTCTCACACAAGGCCCAAAAGAGAGGAATTTAACCTTAAAATGAACAACTGTTATTAATTGAATAGGCCCAAAAATTAAATGGGCCTAAATAAAATCTATCAAGAACTATGACATTTTATTTAGCAACAACAACCTATATGCATCTATAATAAAATTAAACACATAGGCTCACACAGGCACACTTTGGATGTGTCCTATCATGTTGCTAGGTCATACACAAATGAAAGAAGATTGTAAATATACCTGTTACAAATTATTTACTTGACCAAGGGAGCCATCAGATCTCAAAAAAATTAACCATGGCTATTTGCAATCAAGCAATAATAGGTTTTGAAAACTTACAAACAAGCTAAAACATATACTCCTGCAACAAGGTTAGCTGGATAGTTGGATGTAGGATTTATTTAATTTTAAATAAATAATTTCGAAAAATAATTAATTAAATAAATAAAAAAATTTATTTTCGCAAAATTTTAAAAAAAATTTGAAAATTTTCGAAATTTAAAAAAAATATTTAAAATTAAACCTACAATTTTGAAAAATTAGGTTTCAACCAACCTAAATATCATTTCAAAATTTGCTAACTACTTTTAAAAATTTAATGTTATTTTATAAATAAAAATTAAATAAAAAATTAAAAAAGATAAATGAATATCTTTTTCAAATTTTAAATGTAATTTAAATAAACAAAATAACAAAATTTAAAAGTTAGGAAAATATCTTACATCTATTTAAAATTACATGATTATAGTTATCTTATTTTAAATTTAAATAAGGTCAAATTATTTAAAAAAAAGATTTAATTTAAAAATTTAAAATCTGACCTTAAATTTAAAAATAAGATAAGATATAATCAAATTTAAAAATAAGATAGATAATTAAGCAAAAAAGATAGATACTTACTATTTTTAAATTCAAATTACACTAATATCATGAATTAAATTTAAAAAATATTAATAAATTTAATTATGATAATTAGAATTGAATTAGGAATAGTAAATGTATAAATACAGAACTACACAAAAAATCGGAAGTTAATTCCATAAAAAAGCATGAAAAAATGAAGAAAAACGAAAACATTGCAAGCTATACCGACAGGATGCTGTGGATACCCGTCCGCGCGCGTGCATGGGTGATTTGGGCGTGCAAACTCGGTGTAGGGGAAATCTGCATGATTTCCGCGCGCGCAACTTTGTTGCTCAATCCCGAAATTTTTCTGAAACTTCAAAAAATCATAACTAATTCAAATT
Organism: Cannabis sativa; assembly: GCF_029168945.1. Classification (NCBI taxonomy): domain Eukaryota; kingdom Viridiplantae; phylum Streptophyta; class Magnoliopsida; order Rosales; family Cannabaceae; genus Cannabis; species Cannabis sativa. The sequence continues at coordinate 22,274,750 of NC_083602.1, read as the reverse complement.
AAATCGAAATTGAGTTCTGTAAAAAAGTAACTTGCTTAATTTTTTTCATACTATCCAATAAAAATAATTCTAGAAACAGATATTCAATTATTTTTCACGAAAATTCATAAACATCAATCAATCATCAAAGAACACTCAATACAACATGATACCATCCAAAACATCAAACAATCGTTTTAAAGTCCAAATTTCTTGCAAGCAAATCAATTACCATGGCTCTGAGGCCAGTTGTTGGAAATTATTTTACCAGGATCTTAGATCTACTCACAAGTATGTTGATTAACACCCTAAATATGAACTTTCTAAAACGATGAAATAAACACATATAAAGTTTAGGAAACCTTACATTTGGTGCAGCAGAATATAATGACTCCTTCCGTTCAGATATCTAGCCCTTGATTCCTTTCTGTAGCAGAGCATTATCAATATCTGAACCTGGATCTCTTTCTCTGATTCTTTAGTGCTGAACCTCCTTCTTGCTAAAAGTCTTTCTTCACGATCTTCCTCACTATGATTGAGGTATCACTTGCTGTGTGTGGGCACTACTCTAACACTAAGAATTTCGAAATTTCAATGAAGAAGAAAGAGGAGAAGAGGTCGGCCAAAGATAGGGAGAGAGAGAGAGGCTCAGTTTTTTCTGAATCAGAAGTGTAATTTTCCTGAAGCCTTCACTATCTATTTATAGCATTCCACTAGGGTTAGGTTTGAATTATTTGGCATTAAAATAATAAAAATATCAGTTTAAATTCCCTACAAAAGTGGCCGGCCATGCATAGTGGATTTGGGCCTCACTTTTTGCAATTTTACAGTTTTATCTTTTCTGCATCTGATTTTCTCAAAAATGCCAATTTTCTAATTCAACCATTTAAATGCCAATTCTAACTATTTAATAACTATAAATAATTATTAAATAATATTGTCATTTATCATATTTATTAATTGAACCATACAAAGTATCATAATTAACAAATATGCCCCTAAAACTCTTTCTTTACAATTACGCCCTTACTTAGTGAAAAATTCACAAATAGACATAGTATAATTTGAGAATTATAATTGATTAATCAAAACCAAATATATGAGTCTTACAAGCAATATTATCTCAACTAGTGCGGGGACCATGGGTCTATATAACCGAGCTTCCAATAAGTAGATCAAGAATTTATTACTAAAATTCACTAACTTATTAATTCTTCGTTGAATCCACGCATAGAACTTAGAATTGCACTCTCAGTATATAGAATGCTCTATATGTTCCACCATATAGACACATCATTAGTTATCTATTGTTATAATCCTAATTTGATCAATGATCCTCTATATGAATGATCTACACTATAAAGGAATTAGATTACCGTTACACCCTACAATGTATTTAATCCTTAAAACACTTAACCCCGTATAAATGATATTTCAGCTTATGTGAACTGAGATCTCCACCATTTATTTTTGTTTGGTCAAGCTCGAAAGAGATCATCCTTTACTTACTATTCGCCAGATAGAAGCTATAGATTCCATGTTTATGTTAGCGCTCCCACTCAATTGCACTACCGTGTTCCCAAAATGTACGAATCACCCTGACCTAAAAAGTAGGCTTAACTAACAAATCAAAGAACACGAATTGCTTCTTGAGATCGAGCCTAATCATAACAGGATTAAGATCATTTGATCTAGGATCAACTAGGCGATATTGACTTGAATAGATATTATGGTAAGTTTAATAAATCTAAGTCAAAGTTCACTATCGGTCCCTTTCGATGCATACTCCATGCATCCAACCTGAGCTTTACTTTAACCAATGCTTTGGAAAGAACATAGCATTTCTCCAAATGCAAGTAAACTCTGTTGTAGATTATCATATCAGTAAAACCCTGTGTCTGATAAATCTAGGAAACTTTATTCACATAGTCATGTTTACTTTCCAATGTGTTGACAGCACAATAAACAGGATCAAGTATGTGAAAAGGGTTTCAGATGACTTTATACATTATGTACATATAATCATGAAATAAATCATGTGAACCATGCAACATTAAATGTTATTTTTGATCTATATTAATAAGTAAATCTGATTATATTGAAATGAGTTTTATTTAGGGCATAAAACCCAACAACCAAGTCTCTTAATTAACAAATTGACACTAAAACCTCTTTTCTTCACAATTAAGCTCCTGCTTAGTTAAAATTCATAAATAAGATATAGTCTAATTTTAGAATTATAATTGATTAATTAAAACCAATTAACTGAGTCTGCAAGCAGTATTATCTCAACTAATGATGGGACCATGGGCCTAGATAACCGAGCTTTCAATAAGTAGATCTAGAATTCACCAAGTAAATTCTCAACTTATTAATTCTACCTTGCGCCACTATAGATTTGGAATTGAATAGCACTCTCAATTATATAGAACGCTCTACATGTACCACGATATAGATACATTATGATTATCCATTGTTACAATCCTAATAGTCAAAGATCCTCTATAGATGATCTACACTGAATAGGGACAAATTACCGTTCTACCCTTCAATGTATTTTATCCTTAAAATACTTAGCAACCTATAAATGATACTTCAGTATACTAATATAATTACTAAAATGAGGCCTCAATCATTTATCTCTATTCAGCCAAGCTCGAATGAAATCATTGTTTCACTTCTAAATACTTATAAAAGTTATAGATTCCATATATATGATCAACGTGTTAGGTTTTATGCCCTAAATAAAACTCCATTTCAATGTAATCTATTTTATTCAACATCAATAAAGAAACAGAAGTATTTTTCATTCATTTGTGTATGTTTTGGTTCACTTTATCAATAGCTTGTCTATTTGATTTATAAATTCATCTTAAACCCTTTTCACATACTTGATCATGTTTATTGTGCTGTCATCACATTGGAAAGTAAACATGACTATGTGAATAAAGTTTCCTAGATTTATCAGACACAGGGTTTTACTGATATGATAATCTACAACAAGAGTTTACTTGTATTTGGAGAAATACTATGTTCTTTCCAGAATATTGGTTAAAGTAAAGCTCGGGTTGGATGCATGGAGTATGCATCGGAAGGGACCGATATTGAACTTTGACTTAGATTTAATTAAACTTACCGTAAAATCTATTCAAGTCAATATCGCCAAGTTGATCCTAGATCAAATGATCTTAATCCAGTTATGATTAGGCTCAATCTTGAAAGGCTATTCGTGTTCCTTTGAATTGTCAGTTAAGCCTACTTTTAGGTCAGGGTGATACATACTTTTTGGGAACACGGTAGTGCAATTGAGTGGGAGCGCTAGCATAAACATGGAATTCATAGCTTCTATCTGGCAAATAGTAAGCAAAGGATGATTTCCTTCGAGCTTGACCAAACGAAAATAAATGGTGGAGATCTCATTTCACATAAGCTGAAATATCATTTATACGGGGTCAAGTGTTTTAAGGATAAAATACATAGTAGGGTGTTACGGTAATTTAATCCCTTTACTGTGTAGATCATTCATATAGAGGATCATTGATCACATTAGGATTATAACAATGGATAACTAATGATGTGTCTATATGGTGGAACATATAGAGCATTCTATATACTGAGAGTGCAATTCTAAGTTCTATGCGTGGATTCAACAAAGAATTAATAAGTTAGTGAATTTTAGTGCTAAATTCTTGATCTACTTATTGGAAGCTCAGTTATATAGACCCATGGTCCCCCCACTAGTTGAGATAATATTGCTTGTAAGACTCATGTAATTGGTTTTGATTAATCAATTATAATTTACGAATTAGACTATGTCTATTTGTGAAATTTTCACTAAGTAAGGGCGAAATTGTAAAGAAAGAGTTAATAGGGGCATATTTGTTAATTATGATACTTTGTATGGTTCAATTAATAAATATGATAAATGACAATATTATTTAATAATTATTTATAGTTATTAAATAGTTGGAATTGGCATTTAAATGATTGAATTAGGAAATTGGCATTTTTGAGAAAATCAAATACAAAAGGTGGTAAAATTGCAAAATTGCAAAAATCAAGGCCCAGTCCACCTAGCCAGGGCCGGCCACCTATGTTATCTTTTTTAAATGATTTTTTCATTATTTTAATGCCATATAATTCAAATCTAACCCTAGTGGAATGCTATAAATAGATAGTGAAGGCTTTAGGAAAATTACACTTTTCTGAATCAGAAAAAACTGAGCCTCCACTCTCTTCTCTAGCCGCCACTCTCTCTCTCTATTCTTCCTCTATATTTCGAACCTCTCTTAGTGATTAGAGTAGTGCCCACACACATCAAGCAATACCTCAATCATAGTGAGGAAGATCGTGAAGAAAGATCATCAGCAAAGGAGATACAGCATCAAGGATTCAGAGAAGAAGATCCAGGTTCAGATCTTGATAATACTCTGCTACAGAAAGGAATCAAGGGTTAGAGATCTGAACGGAAGGAGTCATTATAATTCCGCTGCACCCAATGTAAGGTTTGTTAAACTTTATATGTGTTTAATTTATCGTTTTAGAAAGTTCATATTTAGGATGTTAATAAACATACTTGTGAGTAGATCTAAGATCCTGGTAAAATAATATCCAACAACTGGCCTCAGAGCCATGGTAATTGATTTACTTACATGAAATTTGGACTTTAAAACGATTGTTTGTATGTTCTTTGGATGGTATCATGTTGTATTGAGTGTTATTTGATGAATGATTGATGTTTGTGAAATTTTCGTGAAAAATAATTGTGATTTCGATTCTGGAATTATTTTTATTGGATAGTATGAAAAAAATTAAGCAAGTTATCCTTTTACAGAACTCAATTTGGATTTTATTTGAATTAGTTATGATTTTTTGAAGATTTGACAAAATCGGGACTGTGCTGATATTTTTCTGCAATCGCAGAACTGTCCGTACAGTTTCGGATTTTTTCCTTTTTCTTCAATTTTTCATACTTTTTCATGGAATTAACTTCCAATTTTTTGTATGGTTTTGTATATATACTATTACTATTCCTAATTCAATTCTAATTATCATTTTGAATTAATTTAATTTTTTTTAAATTAATTCAAGATATTAGTGTAATTTGAATTCGAATAGAATTAGTATTTATCCTTTTGCTTAAAAATATATCTTATTTTTAAATTTGATTATATTTTTTTTTAAATTTAAGGTCAGATTTTTTAGATATTTATAATATCTTTTAAGATATTTAAGATATTTTAAAAATATCTTTTAAGATATTTATAAAATCTTTTAAGATATTTCAAAATATCTTATCTTTTAAGATATTTAAAAATATCTTATCTTTTAAGATTTTTTTTAAAAATCTTTTTAAGATATTTTGACCTTATTTAAATTTAAAATAGATATTTATAATCATGTAATTTTAAATAGATATAAGATAAAAAGTAGGTTTAATTTTAAATTTTTTTTATTTTCGAAATTTAATTTTAAATTCCGAAATTAATTTTTTTTTTTAAATTATTTTTCGAATATTAATTTTTTTTTAAATTTAATTATTTATTTATTCGAAATTATTTATTTAAAATTAAATAAATCCTACTTCCAACTATCCAGCTAACCCTGTTGCAGGAGTATGTGTTTTAACTTATGTGTAAGTTTTCAAAACCTATTATTACTTGATTGCAAATAGCCATAGTTACCTTTTGCCAGATCTAATGATCTGATGGCTCCCTTGGTCAAGATAATAATTTGTAACAGGTATAATTTATAATCTTCTTTCATCTGTGTATGACCTAGCAACATGATAGGACCCATCCAAAGTGTGCCTGTGTGAGCCTATGTGTTTAATTTTATTATAGATGCATATAGGTTAATGTTGCTAAAATAAATTATCATAGTTCTTGATAGGATTTATTTAGGCCCATTTAGTTTTTGGGCCTATTCAATTAATAACAGTTGTTCTTATTAAGGTTAAATTCCTCTCTTTTGGGCCTTGTGTGAGAGTTGGGAGCCATAGAAGTGGGTACGACATACTCAACCCAGCACCCCCTCACACAAACTACCCCAATTGTGAAGGCCCATTTGCCTAATTTGAATGACTGTACTAGGTTAATTAAACTAGTTTAACCTAATTAAAATTGAATTAGCAACATAATTAATTTCATTTATTTTGAAATTAATTTAGAAAATCATAGTTTAAAGAATTTTATATTCTAAGTTAAACTATATGTATTTTCTTGTATTTAATTAAATATAGAATTATAACCATCTAGATTCTTTCTAGAACTTATTTTAAATTTTTCATTAAATATTCCTATTTAAGTTGATATTCAGTTATCCATAACTAACCAACTTAAATCTGAATATCTTTTGAATTCAAAATTTTAAAATTAAGTTGAGGAATTTTAGGAATTGGTTATTAAGATTCTTTAGATATTTTTTAAGTTGATATTTTTTCAAATATTAACTTAAAATGGAATATCTTAGATATTTTTAGGTTAATATCTTTTTGAATATTAACTTAAAATATCTACAAAATTAAGTGGTTACAACTTAATTTTGAATTTAATTAAATCTGATTTGAAAGATATTTAAGTTGATTTTTTAGATTCTTTCTAAAACAACTTAAACAAGATATTTTCAAATTCGTTCCATTTAAATATTCAATTTTTTTTGAATTTAATTAATAATTGAAAATTAATTAAAGTTGATTTTTTATTTAAATCAATTTTAATTTTTAATTTTTCATTATTATATTATGGAACTTGTTCGATATTTATTTGAATTTTTTTTTCAAATTAAATAATAATTGAAAATCAATTAAAGTTGATTTTATAATTAAACCAACTTTAATTTGTAATTTTTCATTATTATAATATCGAATATTATGATTATGCAAAATACATATATATATATATATTTTTTTTAAATAATGAGCTTTTAATCAAAAGATATTCGATCTCCATTGTTGGTCTTACAATAGTTAAACTTATTCAATATAACCTCGAGACGCTAGACTTCGTCCCCCTATGGATGGTTATTCGTTGAACACTTTTAACACCGTAAGATTTCATTTGATAAGTGTTTTGTGAGTTTTCGTCTCTATTTAGACTCTCCCCTACGGTGACTACTTAGAGATAAACTCATAGAACATGAAACATGGTGGAAGCTCATAAAATGAGAATAACCTTGACTCTCGCCTACCGGGACAACGTTGGATTCTCATTTTGATCGAATAAAAGGTTGCTAAAATGTTTATTTTAGATGAGCTGACAACTCTATTCAACTAATGTTATCTTTGACTCTCGCCTACCGGGACACTGTATTTCATTATGTTGGAAACCTTGGAAAATAACTATGTTAGATTTAGTATTTCTATAACATATGTCATTACTTCTTATTTTCTGAACTTGTGTATGAATTTTGAACCAAAACCTTACTTCTGTTTTATTGATGTGTTGTAGTGTCTATAATCCCCTTCTCATTCCACTCCTAGTTAATATCTTAGCAATTGAACTTGAAGTTATAAACTCCTTGTCAGAGTAATACTTCACATATGCTCATGATGGACTTTAAGTTCCAGAAAGCAGGTAAGCTGGGAATTGTTCACTCTGAAGAGCAAATAGTTCATAACTCCATAAATCCTACTACTTCAAGCTTAGTTGAGAAGATAAGAGAAAGTGATTCTACTTCCTCAAGTTATACTTCGCAACAAAATAAACTAGCAAGAACAACAATTAACAAACGAATAAGCAATAATGCTTTAGTCTTCGAATCATGTGTGTTAGAGAATGATAAATCCATTTGGATTCTTGATTCTGGGTCTACAAACCATGTAAGTTGTTCATTGCAATTGCTTGAGAATTGGAATTATTTGAAATCCGGAGAGTTGAAACTTAAAGTTGGTAATGGCGAAATGGTTTCGGTTAGAGCTAGAGGAAAAGCCAAACTCAAGTTTCAAAACAAAATTTTGGAATTAGACAATGTCTTATACATTCCAAATTTCAGTAGAAACTTGGTTTCTGTTTCATGCTTACAATTGCAACAATACAAATTAGATTTTTCGGATTACGGTTCTACCATTTCTCGAAATGACTTTCGCATTTGTGTTGCATCCATGGAACAGGGGCTTTATGTTCTTAGACGTAAACACCATTTGCTCTACATAACGAACTTTTTAAAGTAGCTAAACCTAGAAACCACAAAAAGCAAAAGATCGATGATGATAATGAAACATATCTATGGCATTTACGTTTAGGTCATATAGGCTTTGATAGACTCAATAGGCTAACCAAAGACGGTCCATTGAAAAATGTCGTCTTAGGTAAACTGCCAGTATGCGAGTCCTGCCTAGAAGGAAAAATGACTAAACGTTCTTTCTCTGCAAAGGGAGAGCGTGCCAAAATCCCTCTAGGGTTAGTGCATTCCGATGTCTGCGGACCTTTGAATGTCAAAGCCCGAGGTGGTTATGAGTACTTCGTCACTTTCATTGACGATTACTCTAGATATGGACATATTTACCTTATGCATAAGAAATCTGAAACATTTGCAAAGTTTCAAGAATTTCATGCTTTGGCCCAAAACCAATTAGGTAAATCATTAAAGATCTTGAGAACTGATAGGGGTGGAGAATATATGGATATGCAGTTCAAAGATCATTTAATTGAACTTGGAATTGAATCTCAATTAACCGCCCCTAGCACTCCACAAAGAAATGGAGTTGCGTAAAGACGGAATCGCACGCTTTTGGAAATGGTTAGGTCTATGCTTAGTTTTTCAACTCTACCTACGTCCTTCTGGGGATATGCAATTCAGATGGCAACTGACATTTTAAATGTTGTTCCATCTAAATCAATCGCTAAGACACCTTTAGAACTTTGGAATGGTCGTACACCTAGTTTACGCCATTACAGAATCTGGGGGTGCCCTGCTCATGTCTTAAGAAAGAAAGACGGCAAACTTGAGTCACGTACTGAAGTTTGCATGTTTGTCGGTAATTCTAAAGAGACTAGGGGTGGACTATTTTATAGTCGCAAGGATGATAAAGTGTTTGTTTCTACAAATGCCACTTTCCTTGAAGATGACTATATTAAGAATTTCAAATCACAAAGTAAAGTAGTGTTGGAGGAAATGCTTTCAGATATAAGTCCTTCCAATGTTCCGTTCTCTTCCACACGAGAAGAGGACAATCCCACTCCCTCGCCTGAACAACCGAGAAATATACTACTAAAGTTTCTGTTCAGAAGACAACCGTACCTCGTCGTAGTGGGAGGGTTTCAACAAAACCTACTCGTTATGGCTTGGATGGTGAAATCAATATGGTCGTAGGTGACGGTATTGATGACGATCCATTAACCTATAAACAGGCAATGGCTAGTCCGCAACGGAAACGATGGTCAGCCGGCATGGATTCAGGAAGGGATTCCATGAAAAAGAACAAAGTCTGGGTATATGTAGACGCACCTGACGACTATCACCCGATAGGATGCAAGTGGGTTTACAAGAAGAAAAGAGGAGCTGGAGGCGAAGTCGAAACTTTTAAAGCTAGACTTGTAGCCAAGGGTTATACCCAAAGAGAAGGCGTGGACTATGAGGAAACTTTTAGTCCTGTTGCCATGCTCAAATCCATCCGAATTCTTCTCTCCATAGCTGCTGCTTTCGATTATGAAATCTGGCAAATGGATGTCAAGACTGCCTTCCTTAATGGGGTACTTGAAGAAACCATCTATATGGAGCAACCAGAAGGTTATGTTCTTCCTGGGCAAGAAAAGAAAGTTTGCAAGTTAAACAAGTCTATCTATGGACTTAAGCAAGCTTCTCGCTCATGGAACAAAAGGTTTGATGAAATCATCAAGACCTACGGCTTTCTTCAGAATGAAGATGAACCTTGTGTTTACCAACTCAAGGAAGACCAAATAGTAGTATTCCTGGTCCTTTATGTTGATGACATTTTGATCATTGGAAACAATATCAAGAAAATGACTCACATTAAGGAATGGCTCAACACTCAATTCGAAATGAAAGATTTGGGTGAAGCAGCCTATGTTCTTGGTATTCGCATTATCGTAAACCGAAGAACAAATCTCTTGCTCTCTCTCAAACCGCCTACATAGACAAAGTCTTAGAGAGATTCTTCATGAACAATGCCAATGGGGCAAACATGCCCTCTAGATTTGGTATTCGTCTATCTAAGGAACGATACCGATCGATCCTCAAGAGATAGAGGACATGGAAAATATTCCCTATGCCTCTCAGCTTGGAAGTCTAATGTATGCAATGTTATGCACTAGACCCGACATCCGTTATGCCGTTGGAATTGTGAGCAGTATCGATCTAATCCAGACAAGAACATTGGAATGCGCTTAAGTATATTCTAAAATACTTAAAGAGTACAAGGAATTTTGTGTTAGTCTACAAGGGTGGTGCTTTAAATCCCATAGGCTACACTGATTCAGATTTCCAGGCAAGTCTTGAAGACAGGAAATCAACATCTGGGATGGTGTTTACTCTTGGGGGTGGAGCAGTGGTTTGGAGAAGTGCTAAACAAACCTCGATATCGGACTCAACTATGGAAGCTGAATACATAGCAGCGGCCGAAGCTACTAAAGAACTTGTCCGGCTAAGAAAGTTCTTCACCAAAGATAGGAGTTGTTCCTGGAATGGAAAAGCCTGCGGTACTACTCGTGATAACAATGGAGCAATAGCAAAGCAAAGAACCTCGAAGCCACAAGAGAAGCAAACACATTGAAAGGAAGTATCACATTATCAGAGAATACGTGGCAAGAGGGGATGTACTAGTTGAGAAAGTCGACACAGAGGACAACTTGGCTGATCCATTTACCAAAGTCTTGGCCGTGATGCCTTTGAAAAGCACCGTCAGAATTTAGGATTAATTGATATGTACTAATTAGTTTTATATTAGTGCAAGTGGGACTTTGTTAGGTTTTATGCCCTAAATAAAACTCCATTTCAATGTAATCTATTTTATTCAACATCAATAAAGAAACAGAAGTATTTTTCATTCATTTGTGTATGTTTTGGTTCACTTTATCAATAGCTTGTCTATTTGATTTATAAATTCATCTTAAACCCTTTTCACATACTTGATCATGTTTATTGTGCTGTCATCACATTGGAAAGTAAACATGACTATGTGAATAAAGTTTCCTAGATTTATCAGACACAGGGTTTTACTGATATGATAATCTACAACAAGAGCTTACTTGTATTTGGAGAAATACTATGTTCTTTCCAGAACATTGGTTAAAGTAAAGCTCAGGTTGGATGCATGGAGTATGCATCGGAAGGGACCGATATTGAACTTTGACTTAGATTTAATTAAACTTACCGTAAAATCTATTCAAGTCAATATCGCCAAGTTGATCCTAGATCAAATGATCTTAATCCAGTTATGATTAGGCTCAATCTTGAAAGGCTATTCGTGTTCCTTTGAATTGTTAGTTAAGCCTACTTTTAGGTCAGGGTGATACATACTTTTTGGGAACACGGTAGTGCAATTGAGTGGGAGCGCTAGCATAAACATGGAATCTATAGCTTCTATCTGGCAAATAGTAAGCAAAGGATGATTTCCTTCGAGCTTGACCAAACGAAAATAAATGGTGGAGATCTCATTTCACATAAGCTGAAATATCATTTATACGGGGTCAAGTGTTTTAAGGATAAAATACATAGTAGGGTGTTACGGTAATTTAATCCCTTTACTGTGTAGATCATTCATATAGAGGATCATTGATCACATTAGGATTATAACAATGGATAACTAATGATGTGTCTATATGGTGGAACATATAGAGCATTCTATATACTGAGAGTGCAATTCTAAGTTCTATGCGTGGATTCAACGAAGAATTAATAAGTTAGTGAATTTTAGTGCTAAATTCTTGATCTACTTATTGGAAGCTCAGTTATATAGACCAATGGTCCCCCCACTAGTTGAGATAATATTGCTTGTAAGACTCATGTAATTGGTTTTGATTAATCAATTATAATTTACGAATTAGACTATGTCTATTTGTGAAATTTTCACTAAGTAAGGGCGAAATTGTAAAGAAAGAGTTAATAGGGGCATATTTGTTAATTATGATACTTTGTATGGTTCAATTAATAAATATGATAAATGAAAATATTATTTAATAATTATTTATAGTTATTAAATAGTTAGAATTGGCATTTAAATGATTGAATTAGGAAATTGGCATTTTTGAGAAAATCAGATACAAAAGGTGGTAAAATTGCAAAATTGCAAAAATCAAGGCCAGTCCACCTAGCCAGGGCCGGCCACCTATGTTATCTTTCTTAAATGATTTTTTCATTATTTTAATGCCATATAATTCAAATCTAACCCTAGTGGAATGCTATAAATAGATAGTGAAGGCTTCAGGAAAATTACACTTTTCTGAATCAGAAAAAACTGAGCCTCCACTCTCTTCTCTAGCCGCCACTCTCTCTCTCTATTCTTCCTCTATATTTCGAACCTCTCTTAGTGATTAGAGTAGTGCCCACACACATCAAGTAATACCTCAATCATAGTGAGGAAGATCGTGAAGAAAGATCATCAGCAAAGGAGATACAGCATCAAGGATTCAGAGAAGAAGATCCAGGTTCAGATCTTGATAATACTCTGCTACAGAAAGGAATCAAGGGTTAGAGATCTGAACGGAAGGAGTCATTATAATTCCGCTGCACCCAATGTAAGGTTTGTTAAACTTTATATGTGTTTAATTTATCGTTTTAGAAAGTTCATATTTAGGATGTTAATAAACATACTTGTGAGTAGATCTAAGATCCTGGTAAAATAATATCCAACACAACGCTCCCACTCAATTGAACTACCATATTCCCACGATGTAATTATCCTCTAGAACCAAAAGTTAGCTTCCACAAACAACTTGAAGAACATAAATATTACAACTAAGTTGAACCTAACCATATCAGGATGAAGATCCATAGACCTAAGATCAACCATTGATATTGACTTAGAAAGATATAACGGTAAGTTTATGATATCTTATCCAAGATCAATATTAGTCCCTTCCAATGTATACTCCATACATCCGATACTGCTAAACTTTGCCAATGCCCTAGAAAGGACATAACACTTATCGAATGTGTAAGTATACCTTATCGCTGATTTGTTGGAAATTATTTTACCAGGATCTTAGATCTACTCACAAGTATGTTTATTAGCATCCTAAATAAGAACTTTCTAAAACGATAAATTAAACACATATAAAGTTTAAGCAACCTTACATTGGGTGCAGCGGAATAATATGACTCCTTCCGTTTAGATATCTAGCCCTTGATTCCTTTCTATAGCAGAGCATTATCAATATCTGAACCTGGATCTCTTTCTCTGAATCTTTGATGCTGAAACTCCTTTGCTGATGATCTTTCTTCACGATCTTCCTCAGTATGATTGAGGTATCACTTGATGTGTGTGGGCACTACTCTAATCACTAAGGATTTCGAAATTCAAAGGAAGAAGAAAGAAGAAGTGGCAGCTAAAGATAGGGAGAGAGAAAGGCTCAGTTTTTCTGATTCAAAAAGTGTCAGGAAAAAGTCTTATTTTTCTGAAGCCTTCACTATCTATTTATAGCATTCCACTAGGGTTAGCTTTGAATTATATGGCATTAAAATAATGAAAAAATCAACTTAAAAACCTACAATAGGTGGCCGGCCAAGCATTAGTGGATTGGGCCTTGGGTTTTGCAATTTTGCAATTTTAACACCTTTTGTATCTGATTTTCTCAAAAATGCCAATTTCCTAATTCAACCATTTAAATGCCAATTCTAACTATTTAATAACTATAAATAATTATTAAATAATATTGTCATTTATCATATTTATTAATTGAACCATACAAAGTATCATAATCAACAAATATGCCCCTATAAACTCTTTCTTTACAATTTCGCCCTTACTTAGTGAAAATTTCACAAATAGACATAGTCTAATTTGAGAATTATAATTGATTAATCAAAACCAATTACATGAGTCTTACAAGCAATATTATCTCAACTAGTGGGGGGACCATGGGTCTATATAACCGAGCTTCCAATAAGTAGATGAAGAATTTAGCACTAAAATTCACTAACTTATTAATTCTTCGTTGAATCCACGCATAGAACTTAGAATTGCACTCTCAGTATATAGAATGCTCTATATGTTCCACCATATGGACACATCATTAGTTATCCATTGTTATAATCCTAATGTGATCAATTATCCTCTATATGAATGATCTACACAGTAAAGGGATTAAATTACCGTAACACCCTACTATGTATTTTATCCTTAAAACACTTGACCCCGTATAAATGATATTTCAGCTTATGTGAAATGAGATCTCCACCATTTATTTTCGTTGGTCAAGCTCGAAGGTGATCATCCTTTGCTTACTATTCGCCAGATAGAAGCTATAGATTCCATGTTCATGCTAGCGCTCCCACTCAATTGCACTACCGTGTTCCCAAAAAGTACGTATCACCCTGACTTAAAAGTAGGCTTAACTAACAATTCAAAGAACACGAATAGCCTTTCAAGATTGAGCCTAATCATAACAGGATTAAGATCATTTGATCTAGGATCAACTAGGCGATATTGACTTGAATAGATTTTACGGTAAGTTTAATTAAATCTAAGTCAAAGTTCAATATCGGTCCCTTCCGATGCATACTCCATGCATCCAACCTGAGCTTTACTTTAACCAATGCTCTGGAAAGAACATAGCACTTCTCTAAATGCAAGTAAACTCTGTTGTAGATTATCATATCAGTAAAACCCTGTGTCTGATAAATCTAGGAAACTTTATTCACATAGTCATGTTTACTTTCCAATGTGTTGACGACACAATAAACAGGATAAAGTATGTGAAAAGGGTTTCAGATGAATTTATACATTATGTACATATAATCATGAAATAAATCATGTGAACCATGCAACATTAAATGTTATTTCTGATCTATATTAATAAGTAAATCTGATTATATTGAAATGAGTTTTATTTAGGGCATAAAACCCAACAAACTCCCACTTGCACTAATATAAAACAAAAAGTGCGTTTCAAATAATCTCAACACCTTGATATACAAATCAAGTGTAGTAGTAGTAAACTCCTCGTAATAGGATCTGAAAGGTTGAATTAACCACAACCTTTCCTCCACTATTACTCTTGCTTTAATCACAAAATCATTGATAATGTGAAATTCCTCTCTATATGTCTACTCTCTTGGGATACTGGATTCTATATCTTTGGCAACTACATTTGGTTAATCAGGAAATTAACACTAGTAGTTTAAGGCAATTTGGAATGGTGCCAAAGATGTATAGAACTTTCCTTAGACTGAATAAGTACCTTTTCTGCAACTTTAACATTTAGTCCCTCTCTGGTAGACCTAGAGACTTCAGATAGGTTTTTACACTTCTCCAAAATCACTATTCCACCCCAGAGTAACCACCATCTTATCAGAAATATTTACTAGCACAAAGGCAAATTTCGAAATCTGATATGGTGTAGTCTAAGAGTTTTAAACACACTCTTATTGAATAACATATAGTTCCTCTTCTTAATCTTAAGATTTACTTGATTGTCTTCCAATGTTTTTCTCCTAGATTAATCTGATACCTACTCATTACTCCCACTCAACAGCAGGTGTCTGGTCTAAGGCATACAAAAGCATATCTAAGACCTCTCACTGTTGATATAAGAAATTCTTTCATGGCTTTATCTTTTCTGGAATAGTTGAGACTTTTCATTAGATAAATAAAATCTATACCTAAGAAGTTGTGAAGCTTCTATAGATTGCCATTAGAAAGAAAATGCTTTAGCATCTTACTAAAGTAAGTTGCTTGCATTAGAGTAAGTAATTACCAGGTATACCACAAGCCACAGGTTTAGATAAACTCAAACCTATAATACTAGGAACAAGAAGTTTTGTTAAGTCCATTGAATGGACTTATAAACTAAAATTTCCTTTTATGTCCTTGTAATAGAAAACTTTAGGTTATTCCATGTGAATGGATTAAACCATAGTTCTATTAGCTTTCTTCTTAGTTTCTTATCTTGACAATCCATTACTTGTTTAAACTCACAATGGGTTTAATCACTAGTGTCTCCCAAGTCATAAGAAGGTGAGTTCCTAGAAACTCTCCCACTACGACAAGGTACCGTGAATTATGTCGAAGAAAACTGAATGGTATTGATCTCTTCGGTTGTGACAAGACAACAAAGGCAGTGGGATCATCATATGTTATATAAGATGATAGAACACTTTTGGAATCAAGAATTAAATACCTCCTTTATTTGCTACTTGTTTTTCAGACTTAGTCATTTTCTTAGAAAAGTAGTATTTGTTTGAACAAACACTTTCTTATCTATTGACAATGGGATGGTCCACCCCTAATCACTTAGAATAGCTAACAAACCATGGTTAACAGTTCTAGCTTTTCTTAAGATTTTGATTAGGTCATCCATGAATCTAGTAATGATTTACATTAAGTATACAATCATTACATCATTCTGAAATTGTATTACCATAGAAGGAATTAGGCAACGACTACTAACTAATCATCAACATGCAACTCGAAATTTCTGGGGAGGTAAGTTTGGATATAATTCAAAAATCAATTTAATGATCTTTGAACTGCATATCTACTAACTATATCTCCACCCCTATCAGTTCGCAAGATCTTTAACCACTTACCTTCATGGTTTTAACCATTGCTAGAAATTATGAAATTTTTCAAACATTTCAAATTTCT